>NW_027532599.1:1186187-1292175 GCF_008692635.1 Crocuta crocuta
AGACCAGCATACGTGAAACAACTCTACAAGTACATTATCACTTCCAAGAATGATACCAAGACACTCTGTACAGAAATTCTGAAGTTCTTCATTCCGACACATCATCATCAACATATAGTAGTATAAAAGATTGCTAAGCACCAAATTTAAGTTCATGTACTGGCTCAACTTATATCCAGAAAAAAACAATACTCTACTTCAAAGAGATTAAAATGAGCCTTCCCCTTCTTACTTTTAAGAGTGGAAGTAGAGGACCCAACAATTTAAAGCAACTCCTCTTAAAAACATATACACAGTCTTGAATATGTACTCCGGGCCTGGCACTAATGCAGCCTTACAGATACATGGCCCCTCTTCTGCGGATCTGTGAGAGGCACATGTAATCAAATGATCACACACATACAAAATGCAAAACTACAATGAAACAGAGGTAAGACAGAGAGGTAAACCTTGCTCTGAAAACCTCTGAAGAAAGGGTTTATATAGGTAATCCATGAGGACCTTCCTCAGGAGACAGTTCTAGTGCTAGTGTGTAAAGAACGAGAAATGGCTGGCTAAGTATGAAGGGGAAGGAAGACGACGAGCAAAAGACACATGCAAAGACCTTTATGTAAAGGTCTGAGTTCTTATCCAACTAACTTGACTTTCAGAAAGCTAAGCTAAAACAGATGGATCAGTGATATGGCTACGTATGTATGTAGTATGTTACTACCCATAATTCTCAATCAGGTTCATATAAATCAAAACCTACATAAAATAGTGATATGGTTGTTATGGGTTGAATGTGTATCCCCCCTCTTCCAAAAGATATATTGAAATGCTAACCCTCAGTACCTCAGAATATGACCTTACTAAGAAATGGAGTCTCTACAGAGTAATCAGGTTAATTGGTTAAGAGCTCAGACTTTGAACAAGATTGCCAAGGAGAAAATACCAGACTGCTCATGTGCTAGCTGTCAATGCTTCTATCACATAGAGGAAATAATAGTGTATAGCTCACAGAATTGCTAAGATTATTTGTGAAGCACTTAGAGCCTTTTCTCTGTACTCCTTTTTTTTTTAGCACAATGGCAATTTTCATTTTTTGATCTTAAAAATATAATAATGATAATAGTATAATTATTATTAATATGAATGCACAGTGATCATCCTTTGCTTGACCCTACTTCAAAGCGAGCTTCAATTTCTCCCCTTCATTTTCATAACAAAATACCTTAAAATAATTGTTTATTCTTGCAGCCTATGATGTTTCTCCTACCCATTCTCTCTCAAAACCACAAAGATTCAGCCTCATCAGTCCAACAAATTGTTAGTCAAGACTACTGACAAACTCCATATTAATTCAATAGTCTGTTCTCATCCTCATTTAACATTGACCCATCTGCAAAATTTAACATGGTTCTTATATGCTCCTACTTGCTACAGGTTTTTTCACTTGGCTTCTAGAATATCATAGTCTCGTGGTTTTCCTTCTATCTTATTGGCTGCTATTCCTGGTTCTGTTTGCTGATCTATCCACTTCTGTCAGATTCCTTAAAATGGAGTCCTTGAATCTCTACCCTTCACTATGTACACTCACTACCTTGCGATTCCATCTAATCTTACAGCTTTAAATATAACCCATATCCTGATGCCTCCCACTGATATAAATCCAGATTAAACCCTTCTCCAGAACTCTAGACTCATAGATTCAACTGCCTACTCAACGTCTCCACTTGGATGCATAAAAAAAATCTCTAAAACTTTCTATGTCGCCAACTGATCTCCTCATATTCTCCTCCCAAACTGCACCACCTCCAGTCTTCACCATCTTAATCAATGGCAACAACTTATTTCCTGCTATTCAGGGCAAAGACCTTTGAGTCATCATAGATTCTTTACTTTGTTTTCCCCCATCCCACATTCTGTTATTTTCCACCTTCAGAATATACCCAAATTCACCCACTTCTCACTCCTTCCATTGTTGGTTTCAGTCACTAACATGTCTTGCTGAGGTGACTGCAATAGTCCAACTGGTATACCTCCTTCTCCTCTGCCCTCCAACAGGCTGTTCTCAACATCATATCAAGAGTTGCTATCATTTGCATTATTCCTTTGCTCAAAACCCTTTTATCAAACATGAAGAGCAGAAGTGAAAAGAAAAATGGCAATATGGAAAAGATAGGATTTATAAGCATTGGGATATTAGAACAAAAATCTAAATGAATAAATAAATATCATTATAATGAGTTCTTCTATTGGAAGCAGAGTTTAAATTTTCTACTTTTTCAAATTAATTAAGGTTTTGATTAAGTATTATGTTATGGGACCCAAAAGAGCAAGTTAAAATTTCATATCTAAAAGACCTGGCATAAAAGCATTAAACCATCACCCATTGCTCACTCACATAAGATCTATTAATAATGTAACTACCGGTTACTGGTCTGGTATAACAACAGGCAGTAATTGGGACTGACTTAATCATGGAGAAAAAAGATCAGGTTTTATAAATAAATATGTATTACTAAAGGGCTCTTAAGCACTTTTAACACATCAAATAATAGGCGGTGGGTAATTCATATGCTTACCTTATAATTAATATTACTTAAAATCAGAGGTTATCAATAGAAGCTATACATTTTTGTTGTTGTTATAAATTAAACTATAATGCTGTTTAATTGATACATGTAAGCAGCAATTTACTTACTCTCAAAGTATATGTGTGTGTGTACATATATATACACATATATATGCATGCGCGTGCACGTGTGCGCACACACACACACTTTATTTCTTTTGCTTCTCCTTATCTATAGCCTACAGGATCACTAAAATTCTTGGCTCTATATAACATTTAGAGACCATGCTACACAATTGGGCACTAGTATTTCTTTGTTAGCCTTTATTTTTGCTATGTATATGCATATTTCATCTCCTTGGATAAATTATGAATAAGCCATTCAAGGGCTAATTTTCCCTCTTCATTTCTTCTAGCTCTCAGAGAATAGTAAGAACATAGATGGTGTTTAGTTAACACTAGTTTATTAAAATACTCAACAAGAGGGGTGCCTGGGTGGCTGAGTAGGTTAAGCAACTTGATTTTGACTCAGGTCATGACCTCATGGTCTGAAATTGAGCCCTGAGTTGGGCTCCATGTCCAGAGTGGATTCTCTCTTTCTTAAGATTTTCTACGATTTTTTATGATTTACAATTAATCAATGTACTCAACAAGATTATCTGTATGCTTTAACATAATTTCATCTTCAGAACAGTCTTATAGTAATTTATGATGACCTCCGCTAATTTAACAAAAGGAAACGTATTTCCATTTGAACATTCTCTTTTCCTACTTGGCTTTACATATCTTCCAAGGACCCTGTAAACGACCTGAATCTTTCAGTTTGTTCGTTTTATTCAGAGATAGAGAAAATTTCTAATTCCCAAGGACAAAAGTAATGTTATGATATCGCTTGCACATGCTGGCAAAATCATCATTTTATCACCCTTCAAAGTGGCTAAGACCTGATCAAATTATTCTGGATAGCATCTGCACAAACCTTAAACCATCTATAGAATTCACAATGGGTTGACATAGCTGACTATTTCCAAATCTTTCGCAACATCTCTGATATTTTTATGGTGTGTCATCTCCCACAGAGTGCTTCTTTCAGTCTGTAGCTTTCTGTCTACTTGAAAGCTGGCTTTGATTCTCTCCTGCTGCTTATGAGTAAACTCTCTGGTGCGTTCACAATTTATTGTGATCTATTTTCCTCTTTCCAATAAAGATAAACTTTATAGCTCCTCTCATAGCGACCAATGTGAAAAAAGCCTTCAGAGTGATATTAGTGATGAGTGAGATGCATTGCATACACTTGGTACTAAATACATGATATGTGACTCCAAATTGTTTCTTGTCCCATTTTAATATATGAAATGCGAAACAGGAACTTACAACGAGGAAAGGGTAGCAAGAAGTGGCCATGAGAAAAGATAGTTGCTGTTATTTTTTTTAACTTCTACTTTTATTAAATCCACAAAAAACTTGCTTTGTCTAACTAAAACCTTTCTCTAAAATGGTGCCAGAAGGAACCGGGCTGGGGCTCAGCTGAAGACGTATTAAGATAACCTATGAGCATTGTCAAGACTCACATCCAGAAGTGGCTTTCTTCTCCAGTCTACTGGTTCCTGGTAGTTAATGCAACAGCCATCTCAAACATGTTGCACCATTTCACACCCTTGTCCTTCACGGTCCCACCTGCATGGTACCTTCTACACACTGTCAACCTGGAAAACTCATCTTCATCTTTTTCAAAATTAGTCCTGGCAGCAGTATACAGTAGGTTCTACCCAGGCGCGCTCATCAACTCTCTCTCCCCTTCCCCACTGATGCAGGGCTTACCACTTACTCCTTGGTATAAACTGTGCAAAAGTCTCTGTTACTCATGTTTTCCTCATTTCCCTATGTTTATACTCATTTGTTCACATTCCTATGGCTCTCACTATGCAACTTTTGTAAGCAGGGCTCATGCCTCCCAAATCTTTCAATCCACGCTGCCTGTGACAGCACCTGAGACAAATTAAGTGTTCAGTTAACAGTGGTTGAATGTTAACGGTCCGGAGGGCTTAAAAACATTTTTGAACACGCTGCTTCATTCTCAGCACAAGTTGAGAGTCAGAGAATTTTTCTTATACCCTCTCACCAATTCATATTTATCTGAGAAATAAATCTCATTTAGATTCATATTGACAGGAAAGTAAAACTAGAGTTTTAAAGACTGAGTGTTTTAATAAAAAAGGGTTTGCTTTTATAAATTTATATAAATAACAAATATGAGACAAAGAATGTGTGGTCAAGCAGAACATATTAAATTTAAAAAAAATGTTCATTTATACTGAAGGGGGGCGGTTGGAGAGAGAGCACAAACAGAAGAGGGGCAGAGAAAGAGGGAGAAAGAGAATTCCAAGCAGGTTCCGCACTGTCAGGGCAGAGCAAATGTGGGGCTTCAACTCATGAACCATGAGATCATGACCTGAGCCAAAATCAAGAATTGGATGCTTAACTGATTGAGCCACCCAAGAGCCGCATCAAGCAGAATATATTAATGGGCCAATCATAATTAATGGATATGAACACTATGTAGTTTATAATTAAAATGCATTTTTAGATGCATATAGATGCTCTATTTTTAGGATGTGGATGCTTCTCAAAAATTGAAAAATGTCTTAACTAAGTAAAACTTTTCTTAGTATTGATAATCTACATATTAAAACCTTTCTTTAAGAGGTAATGCCAAGAATATACTCACTTGGGCCTTCTGTGGATTACCACTGAAATTTTAACAATGTAATTCAAATGAAAATATGTAAATACATCCTAGGAGGGGACAGGAGTGATTTGGAACTTGAAAAACCAAAAGCATATTAAAAAAAGAAAAATATTCTCTCAAATAATGAGGTTTAATGTTTATGTGAATCAATCAAACACTACTACTGTGAGAGAAACATAGGTACCCTGAAACCATAAACAGAGATTCAGAAATTTCCAAATAAGAAATAGGATGGAGGGAAGATATTCTTGCTCTTCCTAACATTGTTCACTCAGTTTTTATGAGAAAAAGCTGAAAAGAACTTGTATATCATCAGGAAAATATGTTAGGTCTCTGTGGGTTTCAATGAATTATGTTTAATAGACTCGCTGAGTAACCAAATTATGATAATTTGGAAGAGACAGCCCAACCTCTTTATGAAGCCATTCGAGAGTGATTTCTTCTTTATTTTCTTTGTTTTTGGTTGTAATCATATTCACAACATGATGTGTCATTCGTCCTATATGATAATGATAATCCTATCATGAGTTAAAGAAACAGCTAAAGCAACTCTGACTTCCGACAATAGTTACAGTTGGTTTACCTTGTCCCCATGAACATGTTTTTTTCCCCCATTAATTTCAGTAATTTTGTGTATTTCAATAATGTTCATGTATACTACTTAAATAGTGCCATGTCCTAAGGACAATGATAACATGAATTTGGAAAAGCTAAAATTATTTAAAAAAATGGGTTTGTCTTCCTTTCTGGAGAGCCAAGGAAATTCAGAAAACACATTAGCATGTATCCTTGGATATAAGGTAATCACATCACATTAGCATATTTCAGACTCATGAATGGAATCTGAGTTTGATAAGCTATGTTATATCATAGAGATAAAATTACTGCCACAATATAAATCTAACAGAATTGATGATCAAGGGGAAGGAAAAAAATTGAGTACGTGTGTTAAATATAGTAAAATTTTTAATTTTTACTTTTGATTGCATCTCAATTGAATATTTTAGACATGAAAATATAGTGCTTAAAGCATTTTATAGAAATGCCTATTTTAACAATTAATTCTGCATATAAAGAATTTAAGGACTAAAATGTTGCAGCTTTGCTCAGTGAATCAGGTATAAATGTTAACCTCTCAGAGTTTTTGAAAGTAATAAAATTTGTAGCAGAGAATAGTAAAATGAAAATGATTGTTTTACATGATTTATAAATGTAATGGTTCCTTTAACCAAAGTGATGCTAAGATCTTACAACCCCACACAATTTAGCAAGACAAGAGCACAGGAAAACAAATAAGATGTCATATAACCTATACAATTATACTCTAGAAAGTTGACTATGGCTTTAAAATAATTCATATCCTTTAAATAGTTTATTCTCGGGCTCTGTTTCAAGCTATTGATAACACATATTTTGATTATTATTTACAAAAGTCAGAAGAGGCTACAGGTAATATAAACAGGACATTGTTTATAGTGTTTCTTCTGTATTTTTGAAAAGAAACATTTGCAAATATCTTTTCAACTGTAGTTTAAATTAGTACTTGAACCCCTTGAATTTTCTATTTATTTTATCTGAATAGCTTAAAAATGATGAAATACCAACATTAGGAACCTAAGTTTTTATACCAAACTAGACTCTGAGAATAAGCACAAAAGCACTTCTTTTCTGTTGCATGATACTAGCCAAAGAGTAAGAGACTGAAATATCCATCTAGGTTAGAAATGGGATCATAGTCATTTCTAAGATCCAACAGAGAAGAAATATAATTTTGAAGTCAACACTCAGGGAACAATAAAAGTGCAGGTAATGGAAACACAGCCTATTCTCATGTACAATCAATAATAAAACCAAGTGTACAAGAGTTGAGAGTTTGTGAAAAAGAACACTTCTCTTGCTAGTGGTTTTCAATTATTAATTGGACAGGTAAGGAGACTGATGAATAAACAAGTTTTCACCTTTAACTTTATGCTGCAGGACTCTGAGTTAGGAAGAACTAGTGATATTTATGTTGGAAATATTGGAACACAACTCATTAAGTCCTGGAATTTCCCAGTAGAAATCATGAAATTATTTAGAATACTTATTTTGGCTTTAATTGATTATGTAGAACAAAATCTTAAAGGGTCTCTGGAGGGTGTGTAAAGAAAAGAATAGGATTGTGATGTCTAGTAAACTTTATTTACAGACCAATTAGCAGGTTAGTACATGGGTTGCATTAAAACTGCAGTGAGAAACGGGAGGTATCACCATCCCAGACTTTAGCCTCTATTACAAAGCTGTCATCATCAAGACAGTATGGTATTGGCACAAAAACAGACACACAGACCAATGGAACAGAATTGAGAACTCACAAGTGGACTCAAAAGTATACAGCCAACTCATCTTTGACAAAGCAGGAAAGAATATCCAATGGAAAAAAGACAGCCTTTTTAACAGATGGTGTTGG
Source organism: Crocuta crocuta (assembly GCF_008692635.1). NCBI lineage: Eukaryota > Metazoa > Chordata > Mammalia > Carnivora > Hyaenidae > Crocuta > Crocuta crocuta. Next base: position 1,193,943 of record NW_027532599.1, read on the forward strand.
GAGAACTGGACAGCAACATGCAGAAGAATGAAACTAGATNATTAAAAAAAAAAAAAGAAAAAAAAACTGCAGTGAGATTCAGTCCAAGATGTACCTCAAACACAGCCTAGTAAGAAGGCATTTCCAAAGAGGATGGACTATATATTTAAACCATTAGAAAAGAACAAAACCCCAGATGACCTGCATTTTTATTTTTATTGCATTTTTATTTATTGCACATCTATACTGCAGTGCATCATGAGGCCAGAGTACACATAGGGAAAGTATTCTTCAAAGCAGATATAGTATCCCTATAGGATCATCCTGTTCATAACAGAAATGAGAGTGTTTAAACTAACGTTACTCCAGTGGGTTTTACAGTTGACCAGTCTGGATTATATTTTGTTTGTTTTGTTTTTACATAAAATGTTAATATCACCTAATCTTTTTAATGATAATCTGCTTTTGTATACCAAACTCCTTTTTCATATTTCTATCTCTTGTAACCGTTCTTCATCCCCACTTCTCATCATCCTTACTCAGCAGATGAGATAACAGACGCTCAATAACTCAGAAAACTTTACCAGGTAAAAAGTGGCTCCCTTCCGCATTCTATTCTATACACGACAACCTGTTGATAAAGTGATTTGCTAGACTCTACCAGAACACTGATCTAACAAACTGCCAAAATAAGCATCATGTTGTTTCGTAACTTTGTTATACAATTAATTTCAAACATTATTCTTCCAAGTCAGCAAAAGAGTCTTCCAATCTTCTGAAAAGTTACAGTTGGTGGAAACTTACATAAAAGAAGATTTTCATGAGATTATTTGTTTCCTTCTACTCCACTGAGCCTGAAACACATTCCTGAACACTCCCAGCTGACTTCATTTACGATCACTTTTCAGCCTAACTTTCTCCCCAACTGTTAGATGGCACTGTGCCTACTAACAAGGTGCTATGCCAATTTTTCTAGGACACACATGCCAATCAAATGTGGGATTCAACAGAAAACATTGCAAAAGCCATCTCTTTCACAGGGCATCCATTATCTCTGGCAATAACATGTTTCAACTCCAAATGCGTCTTAAGTGTCAAAATTAAAATTATGAATCATTGAAGAAAATTCAGCACGGTAGATACAGTGCTTAAATCTGCCCAGTGGACAGGCTGAATTCCAGGAGGACTATGGAGGCTCATTAACAGGTAACCTGCTGCTCAAAAATGTCTTTGGAATTCAAAGTGATTTAGGGAAACAGCAACAACCTGGCATTAAAAGAGTAAACTGTGTCACCCTAAACTTAGAGATAAGATCCATTTAAAGACTGACAACCAAAATAGTACCTGGATAGATTCCAAAGCCACATTCAAAAATACATACGGGCACGCCATACAACTACAAATTCAAATTATGTATGGCCTACAGCTTCAAATTAATTGCTGGCCCTTTCCCACACAGATCTAAATTCCAGATGTGCACTCTTGAGTGTGTACCTTAGTTTCTAGGTCATATGTCTATGACCCCAATAATTGCTATATTGAAAATTTCACTCCCAATAAAGCATTTCATTTAGTCGAATGCTCTCACTTCACCAAAGAGGAAAGAAATGAAGTCATCCAAACAACTAATTAGGATCAAAGTAAGAATTCAATCCCCGCTGCCTCTTATCCTTGGTCCCGTGAGCTCTGGATTACATCAAACTTTTTCTCTCTTTACTTTTCTCCTATGTTATATTCATATTATGTTTAAGGTAAAACATGTTTTCATATTATATACATATATAACACACAGTAAAATATTCATGATAGTCATATGTACTTTGTGACTAATCAATGAATGCTTACTAATTACGCAGTTTTATTTTCTCAATACCTAAAGAGTGAATTTTCATATCTCCATTCAAATTGATTTTCCTGTTGACATTAAACCTGTGACTGGCAAAATGAAGTGGAGTAAGAACATTCCACATGGAATGAGCTGGTCTTGATGAGCACCTGCCTTCTGGTGACCCATGCATATCTCTATCTTAGTAGTTAGCACTCTCTACTATTCATCGGTCTTGTATCCACTTTGGAATGAAAGTTTTCTAAGGGTAGGGCTAGGTCTTCATCAATGTACCCATTGCACTCCCAAAGAGTTAGTGCCCAATAAATGTTTGCTGAATGAAGAGATGAATATATGTGTGAGCTGGTACATCCCATGGATTTCTAAAATGACCCCTGGCTAACCCTACTGCTTGCCTTTTTCATGCCTGGTTTGTTTTCAAAGATTTCTCGTAGGAACTACAGCAAGTGAACAAGGCCTTTCTTTCAATCGTTCATTCATGACAACAGCATTTTTTTTGTAACTCATGGGCATGAACTGTTAAGGCCTCTCAGAGGAAATTATTTTAATTACAGAAATCAGAACAGCTTAATTGTAAATGTGCAATGTGAGCACTTTACAAAAGAGATTACTTGCTTTTCTCTTTATTTCTTTCATTTCTCTTTAATAATTATTATAACTCACAGTAAAAATATTCCCAAGATTTCAGTATTCTGGCATATTTTTCTCATCTATTTAGAAGAAATACAAGATTAAGAAAATCTACGACGTTGATGTTTGAAGACTACACAACCATACCTTTTCCCACTACCAATTCACTGAACTAAGTTGTGATCATAGAGTCAATAGCTTCTGGACAGAAGAGCAGTAAGACATGAAGGGAACATCCGAGTGAAATAATGGTTGCTTCACTAACTATGGAAACAGTATAGATCTCTATATCTACATATAGATAGATGATATAGATATAAATATTCTGGAAATCTGGAATACAAATGAAGAGTCATTAATCTTCAACAGATCTCATGCTACTACATCATCCAGGTGATAGCCAAGGGGATGCACGGCTTCTCAGCCTCTACTCAGTCATCAATCTTTCTGTTGTCTACAGCGTCTTTCCACATGAATGTCCCAACACAAGGAGCTATGGATCTATTGGGTAGCCACATGCACTAAGTATTTAATTTTTTAAATAAATTCTAGAAGGACCTGTATCTAAAACCATCAGAAATTCAGGGCACTATTTACAATAATGTGGGAGAGGGTACAGAGATGGATATTATCCCTCCCCACTATTTAAACCATGACCGGAATGAAAGAAAAGATAAAAGTAATAAAACAGCAGTAATAGTGTGTTTTCAATGTCTGTCATATCCAAGTTGCAGCAGTACTTGCTCTGACAAATACTGAAGACAGAAGGGTTGCTCCTTCTTTGGGTACTAAGCTACAATCTCCAGTTGGAGGAGGTCCATCACATAGGAAAATGTTGCGAAAACTTTTAGGAATGTGTGTGGAACTCCACATGAACGTGGCAAAAGCTTAGTGTAGAGGTTCTGAAGAGGCTGAATGCAAAAAATCAAAAACTAAAAACAAAACACAGATACACAACTGATTAGGTGCAAAGAGCTTCCTGGAGACACGATAAGTGGCAATGGGCAGGTTTTAGCAAGTGTTGAATGGCATTAAGAGATGATTTCATGGGGAGAGGAAGCCATGATGGGTAAGAAACATGGTGGAGAAACTGTCCCATAAGCTTTCATGTGGGACAAGGCAGGAATACATTTACTGGAATAAAACTGGGCATTGGATTGGGATCAATCATACACGGCTGCAAGGTGAATGCGTGATTGAAGACTTGTAGACTAGGCTGTTGACCCAGACCTGTCAATCTCTTATAGACAGGGATCTGGCATTCAAGTCTGTTCCCAGCAGACAGTAAAACAAAGCGCTTAGTAAAACATTGTCGACTATCGACAAGCAACATTACTGCTAGGATTTACGAGCAGGACAGTGACTTACATAAAATAGCATGTGATGATGATATGTTCTTAAGATGCCCCAAAGAAGGAAGAGAGCCTAAAGGCTTGGAAATCTGCAAGGAGTGGACAGCAGCCTGCACTTCAGGTGACCAAAGCTTAGATTTCAGCAGAAACTGAACAAATGGGAAGGGAGAGATATACATGGAAAGCACCATAAAAAGAAAATGGCCTCTAATGGGCTACAAAGTGATTGTGACTTGTTCTTAATAAATTGGTCTGTAGAGTTGCTGAGTTTGGAAAAGGAAAGGCAACTGTAGATGCTGGAATGAAGACAGAGTCAAAATTTGAGGCTGCAGATAGATAGAAGTTACCTACAAAGTTTCTCTCCATTGGAAATACTCTGACATATCTGTAACCTCTCAAATAGATTTTTGACTCAGCAGTGAAAAGTAGAGAGAAAGATGACACTGTACGGCTAAAATCATGGGATGCTCACATTAAATTGCCTGCCCCTTGAAACCGAGTCAAAGCTGTGCTCAGAAAAACTGCTAACCTAATATTCTCTGCTCTCCTGAGGGAAGGGATTTTAAATCTCACAATAAATCAGTTTACATATTCTAAATTAATTTAATGAATGGAATTATAAAATAAGACCAAACTCAGCTCTCTAGCATGACGGTATTATGAGCCTGGGGGGAAACAGCATGGGCTCAGAACATAGTGGCCGCCACAGAGCCAGCTTCTCATGCCTGGTGATCTGACCTTCTATCTCATGAAGGGAAACGCAATAACAGATCAAAGTTTTCAGAGTGGTGATGAAAAGTATCAATTCCATAACAGCAGTCACTGAACAGGATCCCTCTTACCATAAGCTCTGCCTTGACAATGACAGGAGTTTGGGGACGATGAATGTCAACTGTCATCCTCCAGTACATCACCTTATGCGTCCAAATAGTAATTCACTAAAACTATAACTTCCCAGATTCTTTTAAGCATCATGTGCTAAAATGTTTTATAAGAAGTCTAATAGAGCTAATACTTAAGGGACTTTTACTTGAAAAGCACCGTCTTCACCAAAATCTTGTGGAAATACTCTCAAATCTGTTTGAACACAAATGAGTTACATGATTTTGAGTCATTTGATGGTGATGACCCACCTTTATGGATATTAAGACCCCTTTGTAAGAGCCAAAAGTTTCAGAGTCTCCTGTGATAATATTTAGATATTTATTTTGTTTGCAATTGATGCTGACACCCACAGATAGCAGCCAATTCCTGCGTGAATTCTTCTCATCCATCCCCCCAGGGCAGGTGGAAAAGCACAGATTAATCCATCTCCAATGATCTACAATCTTTCTTATGCTCTGTATACTCATGGGCACTGGTAGTACCACATCTCTGAGGTCTGGCAAAAACAAATCTCTCAATAAAGTGTCTGTTATTTATGTCAGAATTCTGATCAGGGCCCAAAATGCATTATGCAAACACAGAATACTTCTCTATTTTCCTCACAACCGGAGAACTATGTCAACAATCAACCCCAAGAGTTTAGACTTCCTGGTCTGAGTTCCTAAAATTCTTTGCCCTAAATACGAGGATAATTCATTAAAACTATATATTTGTGTTGTCTGATACATGAGCCACTAGCCACATGTGGCTCTTGAGCATAGGAAATACAGTTAGTCCAAACTAATGATTAGTTTGGGGTGATTAGATGGGCATCAAATTGAACCATCAATGTTCAACCCAAAACAAACTCAGTCTAAACCTTCCTTAACTCCAGCCCAGTTCTGCCATCCAGAACACAGGGTCAGGCTGGTCATATCTTCAGGAATTGTAGAAATCCACATTTTACATTAATCCTCCTCATTTTAAAACATTACTTGAAATCTCAAGAAATGGTGCTAAATAAAACATGCCCATGGGTCAGTTAAGACCAAGGTTTACCAGTCTGCAATCTGGCTTAGATCCAAACTTTTGGCCCAACAGGAAAGATTGCCCAGGTACTTGTAATCAACATTTCCAGTCAGTCTCATTCCTGCCTCCGCTTATGATTATACCTTTTTTCCCTTTGTGAAAAACAAAACAAAACAAACAAAAAACAAAAAACACTGCTCTTGAGCTCTATGGAGTATATACAAACCAGTCAGTAAATTTCAACAGTTAAATACATGATAAAGAAATCATGGGACTCTCATGTTTCCTGGCATTCAGGGTATGAGAGGAGTTCAGATAAACGTGACATATACCTGGACACACACATCAACTCCTTAAAACACTTGTTTCTTTTTTGTAGCAACAGTATCCAGGAGGTGACTATTTGTGACAGATCCCCAGATATATTGGTAGCAAACAAATTCATTAGGTTGCAAAATAATTCTTTAAGAAATAAGGGTAATTTTTAAGGAAATGCTATCAAAGTGGGGAAATCCTTCTGATGTAAAAATGAAAAAAGTAGAATCCAATATGAACCATCTCATATGGCAATTAACAATGTGTAATATAAAGTATATATTAGGGTTATAAAAAGACTAGAAACAAACTTTTGACACAGATCATCTTTTAACCCATCTTTGACACTGGTTGGGTAGTGAGAATTTAGGATTATCTTGTTTTCTTCTTTGTCCTTTCTGCGTTTTCTACTTTGTTTTGCTTTCTGGATGAGCACATATTGATTTTATAGTCAGAAAACATGAAAAATGCATAAAATTATTTTACTAACTACCTACAAAAAATAAATATCTAGGTGATTTAAGCTAGGGTCAAAATTTTATTTAATCTTTCTTGGTAATTTGAAGGGGTGGAGGAGGGGAAGTCCCTTTGGCTTGAGTGATTGATCAGATTATCTCATTTCCCCAGTGAATTTGGTCCTATAATAACAGCACAAGTAACCAAATATAAATTGACCAACATGGAGAGCTTGGATAGCCAGGAATTGTAAGTTTTACAATGTATTAAACAACTGGTATACCGGGCTATTGCTGGAAAAAAGCTATCACTTTAACTATAAAAAAAAAAAGAAAGAATCTGCACAAATAAAAAAGACTTTCAATCTGAATTCTCTCTGCCATCTTAGCCAAAATGTCAGAGTACTTTTTTCTCCATCCCACAATAGATATTTCCGATATTTTATGGAAATAGTGTCATAAATATTTTATATAGTTATATTCTATATAGAAATGCAGCAGGATATCATAAGGTTTGTCTTTTCTATAAAATGTGTTATTGCAGGCATACTTAAATTCTCCTTGGCCCAGACTCTAATTTGAACAACAAAACCCTAAGAAGAAAGGAATGAGCACATCTGTAGAGTGATTGGTTCTCTGCTATTTTTAAAGCCCTATAAAATCTTGTATTTCTTATTAACCTCTGTCCATTTCCATTGAAATCCAGTAAAATAAATTTTGCCTTAAATCTAGATATAATTTTAGTAAGGAAATGTGTCGTTGGAAAACCAAGAGCAAATGAGGAAAGTTTTAACACCCGTTATTTATTTATTTATTTATTTATTCATTTATATTATTTATCTATCAGTTTTTTTTAATGTTTATTTATTTTTGAGAGAGAGACAGAGCATGAGCAGGGGAAGGGGAGTGAGAGAGGGAGACACAGAATCCAGGGCAGGCTCCCTACACTGAGCTGTCAGCGTAGAGCCTGATCAGGGCTCAAAAACTGAGATCATGGCCTGAACCAAAGTCGGAGGCTTAATCGACTGAGCCACCCAGGTGCCTCAGCATCCATTATCTATAAACCAATATATTTCTTTATGGAGAGACTCATATTTATAACTACTATGAGAATAGTATGCAGCATAAGAGTTTTCATAATTAATACATTTATGAAAGTTTAAAATGTTGAATGACTTTCTGATTGCCAAATCCTGTACCAAATGAACACTGAAAACTTTCCCTTTCTGACTTCTTAGGATACTAAAAACTAAAGAGGATAAATTCCCATGAAAATCCCATTATCTGCTGAGTATTAAATATGACATTGGCATTTTTGACATGCAGCACATTCCTGCAAGGGTAAAAATGAATTTTTAAAAATCTGTTTATGCCCACTGCTTAAGTGTCAACTCATGTTAACTTGGAATATCAATTGATTTGGACTACAGATTTACTTACATCTGAATGTCAAAGTCACCATTATCCCATTACTGACACTCTGAACTGTCCATTTTCATACTTGGCTATCCAATTTAGACACAAAACAATGTAGAGCTTCAACATTGTGTGGGGTGATGCTTTATTTTTTAAGCATCTGGGATTGATCCATTGTGTCTGTGCTGAATATCGCTCATCAAGACGAAGAGGTAAAATGCATACACATGAAGGGGAATAACCCCTGCCTGTAATCACAAAGATAACAATGGAGAAAATGTAACCCCATCTTTTATACAATCAGATATCTGTATGACCTAATACCACATTTTTAAAAATACCAACGTGTCATACTCTTTACAAAAGTCCTGCTTGACTGTGTCAGCATTATTAGTGCAATATATCTGTCAAGTTTTATTCAAATTCTTTTTCATGTGTATCTTGGCTCATAAACCTCCACAATGCACTGATATTGCCTCAGGGAATGTCCTTGTTACACTTGCTCCATGAAGGTGGGACAAGAAAAGAAAACTCCTCCAAACTTTTAGGTTCAGCGTACCCTATCACACAGCCCGCAGCGTCCAGCCAACACTCTGGGTATGTTTTTGCATGTGTAAGTAATTACAATATGACTGTTGTTCAAATCTTGTTGCATAGAACCTTCCAACAGGAGAAGAATAAATACATTCACAGATACATATCCAAGAAAAGAGTCGGCGCTGACACCAGAATAAAGTGTCAGGTCCGTTTGTCTTTATGAAGCCATTTTAGAAGAAGCATTCTTTGAGTTGCAGCACTTTGCAGAGTTTTATCCTTGGGCCTTTTTTATTTGTGCTGTACCTTAATTGGCACATTTCACCACTGGATGTTCCCTATTAGTAACAAAGACATCTGCTTGTAGCACACGTTTTCCATGGCCCTAGAGTTCTAGGACTTGTGGGGCAAAGGCAGACAGTAGGATGTGCCAATCAAAACAGGTTTACAGGAGCCCATGATGGTGGCAAACACACAGAATGCACGCCAGGGGAAAGGGCTAGGCCAGAAGGCCACAAAAAGAGGTAAAGGGAAACTGCATATGGGGGGGAGAAAGTCCAGACACACCAACAAAATCAAGCCAAATAGGTTGTTTTGTATTCTTAGCATTGTTCTAGAACAAAACATCTCAGACTAACTTTCTGAGGCTCAAATGACCTAGACAGGATTTGGTTGGTTATTTGATTATTCCCAGTATGTTATGCCTTGATACCTAACCTGACGGAGCATAACTAAGACGGAGCATAACTAAGATCTTAGTTATGCTCCGTCAGGTTAGGTATCAGGTAAGAGTTCTTCTTACCAAGGAACTCACCAGAAATGTTCAATAATATTCAAGGAAAAGTCAACTGATGCTGTCTTGGATGCTGGGCCAATGTGAACCTGCTATTAAGATTTTTAAAGTGTTTTCAGGTGTACTTACCTTGTTGCAAAACCGTAACGGCCTGCTCATGAGCACCAGTCCATGGACCGTGCTTGTTCTAGAACGCGTAGTGGCAGAAGAGTTAACTTCTCAACCAATTAAAACAGGGTAGTCACACTGTTGCTTGCTACTTGTTTCTTAAGTTCTGTTCTCTTTACTTTCAGGACAATAAGCTTTTCTGGCTCTCATCATTTGTCTTCTTTCTCTGTATCCTCTTTATTTATTATTATTTTTAATGTTTTTTATTTATTTTCCGAGAGAGACAGTGCAAGCAGGGGAGGCATGGAGAGAGAGAGGGAGAGACAGAATCGGAAGACAGGCTCCAGGCTCTGAGCTGTCAGCACAGAGCCCGACGTGGGGTTTGAACCCACGAATCGTGAGATCATGACCTCAGCCGAAATCAGATGCTCAACCGACTGAGCCACCCAGGCGCCCCTCTCTGTATCCTCTTTAAATCTTTATACACTTTGATATTTCATCTGACCCTATTCCCTTCTTTCTCTAGCCAAATGTTACCATACTTTGCCAACAATCAATGATATGGTGTTGATACTCAAACCAGTCAGCAGGCAGACAGCCGTTACTAAATGGGAACAAATTTTGTGACCGGAACTGTGCTTGATGCCGGGAGGCAACCTGAGAAGACACATCATCCATATACTGTGCTGGTGTGTTTGTCTCTCCTGGTGCATTCTCCACTCTGCTCCACCTGCTGACCCAGGTCTCATCACTGTTTATCTAGGCAATTGCAACAGTTTCCCATCACCGCACCTGCTGTCGATCTCCCAATCCAGATTATCATCCCCATGGACCACCTTTTTAAAGGTGTGATTTATCTGATCACATAATTGTCTCTTTAAAAAATTACTGTTCTCCCTCGCCTATCCCAAGTCCTTCACCTTCCTTAAGATAAACTATGACCCAAATAATATGGTTCAAATCTACCTCCTGGTTTCACCTCCAAACTACTATGACTTTTCATGATTTGTGCCTTTGAACCTGCTGGGCCATGGACAAGAAAGCCTTACATCATTTCTCTCTCTGTAATACCTATTCATTCTTAAAGTCTATTACCTAATCTACAGTGCCTTTCCCAATTTCCCAAGACAAAGGGGAATGTGTATTTCCCTTGATTCACATAGTGTTCTATATAGATCTCTGCCTTTATCCTGATCATTTGCACCACACTTGAACTTTTGGATAGTCTTAGATTTCCTCAAGGATAATGCTATTCATTATTATTTCCTGTTTCTTACGGAACAATGCCTGACACACAGTAAGTGCTCAGCATTCATTTGTCCATCAAAAAACCAGAATGCTTCTAGACCACAGAAAGTTGTTTTTTTTTTTTTTTGTTAATTATTCAGTCAAAATAGACATGCACCAAATTGTTAGTGAAATAATTTTTATTCAAGGGTTCAGTTTGGGCCTCCAGCTTATTAATCTCTTGCTATTCATTGCCTTGTACCTTATGTCTCAGGAAGACCAGGTGCTTGCAGCTACCTGCACACGTCATTTGGTTTTATACCTCTGTGCTTCTGCTCACTGTTACTTCTGCCTAAAGCATCCTTCACCATGCTAGATGTCCTCACCATCTGCCCAATGCCCATGCATCCTTCAACTTGTGGTTCAGACTTTTATGCCCCTGAAAGTTTCTTGGCACATAAGATTAAGCTAGATGCCTCTCCCTTCTGTTCCCAGAACATTTACTGCATAAATCTCTCAGTATACATTGATTGTGTGTGTGTGTATGTGTGTGTGTGTGTGTGTGTGTGTGTGTGTGTGTGTGTGTGTGTGTCTTTCCAATTAGTACTTGCAAATACATTAACTTGCGGGGTCTTGGTATCTCACAAACTTACCAATAGTACTTGACATAAAATACACAATGAACAAGTATAAAATAGCTTCATTTTTACAAGAGTCCACACTAGGATGAGAAGAATGTTGGCTTATTATAACTACCCACCTTGAACTACAGTGGAGAGAGAGAGTATACCTGTTAGATACAGTATAGAAAGAACTGTGGTTCCCAAATTTTTCCTACTTATGTTATATTTAGACAGAGTTAAGAAACTCGTTAACTTCTTTCAAAATGAATAAAACTTCACAACCAAATTCAATGGGAAGAAAGGGACTCATTTTAATAGAATTAGATAGTATAATTTTAAAATAAAGTAGCCTAACTCAGGCATACATATTAGAAACAGACATAAGCTACAAAAGGAACAGAGAGAAAGAATAGACAAATAGCTTTTAATGCATTGGATATAAGTGGCTTCATTTTCCTCAATTTCTACCCTTTTCTTATCTCAACTATTTTTCAAAATCATACAACTAAGCTACGTATTTTTCAAGAGAACTTAAAATCAGTAAGATATTTTAATTGTCTTAATCAAAATCACCAAAGTGTTTAATCAAATCAAACAGACAGTTTCTGTTAATTCTCTAAACACATCTGTAGAATCCCACATGCTATACTTGAGGGAAATTTTTTTTTCTTCTTCTGACAGTGGGATTTCCTTATATTATTGTGACTTTCAGAGCTTATCACAGCACATCGACCATGGTAAAATTCATACATTTTCAATGAATTACATTAATAAGCTATTTTCATTGTTATGACTCCTAGTACTATCATTTTGTTACTATTTTTATCATGATATTATTTATTTATTGACTGCAAAGTACTTTCTAAATATAATGCCCACACCACCATCATAAACAGCAAGCATGTGTTATTTATGCTGACTTAAAAGTTGTAAACATAGAAGCATTATTGATAATTTCAACAGGCTTATCTATTCTTCCTAACAACATATTATTGAAGTGACTTACACTGAATAATCATCAATTACAGAAGAGAAAACACTAATCAAAGAAGAGGTATAAAAAGGTTTCATTCACCTAAGACCTTTTTGTGGTCCTTTTCATTTTGGATGACTCCCTAAAAATTAACTCCAATTAAAAGATCACCATAAAAGGAATGATACAAGTGAGTCAGGTGATAGCTACAACAGGTGGTCTTACTTTATATCTTAAATTCTTTCCCCAAAGCAAACTGCTAAATAGAATACCACTTCTCTTGTAAATTATATCCATGGTAAAATTCTTTAGAATGGTTTTCCATTGTGATCAGAGAACGCTCTCAATGGATGTATTTCATAGCCTTCATTTCATCAAATTTGATGATAAATTTTTTCAGCCTTATAGTCCATCAACCACATTTATTGAAAATTGGCTCTGTTTATTGCTTTCTAGGCACTGCATTGCGAATGCAAAGCTATTTACTCAGGTGGATGAACCATCTAAGAGGCTCTTCATGCAAAAACAACAGTAGCAGACATAGGCAGGTGTCTACTGATAAAAATATTCTGGTCTTACTAGAGACTAAAAACCAAACTTTCTTTTCAAAGTCATGACCCACAAGAAAGAAGAATTTTAGGTATGTGAATGGATGGATGGACGGACAGACAGACAGACAGACAAGAGATACACAACAGTATTTGGCAATAGTGCAAGTTCTCTGGATCCCAGCTCTAATATCTACCCAACTGTCTGGAATGAATCACTGGAATGACTTCCATAACTGAGGCAGTTGTAATGACATAATTTACAGCTTTTACTCATAGAAGTCACTTTGATTAAAGCAGAAAGACAGCCATCAGGTTAGACCAGTGAAGACAGGAGAGTCATTTCCACATTTGCCAAATAGGTGAAGATGGGTCTAAGCAGACAACCCATTAACACTTCTTTAATGGAGCCCTCTGTGTGCTTCACAGTGTGTGACAAGCTGGCATCTGTGTTTCCACTCCCTAATGGGAGTGGTGTTTTAATAAAGGAACAATGCTAAGAAATAGTCTAGATTCTTTCTTTCCAGGCTACTGCATTATCAAAATTTGCTTTTAACTTCAGTTTAGAGCTTTGCTTTCTAAGCCTTCCTGATATCATTGCACAAGATGGAGCATGGAAAGTGAATGGTTAACAAATCTACAAACAGCAGTAAGTCTGATAAACTACTGGGGGCAGCTCAGGAATTTGATCATATCTGCACAGATGAAGAGAATCAGAGATGAACAATGGCAAACTCTTTCCCCATTTGAATCTCTTTCATTAAAACGGTCTGAAATCTACCCCCAACTGCATATATTGTCTAGAGCTTAAGAAACAGTATGTTATCCAATAACTTTAGAAATCCCTGTATAACCCACCTTTATAATAGCTCCAAACCTAACCCCAAAGGAAATGACTATCTAATGTTCGTGTTTCTAATTTTTAAATATCTTCTCCGGAGTTTTATCACATATATCTTTATTCTGCAATAATGTATTCCTTTGTTTTACATTATTTGAACTTTATATTAATTGTATGTATTCTTTGGTAATGTTTTTCTCTCAAAATGAGGTTTCTGCAATTCATCCATGAGTGTGGTTATAGTTCACTTATTTTCAGTGCTCCATGGGATTTCATGCTGTGACGAGATCACCATGTATGTCAATGGACATTTGTGAGTTTTCAAATTTTCATGTTATTGTAACCAACGTTGCTGCGAACAATCTTCGTCATATCTGCCTGCACACACATGCATATATATATATATATATACCAGTTCCACTTCTGGGGTAGAACTGCCATGTTAGGATATGCCCTTTTTCAACGATACAGGTATTTTCAAATTGTCATCCAAAGTGAACACATCCATTTATACTTCCACCAGTAAAGTATGAAAGCTACCAAATCTCTGTATTTTGTCAACACTCAGCACTCTCAAAATTAGTCATTCACACAGGACCTGAACCCTGGCTAACTGACCACAGATATTCACTCTAGGATCATTGAACACTTCTTAGAACCAGATTTCCAGTTAGTTACTTAAAATTAACTTGCTCCTTTCAGTGCTGAGAAAAAGACAAGGCTTTTGTCTGTAATATGGCAAAGCTAGGTTTAAACAATAATTGTGTTGATGCCTCCAAATTATTCCTCCATTTTTCTGGTGTGAAAATTCCCTATAATATCATGTCAAAACATTAGTGTCAAATGGCTGTGTTTTGCCAAAGAGATAAATTTTACAGTCAAAACAATTAATTAGAAGCTATTAATGACATCTTCCAAGATTTGAGAAGCCACTGAAAGAGAAGTGAGAAACAGAAGGAAAAAAAGTATTCTACAAACCAAGATGCAGGAGGTAACCTAGTTTGTTGATCTCCATTTGGGAATATCGTGTTGAATTCCTTACCTCTTTTGCAATCATTTCACCAACTCTAAATCCCTCAAGTAACGGGCCACAGGGACGCCCCAGATTTATGAAGGACTTAAACCTCCAACACCATTCTTGCTGTGCCTCTTAAAATATTTAACCCTTGTAATATTTTATTCTTATTACAAAAAATAGTTTGGGTGCTGAAAATTATCAGCATACCAATAGTCCTGGTAGATATATTTTTGGTTTTGTTAGGTACAGACCATCTGGTAACCATTAGGTGAGAAAGGTCTTTGGTAATATACTTAAATCCCCGAGTCATAAATTATTTTAGAAAAAAAAAAAAGGTTCAGCTTCTTTTAAACCATCTTTCTCTCTCTCTCTCTCTCTCTCTCTCTCTCCCCCTCTCTCTCTCTTTCTCTCTCTCTTTCTACAAGGTAGTACCCATATGTCAACATGGCATTTATGATTTGAGTAGATTAGGGCTAATGAAATTCAGGCCAGACAAGCGAGTATCTGCACAGAACAATCTACATTCCATGGTTACATGATCACAAACTACATCACAAATCCACAGCAGTTGCTCAGCAAATGAATGCTGATCATGAAAAGATCAGGAGATGCAAGATTGCAGTGTTAAAGAGTATATCCCTCATCATGTCCAGAAAAAAATTAAAAGTCATATTCCATTGCTGGTTGTTCCATGATGTCAGCCTCCATGTCACGAAGAGTAGTAGATTAGATTTTGACCTACAAAGACCTCAGACTGAGATAGTCAGGGAATGATAAAAGAGAGATGCCATCTCCGGGCAGATGTTAATGCTATCTTCTGAGAACTTGGAGAGAATCAGCAGCAGTCTCCCCGATACCTTTTAGATACTTTGCTAGAAAACATTCCCTCATCGCACCAGGACATCCCCAGGCCAAAATATATGCATCTAAACGTTATTCACACTCAGCCAGAAGCAAGTAAACAATCAAGAACGTTGCATAGATCAATCCAAGCTTTGAATTTCTTACCTTGCGTTTCTTAAAAGCTGGCTGTGTATTTCAATCTCCAGCAAAAGCAAAGGCTTAGATTTGAAGCCTTTGTGACTAAAAGTATCTTTTTTAAAAAAAATTAACTGCTTAAGAATATATGGGATACATAATTATTTTTTGTACTTCTATATATTTTACAGACTTTCTCAGGTGATCATATTTCCTCTTGCTATTCCACCTGGCTAGTTTCTTATTAATCCATTTTTGGGGCTCAGTCCTTTGCTATTGTTCCAAAATATTGTTGATTTTCAATTAAAAAAAAAACACATCATTTTAAACATCAGAGTTATATACCTTTTACATTATTAAGCCTTATGTAATTAATCTTTTTCAAGGCTTCTTGAAAATACTCTTTCCATATGCTCAAATACACTCAATAGGAATAGGTCATTTAAAAATGGATTGCTATTAAATTTATAAATAGTGCCATGGAGAAACATTTTTTACGGGTATACACAGTCTTTACACCAAGATGCAAATACTGAGGACATCAAGGTAGAGAAAAAAGAAACATGGCAGGTTAGTACCAATAGTTATGAGAAATATGGGGCTCAGTGACACAGCCCTGCACTAAGAAAGCCGTGTTTGGCATTAATCTTTGTACAAATATGACCTTTTTGAGTGACATAATACCAGATTCCCATTATGTGCTGTTTTTACTTTACGTCTTAGAGTAATCATCTTTCAGTTTATTTGTTGGACTGACCTCATAAATGGGCAAGCCCATCTCCTAGGAACGGTTGAATGTCGAGGAAGAATTTAAACAAAGGCACAGGAAATAGTCAATGTTTAAGGAAAGCAGTGGAGAAAGACCCCTGGCATTAAAGGTTTAGAGACATTCTCAAGGAAGGGCGCCATGTGTATTCGTGATTTATCTTGCTCATAAGCCCCATGCGATACGCAGCATTGAATTACAAAGCTAATGGATAACAAAAGGAATTCCCTGCCAGGGCCTATACTTTGTATTCATTTTTCTTCCCTAATCCAGTTCTACAGGTGTTATTGAAGGGTTCTTCCTCCACTACTGAGGAATTTGGCCACTTTTGCAAGTGATAAAGAAGAAGAAATGCCAGAAGCCAGTGTCTGAACAGCAGCTTGTCTCTACTTGCAAACCTCATGAAGACTATCACCTTGTGACTTCCTAGAGGATTATAACCTCCGGATGGACTGTTTCATGACTATTTATCATTCTTAAAACTCTCTTCAGGAGTGCCAAGTGGTCTTGGTTACCAGACACCTGTTTCCGCACCATTCCTGATAAAAGCTCCTCTGCTATATCACGGATTAATATTAACACTATGTTCCAAACATGGAATGGATTGAAATCTTATCTCCTCTTATCCAAAGCAAAATAAATAAATAAATAAAGAATGAATGAATGAATGAATGAATGAATGAATAAAACAGAATTAAACCTTGACATTTATCTGATTACTCTAAGAGTAAGGACCACTGTAAGAGAAACTTCACCTTGAAAAAATTTTTTTTTAGAACAGTGGTTTGAAAAACAGAGCAGAAGAGAAAGACCAATTAGAAAGACAGCAGATTTTCAATTACCTTGGAAACTCGGTTTGCAACTTCTCTGCCCACAGTTAGGCCCTGGACAAATGTCCGGGCAGCAATGAAGGCGCGGGTGACCTGAATTTTCAATTTCCGGGGTACATCTCCAAACGGCTTCAACTGGTCTGTGTATTTGCTCACACATTCCAGGTAGTCCTCGCTGAAGTGATACTGTGGGTTTATCAGCTGAAACATCCGTTCCAGGAGCCGAGCCCAGAAGTCATTGAGCATCTCCTCCAGGTTTACATTGCCCCCGGTGTAGTATCTTTTCAGCTCCGTGAAAAGATCCTGGAACACTTCCGAATTCTGCATGTACAGCATTCCGTACGTCCGTACGAACATATCATTTAGTGACTTTTCTGCATTCTCCAGGAGCTCTCGGAAAAATTCTACAAATAAACCAAGAAAACAGTCATGATTAGTAAGATCCAGAATGCTCAAAGCATACAAAAATTTAACCTGTGATTAAGGCATCAATGAATTGATGATAGTATTTTAAGTAACATTTGCCCTACATCTGATCTTCCACCAGTCAAAGGAAACAGAAGACCACATGATTTCTATTTGAAAGAACATCGATTAACATTAGGAGATACCATTTATTACTCCTCCAAAGTAGCTGGCTTCATTTTTCATTTATTGTTAAGTTTTAGAAAATCCTAATTTGATATAAACTCAAATCAAAGTATGTTGCAAAGTACTTCATTAACATAATAACAAAAGCATACTGATAAAAACTTTTGCTCCAGCCTATTTATAAATCTGTTCTAACACTAAATTCAATTAAATTGCTGTTATTTGGAATACTTCATAAATGGGATATTTACATTAATGTAATATTTTGGCCTCTCTGTAGTTGCTATATATAGCAATCAATTATCAGTGTTCAGAGATTCATAATGCAATTTAATTCACTTAATACCAAAGCTATAATGAACATAATTTAGTTTGCCATAATGAGTCAAAAAGTTATGAAGTACTTTGCAGTACCATTATAAATGTAAATATAAAATGATATAAATATATCATTTTATAGAACTTGAATAAAATATGGGCTGTTGGGCTTTCTGCCTAAAAAGTCCTAAATGAAAAAAAGTACACCAAGAAATGTACTCTGCTATCCTGCAGCAGAACATGAATAGGCTGCAAAAAATAAGAAATTAACATGCCTGGGTACTGTTAGTCTCTTTAGGCCTCATGTTAGGCTTCCTCAAGACACACTTCATGTATGGGGGGCCCTTATCTGTTTGCACAAGTGAGCCTGGGTAGAGTAAACTCAAGGGTTATCCCAACTCGCAGAATGTGAATTAGGGTGGGAACAAAGGCTAAGAAGAGATAATGGCTCTGAGTTTATGAATCCAAGTTCCCAACATCTGAGGGATTCTGTTTTACCTCTCAGAGTTCTCATTATTCTCTGACAGTATGCCCCCTTCTTAGCTAATGCAAGTGTAAATCAAGTCCAGGATGCCTCAAGGAATCCAAGTAGGAAGGCAAACAAGAACATACAAATTAGCTTCCTTTTTTCTGGAACTCTGGGGTGTTTTTCTCCTGAGACACAGAAGGAAAAATGTCACACATCTCTCTTCAGTGTCCTTGGAAATTACACCTTATTCCTGCTTTATTAGAAGACCTTGGTATTAAATTCTGAATAATGTTAACATTGAACTACTGCTGTAATCTTTAAATAGTGCCTGCAATGATAATATTTTTTATTTGGTTTCAAATAAAACCAAAGCAACAAACCTTAAAAAGGACTCTAGTCACATGTTTACCTTCTTACTATGAAACGATATACTTTCTTAAATACGGAAATTTTGTGGTGACAGGAGCAGCAATAAATGAGGAATTTCCTAAGTCATGGTTTACAAATCCTGTGTGATCTTACACAAGCCACCAAATGTTTCTTACCTTAATCAAAATGTTTATGCATGCTGTGTCTATGTTATTTTGGATTTTACGAAATCAAGAACAGTTCAGAAGTTTTCAGAAATACTAGTTACTCAGTTTGTCCTAAAATGGAAACTATATTGTATTCTCAACGTTAATACTAAATTATAAAACTATCATAATAAAATCTTTCCTTCTCGAAACCAAGAATGGAAAGAGCTTGGCCTTGTTGATATAGCAGCAGGGTGGAAGGTGTTATAGCTTGTGAACGAAACTAGACAAGAATGGAAAACTCACTGAATTGAAAAATACGAATATAATGAGACTGGAAAGTGGATTCTAATCATGAGCTCAGGACAGCCTATTCATTTATCTTCTTTTGGAGGTCAATTATTTTGTTGGACTCAGGAATTAAAGCTTAATTTATTGAATACAGAGTAGTGCCTTCAGCAATGAATAGTTAGTAATCAATAGTGTGGTCTGGATTTTCAAAGAGTTTTAAAAAAAAGGAAAAAAAAATCTTCTCCTTCTCATTGCTCTGCAAAGACTTGAGGTAGAAATGCTTCTCGATGGGGATAAAATTTTTATTTTTATTTAAGGAATAAGTGGTATTCCTTAGGCTCTTCCCTTCCTGATATGGAGAATAGAAAGGTACACTGGATTTACGCCTGTGTTGAGGCTGAATGGTTAAAAACAAACTGCTCACTTGCCATGTCATGTGATTTGCTTCTATATGCCTAAATTAGTATTTATAATTGAATAATGAAATCAAGTCCTCATATTTCAATGAATAGGGCTCCATAAACATTTCATTCGGTTCCTAGCTTAAATTCCAAGAGTATGTCTTTGTCTTAAAAGTTTGCTATTAGCTTCACTGGTCCTCAAAAGTCAAGTTATTATTCCCTGTTCAAAATCATTACATGGTTTAGTGATCTCATAGTCAAAGTTAATATTTGGTATTGAAAGATGCTAATGTATCAGGCAATTATGACAAATGTTGCTACCTTAAGGCACATTGATCTTAGATCTTATGAAAGATGGGGATCTGAGGTACTGAGGCAAAACTAATGTCCTCCAAAAATAAGTACACTCATTTCATTTTTAGCCTGCCCATGGACTTAGACTTCCACCTTTTGAAGGTTGACTCTTTGAACAAAGTATTTTATGCTTCGCTGAAAATTGTTTCTCACCAAACCAAACAAGATGGAGTTTTGGAAGACAGTTATCAGACCCACTTTGCTGACAAAGTATTATGCCCAAACAGCACAGAGAATGAAATTGCAGAACAATGTAAGGAAAAACAGCATCCATCCAACCTTTGTTTCCTCAGTGAGGGCAAACCTCACACTGGCTGAGGCCTTCCGTCAACAAAAATTTTCATCTGCAAGAAACAGTTTGGTAGAAAAAAATGTTTTTGCTTTTTTTTTTTTTTTTCCTCTTCCCCATTCACAAAATACACATCAAAGGTTGTTGCTTAGGGCTCAGTTATACTTCATAGATGCACAAAAGCACTTTTTACCAGCCAGCATTAGCCTCTGGAAGAATCTTATTCATCTAGAAGGGAGATCTGGATACAGACATCTGTTTGCTGCCAGGCAGATTGCTTCAAGTGGGGGAACAATCTTTTAGATAAAAACCACCACTATTCCAAAGGCAAAAAGAAAGTCTGCACACTGCCTGATCACTTGGAGAGGCCTCTTAAGGGGCAAAAATCAACTCTAAGGAGCCAAAAGCTGCCCTAAGGATATCCGAGAAAGGCTTCAAATGAAGCCTCCAAATGAATGGATCAAAATGTAAGGTGCATCCAGGGCTGGAGGGAGGGACCAGTCGGAGGGAAAAGGCAGACGAGAGGCTCTCTAGGAATCCGCAGTCCACCGAAACAGCAAAAGCTTTGCCCAAATCAAGCTGGAAAAGTCTCATTAATGCATCTACAGGCAAACTGTACATAGGGACTGGATTAGGTGCTGAACGGTATTTACCTAGAAACTGTAGCATTTTCCTACTCTCATGCTTTCCAAAATACTTCTCATTGAAAGCTTATTTAAAATGAGTGCTTCAAGACGGTGGTGTAAATTCCTGTGATCACAAAGCCCAGTGAATGTGGCAAGCTTTGGTCCGTGGTCAGTGGACATCATATCTGTACATGGTCACAGATAACACCTGTCCTGGCAGGGGAAGCCAGTATCCTAAATTTGCCTCTTTAATCCCACATGTTAAGTGTATTTCTCTCCTAATCTCTGTCTTTCTACCCTTCCCTCCACAAAAGCAGGTTAAATCAGTTCAGTCAGCGCAGAGTCCAAGGTCTGGTTGAGGCCTCAGAGGAGCTGTGGTGAAGGGTAAAATGGTTTGATAACACTGATATACAGTAAGGGTTATGATTCACAGATACAATAATATTACCACCCTGCCCCCCGCCCCATACTTTTTTCAAGGATAAATCAATATGGATGCCCTTCCTCATTCTGCATAATCTGTTAGCCTTCAGGTACAGCTTATGAGATGATCTCTCCTTTCAAAAGTCTCCATCCTTACATAATAACCAGCCAGATATGACCACCAGGAAGATACTGCGTTGATGAGGAGCAATTTGTGGAGGAACACCGTTTACTCTCTTCTATGTTAGACTCTGAGGGTGAGAATACATGATCCCTAAACGGCCTATCTCTTCCCACTCTCCAGGGGATGAGGCTCTGAGAGAAGAGATAAGCACTGCTGTTGCTCAGAGAGTGCTTGGCACATGAAGTGTCATCCTTGGCCAGGTGTAGCTTAACTGGAAGGGACAGCTGGAGGCTAGTCCTCTGTATCAGGGGTCTCAGTCTTAGTATTGTTGACATTGTGAGCTGCTCAATCTTTGTCATTGTGGGTCTGTCCTGTGCACCCTAGGATATTAAGTAGCATCCCTGGCCCCATGTACTAGATGCAAAATGCACATCCTTTCCCCAGTACTGACAACCAAAAGTGTCTCCAGATATCATCGAAAGTCCCTTAGGGGAGACAAAATCACTCTTAATCCATCCATTGAGAGTTACCTTTCTACTGATAAATTTCAGAGGCCTAAAAACAGGAACAATGAGACAAAACACTGAGAGAAAAGACCCGCACACTGCAGAGCCTGGGTGGCTCAGTCAATTAAGTGACCGAATCTTGATCTCAGCTCAGGTCATGATCTCAGTTTTGTGAGTTCGAGCCCCACATCAGACACTGCTGACAGCGTGGAGCCTGCCTGGGATTTTCTCTCTCCTCTCTCTCTTCCTCTTCCCCACTCGTGCTTTCCCACACACTCTCTCTCTCAACTTAAATAAACATTAAAAGAATTTTTTTAAAAAGACCAGCACACTTATAGAAAGAAAGCTCTGCAACTTATTTCTGAGATAAACTCAAGGAGCCATGTTTTCTGTGAAAGGGCTGAGATACACATTATATTCATGGATAAGATGGTTGGTGGCCAATATTACTATTTCCATGTATGGTGCCCATCATGTGGCAGGGCCTTAAAAGGTGGTGTACAGTGAGTGAATACATAGATAGATAGATGAACATGAACATGCAATGAAATACCCCTTGACTCTATCTGGTCTGGGATTCTCTTTGCTAGTGATAACTTCATGGCCCCACCTCACAGGGAGAAAGATGCTACAGTTCATTGTAGAGGGACGTAACTGATACAGCCTCCTGACATCCTTCAATCTCTTGTACAGTAAATACATACTTAAACATTCATATTCTCCCATGCTCCAAGGCCCTGCGCATTTATAGCTAGAAGGCCTCATGGCCCCTGTCCAGTAAGACTGTCTTACCAGACCCTCAATTCCTCTCTGGACAGCCCTATTTGTCCTGAGCTATTCTTTGCTTGGCTTTATTACTGCCTTTCCTGCTGCTGGCCTTGCGGGGCCTTGACCTCATGGCTATGATGTCCCCGAGCCAACCACATTCACACTCATAGGCAATGCCCAGTGAACTTACTTCACTGCAAAGTGAAGTGCTTACCTCACCTTAGTTTTTCCTAAACATCAGTTGTGTTTCTCTGTAAGAAACAGAAACCCTCAGTATACATTTTTAAAATTGATGAGGTTGAAAAATTATATAAAATTATTTTCAAAATAACAGTTTATTCAAAAAGGGGGAAATAATAATCTTTATTACGAGACAATGTTGCTGTAAGCAAAAATTCTTTCATGATTTATGACTTCCTTATCTCTTAATTCATACTCTCTCTTGCTGTGTGTATATATATATGTTTCTATAGATTAAATTTATTATATTTTAATAAGCACTATGAGTTGCTCAGTCCATTCATCTCATGAATTAATAGCCTATATAATTTCATAGTGATTCTAATAATAGTAATCTACATCTTTCCTGTTTGAGGGATCATGTAGCCAAATTTCTTTCACTCAAGAGCTCCCCACCCTGAAGCAAACTGATTTAAAATGCAATCAATATGGTAACACAATATCTTCATCATTCCCATTTGTCTCTGTTACAGTTTCAGAGGAAAGTCAAGATACCAAACTTCAGTGAGGAGGACAAATGGATTTGAAACAATGGATGATGGTAATTTCAAGCACAGTGAGACAGAGGACCTGAACAGTTGCCTGATGTATAATGGGCATCACACACAACATCAGGCATGGTTATTATGGGCTTTACAGGCTCGATATTAGTATACTGAGTTTGCAGATGAGAAAACGGAGGCTCAGAAATAAGCAGAAATCAGTTGCCCTAGACCACTGAACAAGCATGCAACCCAGATCTCCAAGCCAATAAGGCTTTGTAGTTTTTCCTAAGTCAAATTTTCACACTGTGATTTGAAAATTAATGAGAAGTATCATAAACTCCTAGGACACTGGGTAAAACCATATGTAAATATGCAAAATGTGTTCTAAAGTCAAATCTAAATTATTTATTGCAAATAATTTTCAGGTGTGATTACTCTCTCCACTAATACTCATTAGTTCATGCAGATAACAGACTGGAGGGCATTCTGATATCCCTCGGTTTGGTATAGCTTCCTCAAAGAAGTGGCTTCCACTAGAAAAAGTCAGTCACAGATCCTGGGATTATAGCTACAGTACACAGAACAGTGGCACACAAAAGGAGGCTAAAATTACTTGACTACAGATATGCCTCATTTTATGCTCACATATATTGTATATGACTACAGATATGCCTCACTATATGCTCACATATATTGTATATGACTACAGATATGCCTCATTTTGCTCACATATATTGTATACATTGTTTTAAAATATGTGTGCATTATCAACAAGTACACATATCTGTGAACACCTTCACCTATACATTTAAATGTCTGACTAAAATCAAATCAAATACCAATGCCAACGAAGAGGAAAATGCAATGAAGAATTTACGTAGTTCAAAATATCCTAAATATTTAATATCCATGCCTTTACAGAAAACCTTTGCCCGTGCCTAGCATAAAGGTTCAAAATCATAAGTGAAATGCTTGAAGACAAATTAATTCAACAAAATGTATTATGCCTTTCATTTCTCATAGGTAGGAAGACAACTTAATTATTAGTCTGTTATCTCTAAGTAGTAGAATAAAATTTCCTTTTCTCCATTATTTTTATCTTGTATGTTAAAAGTTTGCTTTGACAACTCTGTAGGCCATTCATCTCTTTTTATTCTTTTGCAAGGTAACTAAAATCTGAAAGTAAACTCTTAAATCACTTTAATGATTTAGGGGATTTAGGTGACTTTAGTGATTTTAAAGTAGACACCCCTAAATTTTGCTAACGTTGTGGTCTAATGAGTCCCTGGAGATTATTATGAGGAGAAATCCCACAGTAGACTTGGCATATAAAATAGACAGTATAAAATGAAAAAGGAAAATAAAAACTGTTAACACCAATAAAGTTATAAAGAAAATTTCATAATTTTCTTTTTCAACTTTCTCTTTATGGTAATTAATAAAAACAGAAATTTAAACTATCTTTTGATATCTTACAAGGCCCTAAAACAGAACACAATACTCACTATAAATTAAAAAATATTTTCAGAAAATAATATATCAGCTATCAACATAATACATAATTCAAAAATTGCTCACTATATTAATCCAAAGGTTATTTTTATTATATTACTCCCACTGTGTGCTGGAAACTCTTATAAATTAGCTCTTAAGTAAGTGGAAACATAAGGGTTCTAGGGAAATTCCCCTAACCAATAAGTCAAGAAAACCAAGGATATAACGGTGTCTTTCAAAATGCATTATTCAGATCAATGGGACATCACCACTTTGTATTTCTCCAATGTGTCTAATCTAATCACTAGACTATTCCATGAAGAAAATTTTAATGAAAAGTCATCAGTTTACAATCGTAAGTGTTTGTTAAAAATAATCAATACCTTGCAACAAAGCCCTTCAATTTAATATGATTGAATTAAGTCACCGAAGAGAATAAATTCCAGGAGACTTCTCTGAATCAGGGCTGTGATTCAGATGCAAAAGAAAGTTCCCAGGAAAGCTGCATCTATATAATTGGTTGATATAGGGAGATTTGAAGCAATAAGGCAGTTTATAGAAATTGTTGGCTTGGATGCACATTTCCCAAGGTTAAACTTTTTTTTCTATACTTAGCAATCCTTTACACATTAGATTGATAAATGGTTTATTTCTTGGTAGCTTATTTCTCCAGAAGATATCTTTTAAAGTAAGAAAGACTGATTAGGCCATTTATGTTCACAAGGTGGTATAGATAAACTATTAATTCTGCGAATCATGAATTAAATGTGAAATCTGCTGACGGTTGCTGCCCAAAGCAAACAACTGTTTGGAGCCTGCAGACGGTATTTCTATCTCACCCTAAGCAATGCATGTGAAATTAAAAACTGAGATGCTTTCAGACTTGACTTGAATCATTGCACAGTTCCTTGGTTTTGGCCTACAGACAATAACTTTAGTCCTTGCCCATGACCCATTTGTCTTTCAGAGATGACATCATCCACAGCATGCTTAACTCAATAGGCACCAAAATTATAGATTTTAAAGTTATTGCCAAATTTTTGTTTTCCTTAACTGAAAAAAAAAAAAAAAAGCAAGGTTTGTTGTTGCTGTTGTTTTGGTTTTTTTTAGGCTTCAAAATCTGGATTGAGTATTTTCCTGTTTACAAATCCCATTCTTTGTCCAGCTCCCTTTACTTCTTCGCTCAGCTACTTCATCCAGGGGTGGCAAAAAAGCTGCCAGTAAACAACCACCATGGGTGAACTCTGGGAGGAGGGGCCAAAGCTAACATGTAGGTGAAAAGTCAATGATAAGGACCAGGAGTTCTTGGAAGAAGAGATTGTGTAGGTGCTTAAGAAGAGGCAGGAAGAACAGTCGAATGAAATTCTGTTCTTCTTTTTATAGAATTAGGTGGTTCTCACCCTTGGTTGACCATTAAAATCACTTAAAAGAATCCTGATGGACAAGTAGCATTCCAGACTGATTAAACCCGTAATCTGTGAGAGTGGGGTCCAGGTATCAGTATATGCTCAAGCTCCCCGAGTAGTCTTCATGTGCAACTCTTCTCTCTTCTCCAGTACTTTCATTTTAGTCCGTGCATGGCGGTGGATACATGGGCAGAGAAGGAAGAATGATGTCAGATGGAGGACACATAGTATAAATCAGCTCCAATTCTCTTCTTCCCTTCCTTTACTTACAACCCCGTTTCTCTTTTCTCAAAGTAGACCTCCACCGATGTTCGGGCCTTGAGACGAGAGTGCGCCACTGGTCAGGATGTGGGACTCCCTAGCTGTGGTATTGGGGGATAAGAGTATGTGGGTCTTTTTGCCTTTTCCCTGTACCTCTTTCTTTTCCAGCACCTAACACTACCTCCCCGGGCACCTTCTGCCTTCCTTGATGACAGGAAGAGTGAGATCATCCCATGATGGGCAAGGAGAGGTAGAGCATGGGGAGAAGAAAGGAATAGGGTCTGATGACACCTGAGCTAATATAGCAGAAGGGAAAGGAGATATCTACTGAGTAACCAGGGTGTCGCTGAAGAACATAACTCAGACAACAGAAGGAAGAAGTGGAGCGCACGGGGAAACTCTGAGCTGTGAAAGCACGGGTAAATATAAAATTTTTAATGAAAGTATTACAGCCTACTTTAACATTAAACTGTTAAGATATATCCTTCTGGGTCCATCAAAAACCTGCAATGCTGAAAAGATATGAAAAGAGCTAGGATAACAAGTTTACTATACTTAAGAAATACCTACATTAAAACAAAAGCAAAAGTCAGTACCAAGTGTAACTTCAAAATAAATAAACAGAATAATAATATATTAATATGTTCTGGTATATGCCCCTTTTGTTTTTTGAGTTGTCTTTAACTACCTATATTTTGTACAAGAAGAATCTTAATTATTTTGCTATTACCAAAGTATTTATTTTTAAAAAAAAAAAAGGGAAATGAGGATGCTTCAATTCCAAGGTAAAGTATTCCTCTTACTTATATTAGCAAGAAAGGGAAATAATTTATAAATCCACAAAGAAGGATATATTCACACTATAAAATATTATGTTATAGGGGTGCCGGGGTGATTCAGTCAGCTAAGCGTCTGATTCTTGGTTTTGTTTTGGCTCAAGTCACGATTTCATGGTTTGGGAGTTCAAGTACCACATTAGGCTCTGTGCAGATACTGAGGATCCTGCTTGGGATTCTTTCTGCCCCTCCTCACCTCTCTCTCTCAAAATAAATACATAAATATAACTTTAAAAACGTATGTTAATAAAATCATTTTTTATAAAAATATTTCCAAGCTAACACTTACCAAACACTAAAGTGTTTGGTTCACTACTATTCCAAGGACTTCCTGTATGTTAGCCAATTTAATCTTATCAACAAACTTACAATATAGTGATTATTATCATCTGGATTTTGCATTTAGGGAAACAGAGGTGCAGAAGTTAGGTAGCTTCCAAGGTACCTAGCTAACAGGCAATGGAGCTGAGATTTCAAACCCAAGCCATCTGGCTTCTGGAACAGTACCTCTAGATTCTGTGAGGAGTGAAGCTTATACATTTGAGCTATGAGGACACTTTCACGGCTATATTACGAAAATGCTAATACAAAATTAGTTATAGGAGTTTGAAAATGTCTATTAAAATTTTTTAATGTTTATTTATTTTTGAGAGACAGAGCACAAGTTGGGGAGGCGTAGAGAAAGACAGGGAGACACAGAAATTGAAACAGGCTTTAGCTCTGAGCTGTCAGCACAGAGCCCGACACAGGGTTTGAACTCACAAGTTGTGAAAGCATGAACTGAGCCAAAGTCGGATGCTTAACCGACTGAGCCACCCAGGCACCCAGAAGAGGTCTATTAAAGGAAGAGTCTTAAAACATAAATTTAACCAGATTCACAGTAAATCTACTTTCAGTATAAGACATGATGACAGAAAATGCTAAGATAGAAACTGACCCAAAAATATATATCCAGTACAACACCAATTTTGTAAGATAAAAGTATACGCACATTGAGAAAAATAAGAACAATATACATATATAAGAACATAACATATATATATCTTTATATACAGATATATTAAGCAGTTTCCACGCTCAGCACTGAGCCAGATGTGGGGCTTACTCTCAGGATTGTGAGATCGTGACCTGAGCCAAAATCAAGAGTTAATTGCTTAACTGACTGAGCCACCCAGGTGCCCCTAAAAAGATCTTTTAAAGACAAAAATGCTGCTTGTTAATGGGGGAAAATACCTATTTAAAAATAGAGACCAAAAACAAGAATAAAAAATATAGAATGAAACTAGTTTATCTAATAAACCCCTAACGGGAAGTCTAAAAATTAAGACAAAGAAAAAAAAGCATGGAGAGGGCAGAAAATAAACAAGAAATTTCCTCAAAAATCACAAAATTTATCAGTGAAGTAGCAAGGATAGAATTTGAGTCTCTTGACTCTGTATATAATGAATTCATGCTAATCAGTAAGAAGAAATTAATTAATTACGAGAGAGAGAAGTAGCCTCTCAGACAGCATGCTGGCTGTAAAATAATGGTTCCAGGAAAATTAGCTATTTATTCATAGATAATAAGACCATTTTTGGTATTCACACGAATACTTTTAAACATAGATAATTTATATTTATTTCTAGACAGTAAAAAGATTTCTTAGATTGATATAATCAGTAGACAATAAATGTCTATTGTTCATTATCAAAAATGTCAGCCCAAACTAAAAAAAGCAACTGTAGTTTCCAATGATTATGCATTTTAAGTCATTGTTTTCTCTACAGAGTTTTCCATGGGGTTTGATGAAGCACAGGATGATAAATTTCATAAATATAAGAATGTTCTTACAAACATTTCTCACATACACACACACACACACACACATACACACACACACACGCACGCACGCACGCAAGCAAAGGAAATTATGGTACCTTCTAGCCGCCTCTGTCATTTACCACATGCCCGAGCTTGTAGGATAAGACGTAGTGATGCATTGCCTCCCCAAATCATGTTGTAGGAATCATTTTATCCCTTAAATTTGTCAAAAGGTAATAAACAGCAGCTCCACTTGGCATCATAGATGTTTAATTCCAAGGTAATTATACACTTTGTTGAATAAATAAGGAGTAGATAGCCCAGTATAGGTATATAGTAAGACATACAATATCATTGTATAAGGTATAAATGCAAATGAACTAATTAACATTGACTTGAATTTGCTTAGCATTGATTAGCTTACTTTGCCAGTCTTTATCCGATTTTCTTTAAGAAAAAATATTGAATTCATTAACCTCTTGCTATATGATGATGACTATTTTACTGTTATAACATCAATCAGTTTAAATGCAACAAATGAAAACAATCATCATTAAAGATACCATAAAGTATCAATTACTGAGTGCCAATGGCTTTTGTGAAATTGTATGATTGTGAATATATGCATCTTATTTTTCATAGTATTAAAATCAAACTAAATCCTAGATAAGGAACATGCTACCCTGAACGCGCCCGATCTCGTCTGATCTCGGAAGCTAAGCAGGGTCGGGCCTGGTTAGTACTTGGATGGGAGATAAGGAACATGCTTATTTTGATTCATTTGCATTTTTAAGTTTACAAGTTACTTTCATATTATTTATATTTCAACTCATTTAAAGGTCATATGTAAGAGTACTCAAAAGAAGATATTCAGTTGAGTAATCTTTAAAAATTTTTATTCATACCACAAACTTATTAGTTTAGATGTTTTATAACATGTGTTTGTTGTTATTAGCCATATGTTATACAGTGGTATGATATCATTCTTATTTGTATTCTGATGTATGTCATAAAATCTTCCCCAAACCAATTAGCAACGGTTTTCAAGAAGGTATCTATCTATGTATTAGAAAGTGGTAATTTCTATAAAGCTTGTCTTAAAATGGCTCTGCTGTTCCCAAACTTTTTTTTAAATGTTTCATTATTCTTGAGAGTGAGAGAGTTCAAGCACGGGAGGGAGCAGAGAGAGAGAGAGAGAGTGGAGACACAGAAGTCAAAGCAGGCTCCAGGCTCTGAGCTGTCAGCCCAGAGCCAGATATGTGGCTTGAACTCAAGAGCCACAAGATCACGACCTGAGCCAAAGCTGGATGCTAACCCCACTAAGCCAACCAGGTGCCCTTGTTTTTTGCACACTTAAAGCGTTCTGCAAAGCTTCTCCAACATAGCAATCCTTTGTGTTTGGCTTGTTTTTAAATACCCTGACCCAGGAATATGTGGCTTATGTTGGAAATGTGACTCCCTCCATACCATTTCCCCCTTTCATTTTGAACTGCTGATCATAATGAATCTCCTTCTTCCAGCTCCAGCTGCTACATTCAGTTATCACCAAGAGCAGACATCAACCAACACTGTAATCTTGCTCTGACGGACGGAATACTAACCTTCACAAGATTAGAGACACAAGGTGCTCTAGAGATAATAAAATTCAAATAGGTTTATTTCAAAGTGCAACCCAATCTTGCTTTTGTTCATGGGTCACTTGGCGGATCATTTGCCAATGTAGTTTTTGTGTCTTTCTAAGCTAGGTTCTCGTTCGGTGTGCCAAATATGTCAAATTAAGGGAGCCCAAAAGCCAGTTCCAAGATAGAACAGAAAAAGCTGAGAATAACATTATTTTGGTATATGTGACAAAAACTCTATTAGCCAATAATTCTAATTTGCTTATATTATACCCAATATACTAAAAAGATAAGCCAGGACTATCCATGTTGACAACTACCTATGACTTAATATAACTGCCAGTATTGTGACCCACGAGTGTAAATTCCCAAAGATTATTCAGATTTCCATTTCAAATAAAAGCCTCATAGAAATCAAAATCAAGAGTTAACATATGGTGCTTTTTGCGTATTATGTAGGCGTCTGTTAAACATTTTCTTAGGAATAAAAGTCAAGGAATATTAATCCAGGAAATAAATCAGGAATAAGAACTACATACATACGAAGAAAAAGACCAGGACTAAAATCTCTTCCTCTAAAGAGCAATGAGTTAAAGCTTAGAAAAGCCTTCAAGTATTTCTTCTGTCCACTATCTTCTCATTATTTAAAATTTCCTCTTATTGTTTAAAATAACAAACCCATAGTTGTTGCTAATGAGAAAAGGAGAAAGAAAACCCAAGAGCAGTTTCATGTTAAGATGCACCTAAAAGGTATTACTCACTTGTAAGGATAACATCAGCAACTTATCGTGGAAGGTAAAGTATTTAAATTTAGAGAACGTTGATAATTTTATACCACAGTACATCACGCTGATGACACATGTATGTCATCACCTTTAGAATTATTTTTGATTCTTAAATAATCGCATATTTTGCAATCAGGTATGAGAGTTTTATTCATTTAAAAATAGTTTTACACATAAACTAGCATAAAGTAAGAAAGTTAAAGTTTTACATATATATTTAAATGATAAAAAATTCTTAAAAATCTGCCTGTTCATTAAAAATAATGCTATGATTACTAATATTTTAAATATCATACAAAAACCATTTTCCCTGAGGTATTTTTACAGCAATCATAATTATTCTTACTCTGATTTACTAATTAAATAAGGCTTTTGAAATGAAGCATTTATAACCAATTATATATTTAAAATAAAATATTTAGCTAGGCTGTTTTGCTCCTTTATTTCAATAAGGCTACTAAAGGACATTTCACACAAATTCTTATTAAAAATAAATCTGGAACTACCTTATCTGCAGGGGTAATGGACAATTAGAGAATGTTAATTAGATTATTTTAAAGATGTTGTGTACTTTAAAAAGTTCTTACGGGAGCCTGGGTGGCTCAGTTGGTTAAGTGTCTTTCAACTCAGGTCATGATCTCACAGTTTGTGGTGTTCGAGCCCCGGATCAGGCTCTCTACTGACAGCTCAGAGCCTGGAGCCTGGTTCAGATTCTGTGTCTCCCCTTCTCTTTCCCCTCCCTTGCTCATGCTCTGTCTCTCTCTGTTTCTAAATAATCAATAAATGTTAAAAAATATTTTTTAAAAAGTTCGTAAATAATCATCGCATAGTTTTTCATTTATTTAGTAATACGAAATTGACGAAGTTACCATTGTTACCATTCTGAGACACAGAAACCCTTAAGTTTAGACTGGATATATATCATGACATAACTGAAAGGCACACTGATGACAATTACTGGGAATCAAAGTTCTCTTGGTTTCACCAGAAGTTGAGAATGTAGACATATGCCAGGTACCCTTCATGATTCATCTGGAAAATGGCATAACAGGACCTTCCTCAAAGGATGTTTTGAAGATCACATGATATATGCAAAATAGTTATCAGAGTGTCCAGCCTATTGATACCTTCATGGGTGTCAGTGAAGTGGCTGTCAAAGGTATACCATGACGAGGGAAGGGTATCTTGCTTAGGAATTAGTGATGTCATGTATTCTTAGTACTTTCTTAAAAATGGAAACACTTACTAATAATAACCATGATCATTATCATCCATTTAAAATACATCTTAGCATATAAGAGATGAACATTATTTTTCTCATCACACCAGCTCAATGAGGTCTTATGAAGCATTTTTATTGAGAATGGATAAAAAATGTATCTAGTGGCAAAAATAGATAAAATATATTAGTTGTGTGATATCCTTGATCAAAAAGATAATTTAATGGAAATTAAATATACTACAGAAAAACATGGTGTATCCCTCATTTTCTCTTGAGTTAAGCAACTGTACTCCTTCTATACTTGGGTATATGTACAGCTTTATTGTCAGATCTCTCTTTTTATGGTCTTTCAGTGACTAAAGCTTAGAAGTAACACCACTTAATTGAAATGTATAAGAAGAGTCTACCTTCTCAGTAATCGAATGACATTGCTGATATATGTTGGTGACAAGGTTAGCTCAGATGAGCCCTATATCTTTCCCTTGCAACAGGAAGTATGTTCTGGGGCAGAGATGCAGCCTAAGAAGCAGAGCAAGTAGTTGATACTAATGTAAACAGTAGCTTCATTTTCACATTTTGCATATATGGGATTCAGTATTTTTTATTTCTTGGAAATGTATATAGATATATATCTAGCACTAGTCATTTAGTAATTCCTTCCCAATTAATTTAGACCACACTTCTAATTTGTTAAAACTCATTTTGGGGGCGCCTGGGTGGCTCAGTCGGTTAAGCGTCCGACTTCGGCTCAGGTCATGATCTCATGGTTCGTGGGTTCGAGTTCATGTCAGGCCCTGCGCTGCCAGCTCAGAGCCTGGAGCCTGTTTCGGATTCTGTGTCTCCCTCTCTCTCTAACCCTCCCCTGTTCACGTTGTCTCTCTCTCTCTCAGAAATAAATATAAAACATTAAAAAAATAAATAAAACACATTTTGGATTCTCCATCTTCTATTCAGGGAGTTTGGCAAAGATGCTCTGACAAAGCTGACTTTGGATCAAATTTCTGATTTTTTTTTTTTTACATTTTTCATGAAACCATTCATTAAAACAAATAAACAACAAGAAAATTACAATCAAAGCTTTAGGAAACTTCTAATTAACCACAAACTTGTTCTTACACTATTTACTCACCAGTCCTAAGATTTTGCCAATTAATTCAATATCTATCCAATTATTCCACCCACACCATTTTTTGTAAGCTTGTCAATGACCATTCTAGGTGAAATAGTATTGATAACTGTGCAGAGGTCAAACTGGGCTGTGTCTGGTGGGTCTTCCAGTCTACAGGATCAGTCACTTTGTCAAAGAAGAAAATTAGTTTTGTTTGACATGATTTGTGTTTGAGCAGTCCATGCTACCTGTCACTTTGTTACACTTTGGATCCTTGCAAATTGATTGCAGAATAAATTGCTACTGACTCTTTCTAAGAATGGACCTTAACCTTACAACTAATTAATTCCCAGATATTTACTTCATTTTCCTTCCCTATAATCATTTGCTGTGATCGTCCTTTCCCTAGTTCTCTGGATTTGTGCCAGTCAGCCATAAATCTGCAAATTCACTTAAATGAATACAAGGTAATTTGATGTTGCATTTGATTTGGCATTAAATGCTACACAGTTGTTGACTTCAAAGTCAAATACATAAATCTTCACAGCTCGTGGAAAGAGGAGGCATTTCTTCTGAATGGGTTTGAATATGACCATGCAGTCAATTTTAGATATAACAGAAACAGCATTAAACAGGTTGGCTATAAACCCTTTTTCTTATCATAAGTATACAGTTGGAAAATATACATATGTATGAAAATAAGACGAATAAAAACTTAAGGCAAATCTTGGCTTTTGTTATATATCCTGCTGTGGTATATTTCATATCACATTAGCTAATGTTTTCCCCAGGAGCAAAATACTTCCACAATACTTAATATTGCACACTTGACTTTGGAATTTTGGTATCAATTTTGAATTTCTTTGGTTTTAAGAGATTAAATCAGATCCAGCACATTCTTGAATGTCCTTTCTCTGTGTGTGTTTTAATTGTACATTATGCCCTGAAAAGTAGCACAATATCAACTAGTTTTAGCCCTCCCATGAGGGCTAATATGTCACTTCTTATTATCTGAATGTCAAAGCCAGGCATAATGTTAATGGACCAATGGATGTCCAAAACAAAAATGAAAACAAAATCCTAAAAAACAAAACTAAACAAAACAAAATATATACAAAACAATGGTCACATTCAAACAAGCACAAAAACAACCTGAAAGCCAGGACTGAAAACATTCCAAGTAAGTTTCAAGTCATCACAGGCTTGCAACTCTATATCCCATGTGGGTCTGTGTGGAAATCCAGGGCAGCCTGTCACCAAGGGTTGGTGTGCTCCATTTAATTTAGGAAAGTGATACAAAGGTGGCCAGATGAAAATACAGTGAAACTAACTCCACGTAGCTTTCAGGAATCTAGTCCAAGGCTGATTTTACAAAAAAAGTTCTTTTGTCTTTCCTTTTTAAAGACAAAAACAGGCCTGTCCTGTGAGTGCCTGAGGAGCCTAAACAGGGACTCAGAATTGGTGTGTCTGAGTCAAACACTGGCGGGCCACTCTTCAGAGGTGATGAGCTTGGGGAAGGAAGGGAACACTACCTTCTAGAACAGTTTCATGGAGGGGTGTCCGGGAAAGGCCAGGAACTCAGACGCCACGGAGTGTTAATGCTGAGTCTGGCCTCTGGGGAGGGATCTGAGGTTAAGGAACAGAAGGAGATATAAGTACAAGTTATACGGTTCTTTTCTTCCCAGAGACTGTGAGACCCGCTTTGGCCTCTAAGGTAGGGGGTATGGTGTTATCCCTGCCCAACTAATCACAGCGTGGCCCTGGGGCAGTGACACCCAAGGGACTGAAACTCCATTTTTACCAAAAGACTCTACAGCACTGAGAACACTAAAAAGCAAAAATCCGAGCAAGCCCACGATGGGAGGTGACTGCAGTGTGGCTGTAAGCTGTCCCCCACACTAGGCTCAGGAACAGCTGCAGAGCAGTGAGGAGTAATAAGGTGGAAGGGGGCACATGTGTGCCAATCTTCTGGATTCATCCAGAAACACCAGATACCTAGGGGCGCCTGGGTGGCTTAGTCGGTTAAGCGTCCGACTTTCGCTTAGGTCATGATCTTGCGGTTCGTGGGTTCGAGCCCCGCATCGGGCTCTGTGCTGACTGCCAGCTCAGAGCCTGGAGCCTGTTTCAGTCTGTGACTCCCTCTCTCTCTGACCCTCCCCTGCTCACGCTGTCTCTCTCTCTCTCCTAGAAATAAATAAAACATTAAAAAAAAAAAAAACACCAGATACCTTGATGGGTGTCAGTGAAGTGGCTATCAAAGGTATACCATGACGAGGGAAGGGTATCTTGCTTAGGAATTAGTGATGTCAATGCTGATGTATTTTTTTTTAAGTGTATTTATTTTGAGAAAGACACAGAGTAAGTGGAGGGGCAGAAAGAGAAGGGGAGAGAAAGAATCACAAGCACGACTCCACGCTGGTC
This sequence comes from Crocuta crocuta, assembly GCF_008692635.1. Lineage (NCBI taxonomy): Eukaryota > Metazoa > Chordata > Mammalia > Carnivora > Hyaenidae > Crocuta > Crocuta crocuta. The sequence goes on from NW_027532599.1 coordinate 1,230,423, forward strand.
TCCCAGAGCCAGATGCAGAGCTCAAACTCACGAACTTTGAGATCATGACCAAAGCTGAAACCGAGAGTAGGCTGCTCAACTGACCGAGCCACCCAGGCACCCCGATGCCGATGTATTTTTAATTGTACCCTAAAGTTCATTAAGCCAAAGAGATCCGCATTGTACACCACATCCCCTAAAATCTTAAGATTTTCAGTAAGAGCCTTTAATTATGCAAATTGAATTTAAAGGAAGCCTTAGTTAAAATGAAGAAAATTAACCCACTAATTACATCTTAAAAAGTTATTCCTGATTCCTCAAATTAAAAATGATTCTAGCCAAGAACTTTCTCTCTTTCTTTCTTTTCTTTCTCTTTTTTCTTCATTCGTTCGTTCCCTCCTTCCTTTTCCCCCAGACCAAGGAATGTAACCAGGTGAGTGAGGTAAGGATCCAGTGTATTTAGCTGTGAGGGGTGAGAAGGAGGGAGGGGAATATATATGCAGGGTAGTCAGAAGAGTGATCATTTGTCAGAGTTGCGGGATCTGTAATGAACCAATACAATCCATCTGTTGTGTGTGCGCGCGTGTGTGTGTGTGTGTGTGTGTTTTAAATGGATAAATGTCTACTTCCTTCTGTCTTTGCATACTCTCTATTCTCTTGTGCTCACAGCTTCTGTCCTCCATTGAGAAGTCCCATTGCTGATACTTTCAGGATTTGGATGGAACTCAACCACTCTGCTAGCTCTACAGCTGACACTGTGATGCGCCGCACCCCCCCCACCCCCCACTCCCACCTGCCTTACCACAAATGTCTTCTAATTGATCCCTAGCTGCTGGTTTTGGTCCATAGTTATGTTCCTATTACCCAATTATATCCGTACCCTCCCCCAAACAGAAAGCTCAAAAGGGCAGAGATTTTCTTCGGTGTTGTTCACGGTTGCAGCTCAACCCCTAACAAGAGTGTCTGATACACTATAAGTGCTCAAATAGATATTTGTCCAATGAATTTGTGCTCTCTCATAGTTTCTGGCACAAAGCGCCTTCACCAGAGTTCCATGTAATCATATGCACTTCATCATAAACGCACATGAGGTCAAAGCCTGGATAGTGGGGGAGGTACTTCTATTTATTGATAGAAATTAAGATTTTAATTATTAAATGAAAGACATTGGTTCATGTTACAGGGAATTTCACTGTCCAGCAAGTTGCCTGGAGGAGAGCTGTTTGGGATGGAGAACCCTGGCTGAAATCACATCAAACAGAGGAGTTGGCGTCTGCAAGATTAAAGATGAAGCTGACTCTTGCAGTTTACATAACCTTTTTTTCCTCTTCCTTTCTGTGTCTCTGTTAATACTCAGAATCTCCTTTTTTTAACCCCAATGACGAACTGGATACAGCACAAAAGAGTGACTTCTGTATAACATTACAGAAAAGGATGAAAATGTTCTCATTTTTTTAAGTTTCTTCCTCACAACATACAGACAGAACTGTGGCATGCACATTACGACCTCACCCACCTAAAAGAATCTAATCTTTGTTGAATAAATTATTAGCCTTCAAAGCTGAGGTTTTATAGCCAAGAAATAGTCTGGTCCATGTTGTATTATACAGACATAAGGGGAAATTGGGAAAATGGAACTTTGTCTTAATGGTCCATTTAATTTCAAAACTATCTTGCTGTTGGAGTCACCCATCTGTTTTGCATTGGCTGACTTATAATTAAAAAAATATATATATAGGGGTGCCTGGGTGGCTTAGTCGGTTAGGTGTCCGACTTTCGCTTGGGTCATGATCTCGCGGTTCGTGGGTTCGAGCNCTGAATAGAGCATAGCACTAAACTGCAAGAGAAATATGCTTGGGTTTCCAGTATGGTCCAATTGTGTGGCCTTCGATAAGTCATAAATCTATTTACCCCAAGTGAGTCTATTATCACTTCTGTCAACCATATGCTAGTGTCACTTGTGCATTACCTCGAGAGTGTCTGGTTTTGTTTGTTTGTTTGTTTGTTTTTGTGAGGGGAAGTAGGCAAAGAGAATGCAGAAGTCATTGCTTTCTATTAAACCAGTGATTCTCTAGGTGTGGTCTCTGCACCAGGAAGCCAGTTAAAATGCAAATTATCACTTCATTCCAGTCCTACAGAATCAGGAATGGTAAGGATGGGGCCCATGTGTGTGCATTTACTTAACAAGCTTTCTAGGTGATTCTGATGCTCACTCCAGGGGGAGAATTACTGGCTTAGTAGAGCACTTTCATTTGGCCAGCCTACAAATATGGGTCCTTCCAATAATGATTATTTTATCCGATTCCCTGATATAATCATGCCTTCAGAATCTGTACTTAATTTCTGAATTTTGTCCACAGGCTTTTAAATCTCGTAACCCCCAAAGAAATCCTACCTTAAACCCCACCTTTCTATAATTCCAGTCATTTTTATTCATTAGTAGAAAACACCTGTAACAGCAAGAGCTCCTTACATTCTAATTGTTTCTTGTTCCTCTAAACTGCTTGTCATTATAAAAGAAATGACAGAAGTGAAATGGGAGAGGAGCAACGTGGCAAGAAGACTCGAGCCCATTTTCAATGTTTAATTGCTATACAATGCTAAGAACAGATTAAAAAGATAAATCAAAAGTTTGCCGAAAAAAGTGAGGCCCCCAGTCAGTTTTATGGTTTCATTTGAGCTGCAAAGATATTATTATACACTCATTTACAAAACAATGAGCTCTTACTGTTTATGAAAGTTTAATCTCTTGGTTTATTGCCTTAATATATTTCACATTGGTAAGGTTTACTTTTAAATGAAATTTCTGTCTTATGTGGATGTTATTTTATACCGAGAATACAGACAGAATGAGTGTAACATCATAATTGTATTCATCTATGAAGCAATTAGAGTCAGGGTAATTGCTTCTAGTTCTCACATATCTGCATACAAAGTAATAGAATTAATATTTTATCATTTGGCAGTATCCCTTGTTAGCTAAGAATTCTAACATTGTATATCTTCTCTGTCTGCAGGAATTTAAACAGACCCTATATTAATATTTGCCTAAATCAAAAACTGTGCCAAGTGTAAGAATTACACTGGTGTCGCTGCAACGGCATACACACCCAGTTGGTGCACAATGGGCCAGGAGCCCTCAGACACATTCTCCGAATGGAACAGATCGATGACAAATGAGCAAAGGCTTAGGAAGTCCACCTCGGTTCCTGGTTATTTTCCAAGCGATCTCCCAGTTGCCAAAGTGAGTCTGAATTCCACAGAGTTCTAGGAGACTAATTCCAATTAAAAATATGTGGCTGCTCTAATATCAAGATTCCTATAAAAATACCTTCACAAGTTTCCACAAAGACGTGACTGATAGACCCAAAGAAGCATGATGACCTAAAAGCGTTGCTTAGTGAATGACGGACAAGATTCAAATCCTCAGCTAAAATCAACAGGAATAAGAAGGGCTAAATGAAAACTTATAGCCTCATTATTTTCTAAGAAGCTTAGGCTGGAGGGAGTGAAAAGAAGCCATAAATTAAATGGCACTTTGCTTGAATAAAAGGGGAACGAATGAGGGAATTAAGTTAAAACTAGCAGCTCACCACTGGACCAAAATTAATTGATAGATAAGCTGCATTTCTGTGTAAATAAATATTATAAAACATGGGGGAAAACCAGCAATTTTGCTCCTTCTCTTCATATAGGCAAACAAATACCCTCTCTGGAGAGAGAGAAAGTCTTGAATTAGCAGTGGTGGTAAGTATGAATGAATTATATTGTATGTATAATGTCAACTACATGCTTACTCATGCATTACACAGTTGAGGTAGTCATCTGTTGTGTAAATGTAGTATATCATAGTCTAAAATGAAACTGACCCCTGAAATGTTGGTCTACATTTAAAAAAAATTAAATGTTTATTTATTTTTGAGAGAGAGAGAGAGAGAGAAACAGAGCATGCGTGGGAGAGAGGCAGAAAGAGAGCGAGACACAGAATCCAAAGCAGGCTCCAGGCTCTGAGCTGTCAGCACAGAGCCCTAAGTGGGGCTTGAACTCATGAACCCTGAGATCATGACCTGAGCCAAAGCTGGACACTTAACTAACTGACTGAGCCATTCAGGTGTCCCAATGTTGGGCTACATTTTAAAAAATATATTAAAATTTGTAATGATTCTCCTCAAATACTGTTTTCTTGTATGTTCTTTCAAATTATTAACTCATTACTATCCATTCATCATTATGAAATGATGCTATTTCATTTAACTGAAGGATATCCTAGAGATAGGGAGTAAAATGTCAGTAATATATGTAAAGCATTTAGAATACAGGTTGGCACATGGTATGTACTATATGTGTTTATTATTATTATTAACTATAAGTACAAATTTAATCTATGGTTACTTAGAAAATTTTTTCTACTTTTGTCAATGGCATAACAGTGACACATTTGAGCTGTGCTCTCACTACTCATATGGGCTTTATTTTAAATTATTATAAAACCTCATTAGCCCTTAGCTTATCTTAGAAAATCCTGATTCCTTCCTGGTCCTGTTCTCCTTACTAATTTGTGTGGCTGTTATTTGTAATCAAACAAAGAATCATTTATTAAGCACTTACTTGGTAAAAGCATTAAATGTTGCATGTAATAATGGCTGTAAAAAACTCATAATTTTTTTTAAAATGTAAGCCGCAAACTGCAGGTCTATCCATCAGTCCTCATAATAACACCGTTACAATGGAAGAGAAGAAATGACTCTATTCTCTAGTTCACTGAGGCTCAGAGAGTTTAAGTGGCATACCAACATCATAAAGCTATTATATGGAAAAGTCCAAACTGGATGGGAGTTCAGACATTGACCGCTGAGACATTCCCACTAGGATAGAGTAGGAAACTGGGACAATTGTCAAAGGGTAGCTCCTGGGTCCTGATGAGTGATTTGTACATGATGAGAAAAAGCTGCAGACGCTGAAGACTAGGGGTTTGTAAGACAGGCTTCCCTCATGGGAACGGAGTTACTCTGTAGGTAGCCACTTTGCAGGGTGATGGAATTTGCTTAATTATGGATTATAATGTAAGTGGGAAAATTCAATCCATAGAACATGTGGCTTTATTTCGTTAAGGAATATAGAATTAAGGTATTCAAGTTGAAATGTTCTGGAGGCAGCTTGTGATGTGGATCTAAATGGCAGATGACAGGTCCATACAAGAAATTGACATCTTGAAAAGAAACTGCAGGGGCGCCTGGGTGGCTCAGTCGGTTAAGCGTCTGACTTCAGTTGAGGTTCATGAGTTCGAGCCCCACATCAGGCTCTGTGCTGACAGCTCAGAAGCTCAGAACCGGGAGCCTGCTTCAGATTCTGTGTCTCCCTCTTTCTCTGCCTCTCCCCCACTCATGCTCTGTCTCTCTCTCTCTCAAAAGCAAATGAATATTAAAAAAATTAAAAAAAAAAGAAAGATACTGCAGGATTAATGCACTCTTGATGCAATTCAATGAGGGAGATTGCAAGGTTATGTATATATGTATTAATGGATCCTTTCCAGAGTTTTGTCTAATGGCCTTTTTTGATCTGTCCGCCATTTAAAAGATAATTTTGTCAGGTGCGTGGGTGGCTCAGTCTGTTAAACTTCTGACTTTGGCTCAGGTCATGATCTCACAGTGCATGGGTTTGAGCCCCACATTGGGCTCTCAGCTGTCAGCACAGAGCCTGTGTTGAATCCTCTGTCTTCCTCTCTTTCTGCCCCTCCTCTGCTCATTCTCTCTCTCTCTCCCTCTCTCAATATAAATCAATTAACTTTAAAAAAGATAATTTTGCCATTTTGAGTTTCTGTGCTCTGGCTTGGGGTAAATTTAACACCTGTGTTTATAATCCATGCAACTTTACCATCCAACCTATCTTTAGCCTACATAATCTGATAAATAACTTGAAAAGTTTTAAAATAATGCAAACTTACAGCAATGGCAGACAGATACATGAATGGGAGAAATGTTCCATAATATTGGGAAATGTTAAAATATGAAATATGGGAAATGACTGAATCCAATTTCTAGGTTGATGTTCATGTCGATGGGATAATTTTTACTGCACACTTTGAATTCAATTTCCTTTATTTTAACAAAACATATTCCACATGCACTGCTTAGGATGGAACACTGTGCACAAACATAATCAGATTTATAGGCCATGTTCTCAAGGAGATTTACATGATTCCAGTTCACCATAAATGCTTTCCTGACAAGCATAGGGTTACATGTTACCCTCCCTACACCCGCTCTCAGTCACCCACTTCGTACGACATACAGATTCATCGTGACACCCATCTCTACTCAAAGGGCAACTTCACTCTCTGTTTAGGAAGCTGTCAGAGATGACCCAGAGATCACAGCAAAGACTGAGAAATTCTTCTGCCCCAGCGATGCTGTTCTCTCAAATATGTTCAGTTCAGTCATTGTGAAAAGCCTTGGTTAGATCTCTCTCCATTTTAATATGAGCTGACAGGACACGCTCACTCTATATTCAGTTTTGTCCATGATGAACAACCTCAAGTCCTTCTGGTTTAATTCCACCATAAATTTATCAAATACTGCAATGACACATTCTCCGAGAGGCATTTCTTTTTAAAGGAATATGCAATTAATACAGATATATATTCATGGCAATCTTACTGTAAGTTATTTTGTCAGAGTTCATTTGCACTCTTTAGTAAGAGATGCCTTTCTAACATCTTTGCTGTCAAGATGTAATAAATACATTCTTGAGGGACAGAGCCAACATGACTTGATGCAGCAGTAATCATAGTCAATGTGAATTACAAATCATATTAAGGGACAAGAAATGAAGGAATCAGAATGTTACGTCCCACAAGTTGCATGACCTGGTCCATCTCATTCCCTGGGGAACCACAGCACCCAGGTCACTGCCCACAACATGGGTGTGGCCAGTAAATACAGGGTGAAGTGTACGGAAGTTGAATTTCTCACTAGGTGGTGGTTTCTTTGAGGCAGGCACGATGTCTCATAAATCTAGATAACTTGCTCAGTGCCCACTCAGTATATGACACAGAATCATGAATATGAAGACATCTTGAGAGAGTGAGCTTGGGCTGATTTACACAGCCAGGTGCTGTCCAAGGTGCAGTGTGTACCTGGTCAGCAATCCTCAGTCCTGCTCAGTAGTAGTTATTTCTATCCTCATTTACTGAAGATGAATCTGAGGCACAGAGCAATTTTGGGACTCAGGTTATCTGACCCCAAATCCAAAATGCCTTCTATCATGTCCCTTTACTCAGCTCTCTGTAAACTGGCTTTGCCTAAGAGTATAGACCAACTCATTTATCTTCCTCGCTAATAAATGAAAAGGAAGCAAGTGTTAGATGCACTGATAACTTCATATACCTCAGAACAGCAGTATCTTGCCTTTTTTTTTTTTTTAATGTTTTATTTATTTTTGAGTGGGAGAGAGAGACAGCTTGAGCAGGGGAGGGTCAGAGAGAGAGAGAGGGAGACACAGAATCTGAAACAGGCTCCAGGCCCTGAGCTGGCTGTCAGCACAGAGCCCGACACTGGGGTTGAACCCACAAACTGTGAGATCATGACCTGAACAGAAGTCCGGACGCTTAACCGACTGAGCCACCCCTGCGCCCCCAGCAGTATCTAGTCTTAAATGACAAAAATTAATATGTGGATTATTATATATAAGTTTAAATAACTTTATGTAGTTATATATCTTCTTTGTAGCTAGAAGTAAAGTTGGGTATTTTTTTAAAAAGCAGTGAATACATTAAATTTAACCACATACATTTATGTATATAATACACATTTATGTATATAAATATATGTATGTATACACACAGATATATCTCTGTGTGTATATCCCAGAAATAACTGAGATTTAAAAGAGTTTTAAATGAGGGAGAACTGCATCGAAGCAAGTTGTTTTAACAAATAACGCCATTAACCATTTTTTTGCTGCTAACTAATGTACCTGATAAACCACTAAACTTGAAGGGATGGAGACAGTAACATGTCTAGGTTAGCAAAAACAGCTGTTTATGCTTCAATACACTGCACCTTTGTAAATGTGAATCATTAATTGACAGACTACTCATCCCCAAGAAAGAACAGATTTTAGTAGCAGATAAAGTGTTCAACGCTTGCACATGAAATGACAAAAGATTATCCTAAGATAGACTATATTGCTTTGTAACTTCCTGCATACAGATCCATAAGTCTTGGTCCTATATCCATGTGAGGAGTAAGGGGCTGTCATGACGGGCTATGGGTGAACATTCGCAATAAGCTTCTCATCTGTCACCATGCATACTTATTTCATGGAAGGTGTAACGTGGCGACAGAAAGAACCCCTTTAGTCCCTCAAGGCACAGCAAGTGCATGATTTGCACCGTCTAGAATTTTTCTGTGTGTGTGCGGCAAAATCTAATAGGGTCGGACAAAGTGGCATCTGCTGCTTATTAAATCTTGTTTTTATATGATTGACTGACCTAATTTCCCAGGGCTTAAAATTCTACTTACTATCTCCTTTTCTGGCTGAAACTTCAGAGTTAACTCTGTCAAATGTTGCATGTCATTTACACATGTACAAGTCAAGTAATTGGGTGCACAGAAGACCTATGTCACTTTTAAATCTGGTTCCAATTAGAAAATACATCTTCAAAGGGGTTAGGTTCAGCTTCTCTTTCTCACACCTTCATCACTTTCACAATTTCTGGGAGCAGAAAAGTGACATTATGTGACTTTCAGTCGTACCCATATCTTGCCATTGCTAATAACAGTTACCCTGTCATAATCTCAATTTCCAGGACTCCACTCTCTGAGCAGCAGCTCTTTCCTTCTGTTACTCCCTCTTGAACAAACTTTTGGGGATGTCTAACCCCCTGTGATATGCATCACGTTATTCTGTCTTCTTTCCTCTGCCCCTCAGTGCCTCGGGACCTCATTTCCTCCTTGTAAGCCTCGATTCCCTGGCCTAAGTGTACAACCTGGTTAAAGCAAACAAAACTGTGACCTTTGTCAAACTGGAACTTGAGATCCAAACGTTTTCATTTTCGTAAAGTCATTCTCTGTCGTGATTACAGACAAAACAACAATAAAAAAAACCCCACAACTATATATATCTCCATATCCATCCTTAAGGGCTAGTCTTAATAAGTTCACGGTCTCCAAACTAAAACAAACACTTAAAATGTTGCCTGATTGACCTACTCTATTTTGTCCCCTCCACTCACTCTGTCTACCAAGCTACTGCTTCACACCTTCCCCTCTTTCCCCAAACCTCATGAAATGATTCAAATTTCCCCCACCCTAAGTTCTCTGTAGAAAAAAACTGGAGGAAAATAGGGTACACTTTTTTACAAGTACCCGGTACACTTTTTTTTACAAGTAACCTGGTGACTCACTTTTATTCATTCCCTCACTCATTCATTTGTAGAGTATTTATATAGTGCCTCATGGAATCATAAAGTATTGGTCTAGAAGAACTTCCAAATTATAGAAAAAACAATGAGGGCCCCAAGTTTTTAGTTTCCTGTTCTACACGTTGCACTGTAATGGGAAAAAAACATCTGCCCTCAGCTGGTTTCTTGTCTTGGCTTCACTTAACCTCTGTGAAGATGGCTTAAAAGGGTACATCTTTATAAAATATCACATTGCTACACAACGTGACAAAACATGCTCACTGGGTCTCCAGCAACTCTTCATCAGGAGCTGGTTAGACATGTAGAAACTCAGGGGTGCCTGGGTAGCTCAGTTGGGTTAAGTGTCTAGCTCTTGGATTTGGCTCATGTTCTCATCGTTCTGTGAGTTTAAGCCCCACGTGGGGCTCTGTGTTGACAATGCCGAGCCTACTTGGCATTCTCTTTCTCTCTCCCTCTCTCTCTTCCCCTCCCCAACAGTCTCTCTCTGTCTCTAAATAAATTTTTTTAAAAAAATAAATAAATAAATGCAGAGTCTCAGGCACCACCCCAGGACCAGGAAATCAGAATCTGCAATTTAACAAAATCCTTACGGGCCTTTATCTCCACACAAAAACTTGAGAATTACCGCTCTATTGAACAACAACAGGAATGATAATTACAGTCCAGGATCTGGGTTACTGCCCGGAGTACCAGAAATAAAACTTCCATCCTTTCTTAGGCAAGGCCACTCTTTTTCTTTCCTGACAGGGCAATCTTGTCTTTTTTTGTTTTGTTGGGATGTTGGCTTATGAAAATTCACCTGGTATTCACAATTCATCCCTTTGTGGATGAGAAAGTTAGGAGCTTTGATTCTGTTGATACCAGAAACCTGATGCAACAGCACATCAGGGCAAACCTCATACATTTTAAATTAAGATGGCACATCACAGTTAAGATGAAAAAGCTTAAGCTCTTCTTGGAATGGCAAAGCCTGAGGCAAATGCAAGCTTGGCACCGGGAAATCAAATATGTGTTGTTTTCTTCATCTAAGTACACACACGCCTTCGTAGCCCTTTTAAAAAGAATAGATTTCACTTTGAGACCGAGAAGAGGTTGAAGCTGATAGGTTTGTATTCTCAAAATAAGGAGAGAAAAGGTTATGTTGTGGGCTGGAAGGTGGAGGGAGGAAGAAGCTCCTCCCATGTTCTCCCTGTGTTTTGAAATTACTTCTGAATCCTTCCACAGAGAAGTATTTCCAGTCTTACTGTTCTTTGAAGTTATTTTTAAATTTGTATCTCTTAATGTGTTCATAATGCCATCTTTTTGGAAAACTCCACGAATAGAATAGCGTTTTCTGTCAAATCGCTCACATTTCAATGAAAATAAACAGATGCAACCACTATTAGTGCTGTGATTCTAGGTCAAAGGCTTATCACATATAATTTCATGCTAAAAACCTCCACTATCTAAAATACTAAAGTACCAAAATAGCATGGTAAAAATGAAGTGACTGTTACCTAAAAACACAACAAAACACTCCCATTAGCATATAGTCACTTTTTTTTTTTCTGTTAAATGGAAAATGGCTACTCATATGAGGTTACAATATTTTTTTAAACAAGGTCTCTTGATTTTTGGCTCTGAGAATAATTCAAAACAATTCTCCAGATGCCTTTCCAAATCAAGTTCAATATCCTTCCACATATAAAAGTTCTAACACGCCCCACAGGTCATCAGTACACACTGTACTGTTCACTGAAGGTGACTGCTTTGTCATTGGCAATGGAGAGCCTTCCTGAACCCAATTAACATGAGTGATACTTACTCACCTGGGAAGTAGAGGTTTTAAATCTATATTAGGTAATAGAGTTTACATGTGTTTTGTTTTGTTTTTTTTTTCCCCTTTAATAGCTCTGTCTTATTTCTAAAAGTCTGGGCCAAATGTTCATAACAAAACGAATCTACTGACTATAAGACACTGTATGTTTTCAATTATCCTGCTCCTTTGGTTAATTTATTTAATCCTCACTTTCCAATGGATGGGGGGTGCTTTGGTACAGCTTTTATACATGTATATGTATATATATGTATGCTGCATTTTGGTACAGTTTGGTTCAAGTAGAACTCCTATTTCCTAAATAGGGCTTTTCACTGTATGTATGCCGGGAACATCTGTTCTATGGTAGAAGGCATTTTTTGTATAGCTAAATCCCAGAGGACCAATGGGAAGGGCTGACAATACTTTTTAAAGTATCTTAAAGAGGGACATGTGGGTGGCTCAGTCAGTTAAGCATACAACTTCAGTTCAGGTCATGATCTCACAGTTCATGGGTGTGAGCCCTGCATCAGGCTCCGTGTGTTGACTGCTTAGAGCCTGGAGTCTGCATTGGATTTTGTGTCTCCCTCTCTTTCTGTCCCTCCCCCACTCATGCTCTGTCTCTGTCTCTCTCAAAAATAAAAATTAAAAAAAAAAAAAACAAGTATCTTGCAAAGCATGAATATGAATATATTTTTTAAATAAAATATTGAAGTGAACCTAAAACAATATCAACAACCTCATGCTCAAAGGCACTGAGTGAAGCTCTAGTACTTGGTATTTAAAACAACATGGGTCATGTCCATTCTGTTAGATCCTTGCATACTGTGAGGCTTGCAAGTTAAGTGACTGTCATAGGCGGCTGCGAATATAGTACCATCCCCACAGGTTGGTTACAAAACCAGTCATGATCCCACCTGCTGGCAATGTGAAAGGTGTCTCGAGCATCTTCCTGCTCCAGAACCCCCTGCCTCCATTACATTACTGATGTCCCAGAAACACAACCTGGATTATTCAGTGTGAACTGGGAGTTCTTCCCCTCCTTTCCAGTGTTAACAAAGAAAATCACAGGTCCAAATCGACTTCACTTAGGTTAAGGCCCCAAGTCAGTAAACTAAGACTTAATACCTAAGGAAACAAAACAAAACAAAACAAAACAAACCTCAAGGCAACCTGGCTATATGCATAGGTGACAACATCCATCATGATCTTGTAACATGAGACCACTTAATCAGATTGCATGTTTGTGTGTTACCATATATGGGAGACAAAGAAGTAAAAAAAATATATAAATAACTATGCCACGTGGCATTCAGGGACTCAGTTCCTTGGGTGCGAACCCAAGTGAGCGGTGCTGACATGAATAAAGTTGCTCCCTGGAAAGAAAAGCCTCGGTGTCACGACTCTCTTTGTGAGAATCCTGCTAGAAATGTGGTTTCAGCTCCCTGAAAACATAACCTTTTACCAGTCAACATGAGAATTTCCTCATTCATTCCAATTAGGAAGATGGCCTGGCCTAAACAATGGATTCTCTGCCATAATTTCCTTTATCCAAGATCTTTCTGCTTTAAAAGCTTTTATTCTTTTTAATGTGTTTTTGTTTGTTTGTTTGTTTGTTTGAGAGAGAGAGAGAGAGAGAGAGAGTGTGCGCACACACCTGGGAGGGAAAGGGGCAGAGAGAGATCCCAAGAAGGCTCCTCACTATCAGCACAGAGTCCTACATGGGCCTCGAACTCATGAACTGTGAGATCATGACCTGAGCTGAAATTAAGAGTTGGATGCTTAACAGACTGAGCAACCCACACATCCCTGCCTTTCCTTTTCTTTCTTTTTTTAAAAATGTTTTTATCTATTTTTGAGAGAGAGAGAGTGAGAGAGAGAGAGAGGAAGACACAGAATCTGAAACAGGCTCCAGGCTCTAAGCTGGCTGTCAGCACAGAGCCCGACGCGGGCTCGAACCCACAAACCACGAGATCGTGACTTGAGCCAAAGTTGGATGCTCAACTGACTGAGCCACCCAGGTGCCTCCCTGCCTTTCCTTTTCTGTAGCCCTTTGGAACCCCTCTCATTGCTTGATGCGATTCTGCCTATTTCATGAATTGATTAATAAAGCCAGTTAGATTTTACTTGTTTGATTTCTTTGTTGTTTAACACGATATTCCCCTTAGAATGTGGTGTTTCAAGTGCTGATGCATGTGTATTCAACTATAAGGACCAGATTTGGTTTAGATATTTATGTGAGAGGGTGAGCCACTAGGTGCATGCTTCTCAAACCTGAGCATGTAGCAGAGTCACCGGCAGGGCTGGCTACACCGGCTTGCTGGGTCCCACCCCCGAGGGTCTGTGCAAGGCCCTGAAACTGGTTTGTCTAACAAGCTCCCAGGTGAGGCCGCTCCCGGTGACTGGCCACACTTGGAGAACCACGTACGGCAACATCTCTCAGTCCATGGTTGTTCTGAAAAGCATTTCATAAAAATTTTACTTGTCTTTTGTCTGGGCATCTTTTAAATTACTGCTTCTCTTTAAACCTTATACAGTCATAAAATTCATCATAAATTCGAAGTTGGAAGTGAACGTGAAAGGATGTAAGAATAAACGCCAGGGCAAAGTCATGAGCTAAGTTATCCATTGCTTCTGACTTTTAAGGGTTTTTTTTAAATCTCTGGTATTAAAATTATAATCTTTATGTGAAAACAATGCACATGTGAGTGTGTACACTCGCACATGATCTGTGGACAGTGTTTAATAAGCACAAGGACATTAATAGATATATACTTTTTAAGTATTGGCAACCATTTACAGCAAAATGACTTAATAGTCTGAGACTGAATGCCAAACATTTCTTAGCAAAGTAAAAATAAAATGTGGATTCAAATTACAAATATGTGAATCAGTTTATTTGCTCAAATAATTAAGAAAATAATCTGGTGATGCGAAATAACCCTATAGCTTAGATTTCTTTTTATTTGATAATTGCTTGTATTTTAGACTCCTGGTCCTCCATCAACTCCACTGCCATCATAAAAGTAGTGAATAGGTATTATTAAAAGTTCTTGGCTCTCTACTAATTACTGCAAGATACATATTATTAACGTTTGCAATTTCCTTTTCGCCCTAGCCCTCTACACAATACATAGTATACAAAGGGCACAATACTACTGTTTGTCTATATTCTTAGCATAGAAGCCACACACACAAATAGTCAATGGCAACATTCTGAAATATATTCTCAAACATGGGGATATATAATAAAATATTTGAATCTATCACTTGAGGTTTTTTTTTGTTTGTTTTCTTCAACTTGTCCGTTCAGAGAAAAAGAGCAGGTTAATGTCTCGCAGCCTTCTCAGCAGAGAATAGAAAACAGGATTTGAGACACTATTTTCACAATTCTCTCAAGTATGGGACTCAATGAGTACCATTCTAGAATTAATTCATTACATTAAATGGATGACTTAGTGCCCCAGTTGTGAATGGCTGAACAATTCAATCAAAGCATATAGAAACTGGGGCACCTGGGTGGCTCAGTTGGTTAAGCGTTTGACTTTGGCTCAGGTCATGATCTCACAGCTCATTCATGGGCTCAAGCCCCGCATCGGGTTCTGTGCTGACAGCTCAGAGTCTGGAGCCCCCTTTCGATTCTGTCTCTGTCTCTGTCTCTGTCTCTCTCTCTCTCTCTGCTCTTCTCCCACTCGTGATCTCTCTCTCTCAAAAATAAATAACATATTAAAAAAACATATAGAAACAACCAAGGACATAGACCCCGTAATGGAAAAAGATGTGATCTACAGTAGACATGTTTTTGTGGAGACTCCAGACACTTGGGACATGGTCTCGAGGACAAATATCCTAGACTAGAATGCTGCACATTTTAATAGGCCATTATTTCAAACCGATTTCTCAGACATTATCCTTGCAATAATCTTGCCAAGTCAGTATTATTCCCCGTTTTATAGATTAGCGGCATGAGCCTTAAAAAATTCTGAAGCGGAGTCCCATGTCTGGTAAAGAGCGGAGTCCCATGGCTGGTCATCACTGGGCCAAGTTATGTTCCTGGACTTTGAATCATTTGATTTCCCAATAGGTCTAGTTGTCTGAAGAAGCTCGCCTGCCTCTGTGTCCATGAACCCACTGGAGTGAGTTTGCCTTAATCCAAGTAATTAAGTCTTCCGGATGCACTCTCCTACACATACCGGTGCTGCTTGTGGGCCTGCTGCCCATGAGAAGGAATGTAAGACCAAGGTTGTTGATTAAGGCCCCCCATCATTACGCGTCTGATCCTCCCGCGGCAAGAGGGAAGCAGAGCACTGAAAGTCCTGCGGACGTGACCGGCCCAGCTTTAGAGGAGGAAGAAAACCACTGATGTGGCACTCCGCCTTCCATTTAGAAACCAGAGAAAACGAAGGACACAGCCACAGGGACAAGTGGAAGGTGAGAATGTTACCAGCATTTAGGTGTGGGAGGAGCTCTCTGCCGCACCCACTGCTAGGAAGAAGACCCAGCTAGAGCAGCATCCGGCTTTCTTGTAAATGGTTCAAAAACATGGCTTAGAAACAGAAGAATTTCATTCAATAGCTCGGTTTACTACATTCCGTTTGCGTAACTCTAATTTGCTGGGCCATTCTTGACAACATTTTCTTTTTAATAACACCCCTAATTCTGCATCATTCCCTGGGAAAAATCATTAGGGACTAACACTGTGGATAGAAAATTCATTTCCAACAACTTCCGGGGAGGGCGAGTGATGTACAGATTCACCGGAGTCCCTCGAAGCGCCATTTCACCCTGTGTCGCTTTCCCTATCACAATGCAAACAAGCTTGTGCTCAGTCTGAACTCTCTGCAAAGGTAATGCTGTGGGAGCAGTGTTCTGCACCCTCTGGAAACCAAAACTGTCAACAGAGTGTCAGTGTGTCAACAGTGGTTTTCATATTCTCTTCTAATAAAACAAACAGGAGAGTCACATACCTCAAGATGTTTCAACATTTTAATTAGTGAGCTGTGGGGAAAAAAAAAATCAGTGGGTACTGAGATGGGACTATTTCTGTCAGTTTCCCATTTAACACTATTTAGTAGTATTTTTAAACACACGCATTGGTGTTAAACGCTGTTGGTATTGAATTTCTCTGGAAATAAGTGTACACTATATATGCCTTTCACCTCAAAACATCAATAGCAATGCTGACTTAAACACTATTTTAATTAATATATCTCAGGATATATCACACCCACCTTGGAAACATTTGAATCTCTTGTAAGGGAACATCTCTTTGGTCCTGACTTAAAAGGGATGAAAAGTAAAGAAAAGGTTTTGTTGTCCTGTAAGCTTCTACAAGACAGAGGTCATCTCTACAATGTAGTAGCAACTCCAGTGCTACTTTTTAAAATTTTTATTTATTTTTGAAAGAGAGAGAGAGAGACAGACAGACAGACAGACAGACAGAATCTGAAGCAGGCTCCAGGCTCTGAGCTGCCAGCACAGAGCCTGATGCGGGGCTTGAACTCACAAACTGTGAGATCATGATCTGAGAGGAAGTCAGATGCATAGCCGACTGAGCCACCCAGGCACCCCAACCCAGTGCTATTTTTAAATGAATGAATGGATGAATAAATGTACACACATGAATCAAGAGGCATTAATGACTCTACAGATCACACACAATAGGTATCAGTACTCACCCACCAACGAATTGATCACAGTGTGCACAGCTAACATTTTATTGGCAACAAGAAAGCAGAGGGTGATATGGAAGCTCCTCACTAGTTTCCTTTTTCAGAAACTATATTTTACAGATGTCCCCTGACACAGCTTCTTCAATGCAAACACTTTAGACTTCTCTCCAATTTGTTGTTCCCTCTGCCTGGATAGGCTTTCTAATCTTTGTTGTTCATATAGAAACCTTTCCACACCTGAAGACCCAACTCAAATGCACTCCTCTGAGCTGACGTTCTCTTTCCCCACTTAAAATCAATTGTTCCAGCCTTTGTACTTAAAACGCTGCATTGTAATTAACATGAATATGCTGTCCCTTCCATTACATTGGCCTTCCCTCTAGTTGCTAAAGTGTCTTACTCATCTTAGTATTTTCTTTTGGTTGGAATAATGCCCTGAATCTCTATTAGGCATGTGCTAAATCTTATGTCATAAAATTAGGTTAAAGGAAGATAAGAGTAGGACCATCTATTGAATAAAAGTTGTAGTCTTGACCAAAAGAGGGAGCTGATTCTATAAGAGTCTTTATTCACTAGCATCTCTACTTGAGATTAGTCATGGATGGGGACGAAAGTGACAGGGTGGGCGTGGATGATACCCTTTACCAGACTGTGATGATGGTAATAAGGTTCAGGATACTTTTCATAATGCTTTAAAAAGTGATTGTTATTCAAGTCACTTGAACTACATTTTATATTTATTACAACCGCAACGGAAGATCTAACACAATTTTCACAGACATGTTTTTTAAGAGCACCATCCATGATCTGGAACACATTTTTCACAACTTTCCCTATATCACAGATATGAGAGACCCTATAGTACATCTTGGTCTCACTGAGCAAATATCAAGAGGTGCCCATGGTTTAGGTGTATCAGTTTGTTGGGAAAATATTCTGATTCCTCATCATTAACAAGCTAATGTATCTGCAGAAACTATCAATAAACTTATCATTGTTTTAACAACAAAAATATTTGAAATTTCTCTCCTTCAGTTACCTTTATTTTAAATCTATGTACCCAGGTATACTTTATATATGGCATTATGATTCCCCTTAAGTTACTAAGTGAAGAAAACACCTCAAGACTCATGCTGTTATTTTAATTCACCAATAAATCACTAATACTTCATAAGTAAAACCTGAATCAACAATAAGACATCTGCTATATCTATATATTTTTCTGCTATCCTCAAACCTGAGAGTTTCTTTATAGGTTTCCAGTTCTTCTGAATTGGAGTATAGACCTCTTCTACTTAAACATAGACATAACTCTAAAATAAATACACTGGAAGCTGTAGAGTCCACATTGACAGAGACTAACCCCGAAATGTTATGCTCTGTGAATACAGATTTCCCAATGGGAAACAATCTTCTGTTTCAAAATTGTGAACTGAGGGCACCTAGGTGGTTCAGTCAGTTAAGCACTTGACTGTGGCTCAGGTCATGATCTTGTGATTCATGAGTTTGAGCCCCCATCAGGCTCTGTGCTGACAGCTCAGAGCCCACTTCAGATTCTGTGTCTCCGTCTCTGTCTACCCCTCTGTACTCATGCTCTGTCTGTCTGTCCCTCTCTCAAAAATAAATAAGCATTTTTTTTTTTTAAATTGTGACCTGAATAGTACTCCTCTATTATCTTGTTTGAAAGGCCTAAGAAGAGCTCCAAGCATGTGACACCTAACTGGGCATAACTGATGTATTTTTAACTTTTGCTTCTATGAGTTTCTTCAGAGAAACACCCAGTAATAGACTGAATATGATAATGTCACCTTCATTAACCTAAAGTCTATTTTTGCTCTATTGACATATAAAGATGGCCTCAAATGTGTTGCTGTGTTCTCAATGACTGATTTTACAAGACATGTTTCTACATCCCAAATATGTTTTGCTGCTTCATAAAAAAGGCCTTAAAATGCCTTGTCCAAGAGTTTTACCTTCTTTCTTTGCAGCTGTGAGCAAATCAAATGGGTCTCTATGGAGAAAAGAGTGTGTGTTTCTCCTAATTCCTAAAATCACGCCCCAAACCCTTACTTGTTCTGGAGCTTATGCCTCTCCTAGCTGCCCCCTTAGCTAACAGAGTAGAAGGGCTGTTGCTTGGACCCAGGTCAATAAATCTCATTTTCCTTGGAGCGACCGATTTCATTTGCAGTCTGTGACACGCCACCAATTCTGTGTAGGTGCTGGTCTGTCACAGCTTTCTCTGAATGCCTCTAGGCATATTTTTTTGCACATATCTGCACTTAACTGTATGCTGTAAGTTGTATATTGAAAGTTGTTCATTCAAATACTTAAGTTCTGTGCTGTACTCCCTTGTACATTTGAAGTTGCTAGCTAGTAGAAGCCATACCATTCTTTTATTTCCTGAAGAGTCACAGTCTAGGATTAGGCATATTAGGAGCGCACAGTAAATTCTCATGGATTAATGACAACTCCAGATGCATTAGAGTGTTAATATCTTCTGCACACATTTCCTAACCCACACTCCTGGAGCCGGTGGTCCACTCAAGATCCTCATCAGTTAGGCATTTTTATTGAAAGAGACAAATCCGAACTTTTCTTTTCTCTCCCAGATATTGGTACCATCCTTGGTGCAAGGTACCACCACCTTCCCAGGTTAAACCCAAACCTGGAAGCTACGATTGACTTTTATTTTTTCCTTTTCCTTCTCTCACACGCAAACTTTTGTAAAGTTATAGGTGCTACCTCCAAAATAAAATCAGGATCTCAATACTTGTCTCTACATTTTCTGCTAGCCTCCTGGTTCAAATCATTATCATCTTTCCCTGAATCACTCAGTAGTTTCCTCTACTTTGTCTCATCCCTCCATAGTGTGGTTTTTTCCGGGGGTCATCTTGCCATCTTCTGAAAGCTCAATCAGATCTCTACCTTTCATGCTTGATTACCCCCATGGCTTCCATTGCTCTTAGATTAATGCACCATCTACCACAGCACAGAAAGTCCCTCAGGGCCTGGCCCCTGCTTACCTATTCTCCCACCTAGTCTACAGGAAGGGTTAGAGAAAGACCAGTTTGGAAGAGGACTAAACATTTGTCACAGAGACAAAGGGTGTGTGTGTGTGTGTGTGTGTGTGTGTGTGTGTGTGTGTGTGTGAGTGTAAAGAGGGAGAAGGAGTAAACAGGACAGAGTACTTCAGTTAAGTGTTATTTTTCCAAATATTTGTAGTGGTATAATGAATGCACTCTGCTGTTACTTTCTAGAAATGGTAAACTATACCCTGTATTTTAGAGAATTTCTGAGTACATTCCAAATTCCTGCCAGCTTTACATGTCTGCTTTATTTCTTTCATGATGGTCTCAAAACTGGGTACTGTTCATAACTTGAGTTATGATGCATGGCTGTCATGACCTTGCAGTTAAGAGTATGAGACATAACTCTATATATTCACACTATTGACATGTTAGAAAAACAATCTCATGGTCCAGGGGCTAGTGAACTATAGCCCAAAGGCCAAATCTGGCTGACTGTCTGATTTTGTAAATAAAGTTTTATTGGAAAACAGACATACCCATTTATTTATATACTATCTATGGCTGCTTTACACTAAATTACAGAGTAGAAATTAGACCGAGTATAATTGGGGCAGAGGTCCTATGCATAGAAAGTAGCATTTTTTAAGGGAGAATTAAAAGAATAGGGCATTCTTCATGGGTTAAATAAATGACATTCTTTCAAAAAATGTGTTTTTTTAATGTGGTAATAGAGTAGTTCGTATTTATTACTATTCCTAAGATAGTTTAATTGTTAAAGAAAACATTGTGGTTTATAGAAAGGCCCTGTAAGTGAGGTATCATTGCTGTGGGATCAGCTGATATTTCCAGACATGAAAGTACCTTTCAGTACATCCTTAAAATGTACAACAATGGGAAGTGATTTGCTGAAATAAAAATGTTATATCTGGCTCCAGCCCAAATTGCTCAAGGCCATGTAAAAGTCTGAGGAAATGCAGACATAATAGGCTTGCTAAGTTGGAAGTAAAATCACATTTTTCTAAATGCAAAGACTAATTTTGTGCCACTCACTAAACTGAGTTCAGGTTTCACTGACAATCCCTATTAACCTCTTACTTTCTGTTTGTGTATAATTTTTCATTCAAATATACTCCAGGTTGCTTAGTCACATCATGTAAGGGGTTTTAAACTGTTTCTGAACTGCATGTATTTAAATAATTTCATTAACTTTTATGTTTGACTGAACAAAAGTTTTAGGTCTTCAAATGTTTTATTGCATTTTAATGGTTCACAGAATGATTTTTTTCAGCTTGAAATTTTGCAGCTGACTAGCTGACATTGTATAGTAGTTGTGTATGTGCCTAATAGCTTATGTCATTTCATTAGTGGAAAGGGGAAGAGAATATGGTAATTATGTCCATTCCGACAAGATGCTCATATGAACAATAAGGTATTTTTCTCCTTATTTAATGTACCATTTTAATAAGATGATAGTCCTAATCATGAGAAATATTATGGTTATCAGAAGCCTAGAGCTCTTGAATGAGAAACAAACAAGAGTCCAGCCTAAGTTGTGAACCTCTTCTAACTGTGTTGACCGGGTTCATCCCAGAGGCGTCTCAAAATTCTGGTTTAGAGTATTTTGCTCCTTTACCTTCTTCCTCCTGTCTCCACTTTTGAGGCAATAGTACTGTTTTGTTTTCAGGTCTTTTCTGTTCTTACTCTCTATCTTCTTCAGTCTAGTCGTCTGGTTATAACAATAACACCCGGATACGCAGTCAGCACCTCACAGTTCTGGGGAAGCATTCCATTCCTCCAGACACCTCCGCAAAGATTATATCACTCAATGTACGGGACAGGGGAGTTTGCCCTCACTCTTCTTCCTTTTCAAAATTTATTGCTGAGGCCTCTGTATTTATTCTACAATATGAACTTAACACATGGCTAGAGAATAAAGTTTGAAATCAGAAAGCAATCAATACACGGGACTGCACAGGATAATTGTCTGACAGTCTCCAGTGCCTCACTTTACCTTCCTTCCTCACACGGATTCAGTTGGTGTGTCTCAAACTGTGGTCTATGGACCACCTGTGTCAGAAGGGATTGAGTCATTCTCTTTAAGTATCAATTCATAAGCCCCACCCCAGACCTTCAGAAACAGCACCATGCCAATGAGCCAGTAAAAATAAAAAAAATCTCCAGATGGTAATTACCCATGCCAGACCTTAAGAACCAATGCAATACATTTTCAAAACTTATAAAATTTTTGGAAAGAATATATCCTTCTTTTCTACTCCATTTATCACATTCTGTACGATATATTTCCTTCCTTCTATTCCAATCCAGGCCCTTATCCCTCATGTCTGGATAATCAAAACCTTTGAAATGATTCCCTTGCCTAGTCTTCTGATGTTGCCAGATCTGTCACCTAGAATCATAATTTTAACATCTAGTCATCTGCTTTTTTGTGACTGTACCATTTTTTCTACTTGATATTAATGACACCTTGTTAGTTACGGCACCCCTTTAATGCCTACAAAATCCAGTCCCCAAGAAAGTTAGATTACTCTCTGTTGTTAAACACAAATTCTCTTTTATACCTCTGCTCAGGTTTTCCAGGACCCTCCCTCTACTGCAATTCAACTTATTTATTATGCAAAGTTCAGTCACTGTTGGTGGGATGTTGGTGGGAATGTAAACTGGTACAGCCCCTCTGGAAAACAGTGTGGAGGTTCCTCAGGAAACTAACACTAGAACTCCCCTATGACCCAGCAATAGCACTGCTAGGAATTTACCCAAGGGACACAGAAAGGCTGATGCATAGGAGCACATGTACCCCAATGTTCATAGCAGCATATTCAGGTTTCCTTATTCTATGATCTGGACCCGAGGAAACAAGTACTTCTAATAGTTCTCAAACCCAGAAAAAAATCATTCTTTCTAAGTCATGAATAAAGCCTATTATTATATCTGTCAGCCTATTTCACCACCCACCCTCCCTCTGATTATCTCCGTATGATTCCATTAAATAAAGATTCATTTTATAGGTACTACCTTATGCATATGGCATTGCGTTAGGCAGAGGGGCACTGTCGTGAGCATCGCACAGTACAGGCAAAATCCTGGAAGGTTCACAGCTAATCATTGTGTGAGGTTATAATTTCTACTTAAAATTTTATGGCATAAACCCAAAGCTACTGAGACAAAGAGGCAGAGGCAGGCAACTCTAGCTAGGCAAGGTAGGTGAAAGGTCCTGAGGAATGAATCATTCTCGCATAAGCAGCAATAAGCAGCAAGACTATTCTAAGAAGAGGGAATGGAATCACTCAAAGCACAGAGGCATAAATATGCTTGAGGGACTGGAGAAGAAGCATCTAGAATGGAATGTAGACTGCATGATGAAAGTGTGGTGGGTGGGAGAACATGGAACTTTCCAGTACAGTTTGAGATACTGCATGTGACTTTGGAGGGTATCAGTGATGAATGGTATGGCCTTAGACATTTATTATATGACTCTCTAGAATTTTTCTGTTACTTTAAAAATAAATATTTTATTTTCCAGAGGCAACCTGGCTCAGTTGGTTGAGCATATGACTCTTGATTTTGGTTCAGGTCATGATCCCGGGATCATGGAATTAAGCTCCTCTTTGGGATCTGTGCTGAGCATGGAGCCTCCTTACCATTCTCTTTCTCTCTCTTTCTTCCTTTCCCCTTCCCCACTTTCTCAATCTCTATCTCTCTAAAAATTAAAAAAAAAAAAAGATATTTTATTTTGCAAATGGTGCTGGCCCTAAAAAAAAAAAAAAAATACTACGTATACAAGATTTTGTTAATGTATTAGCCCTAGATTAGCTGTTCAATATCTAATGTTATGCTTCAAACAGGCAACCTTAGATATGCAGAGAAGATTATATCATCTTAATCTGTAGAACCACGTCACAGGGTCATTCCTAATGATACTGATGGCCTTTGCCCCCTCCCCTATGTTCTTCATGGTGATAATTTCAAGTGCTTCTAACACATAAATTTTCAGGACCCAAATTCCAGGGATGGAAATGTAGTCTAAAGGACTCTAGATGTGCACAAAGTAGAGATCATAGCTCTCTGCCTTTAACCATCCCTTAACTTGGGTAAGTCAATTAATTGTTTCTGAACCCTGCTTTTCATTCACAAAATAAGAATAATTCTTATAGTCTTCACAAGATTAAAGCAATGCATATGAAAGCCATTTGTTACCAAAGAATAAGGAGCTAAAGAACATATAATTATATATTTCTTTTAATTGTCGGTAAGATCCTTGGAAATATACATAGTTTTTTGGACCCATTTTTATGCTGTGCCTAAAACAATTCTTCATACACATAGATCATCAAAACAGACATTTTCATGCAATAAGGTCAAACAGAGATTTTTAAAAAATCTATAACATAGCATAGAATCAAGTTATTTTGTGTTAATACATTTTTATGATAATAAGAAGCAGATTAACAAAAATAAAGATGATTCTCTAAATATAGATTCAAAAATAAGGACAAACTGTAGATTATTCAATTGTTCTAAGACTTGTTTAAACATCAACAGTGCTCTATCTTTAATAGAAGTAGTGTTCAATAAGAGTAGAAGTCATATCTGAAAACTCTATTTTTTTTTTTGAACGTTAAGCCATTAAGGTTAATTTAATGAAATTTCATATAGCAATAGTGCCAGCTGTTTAATAATGAAGAATGCTGTGCACCAGGTTAGAGAAGGCTTCAGGGGTCATTTTATATGCTGTTTTTAACCATTCAACGAAGCCAGAGGTCATCTGGAGATGAAGAGATTGGAAAAAACCCACAATGATGGCCTAGCCAATTGTTTACAATAGTGAATGGACTCTGATATGGAGGAATGTAATTCACCATGTGTGTAGCCTATGGTGATATACTCTTGGCAAAAAAATCTGTGTCGTTGGGTTTTCTTTACCTTTTTGTTTTTAAGTTTTCAGTTCATTAACTTGCTACACATACACATAAATGCACACATATATATATATTAGTCCTTTTTTAATGTTTATTTATTTTGGGGAGAGAGTGAGAGAGAGAGCGCGTGAGCAGGGGAGTGGCAGAAAGAGAGGAAGACCAAGAATCTAAAGGAGGTTCTGTGCTGTCCGTGCAAGGCCCGATGGGGGGCTTTGAACTCATGAACCATGAGATTGTGACCTGAGCCGAAGTCTGATGTTCAATGGACTAAGCTACCTAGGTGCCCCTATATTTCATTCTGAGCTCCTGATATACATGTTTTCTTTACAGTTTGTGAAAAAAAAATCGTTATCAGTATATTTTTAATGTTTATTTATTTTTGAGAGACACATATAGAGCATGAGTGGGGAGGGAGCAAAGAGAGAGGGAGACACAGAATCTGAAGCAGGCTCCAGGCTCTGAGCTGTCAGCACAGAGCCTGACATTGGACTTGAACTCATGAACTGCGAGATCATGACCTAAGCCAAAGTCAGATGCTTAACAGACTGAGCCACCCAGGCACCCCAGCTGTCAGCAGTTTTTTTAAATCTTGAATCCATATTTACTTTTTTCTTCATTAGTTCTTGGTGACTATTATGTCCAATTAAGCATCATCAGACTACTTTTACTTTACTTTTACCTAACTTCTCCCAATCTTGGTACTTTTCTCTAAGTGTTTGGGTTTGATTCCCTTTTGTAAGAGAACTTTCATTCCTTAGGTTTATTTAAAAAAAAAAAAAAAAAGGTCCTCAATCCCTTACTACAAACTCCACCACTGGAAAAAGTATAATCTTCCCATTCCAGAGGATCATGCAAGCACATGTGGGGAAGCTGAAGAGAAGTCCAGAATTTCTGTACAGTGAGAGAATCTCACCATCCATCAGATGACCTGGATTGTCATGTCCTCAGCACTCATCTCTAAGGGAAGGATATGGTGCCTCTGAGGAAATCAGGGGGAGCACGTGGTCTCCAATCTTTGTTTTCACAACTGCAAGGGATTTGTCATCCCCATTTGGCAAAAGGACAAAGAATTGGGTCACATAGAAAAGAAAATAGAGGGGGCACTTGGGTGGCTTAGTCGGTTAAGTGTCCGACTTCGGCTCAGGTCATGATCTCAAGGTTTGTGGGTTTGAGCCCTGTGTCGGGCTCTGTGCTGGCAGCTCAGAGCCTGGTGCCTCCTTCAGATTCTGTGTGTCTTTCTCTCTCTGACCCTCCTCTGCTCACACTGTCTCTCTCTCTCTTTCTCTGTCTCTCTCTCTCTCTCTCTCAGAAATAAATAAAACATTTAAAAAAACAAAAAAGAAAAGGAGGCAGAGTCAACACTGCGGCAAAAACACACAGACTATACTAACAAGTCATTTGAGTGTTGTGAGAATAATAAAGCCATCTCTGAACCTGACTGCCACACGCTGAATCTCATCGCACCATGAGAGACATGAGCGAATGCAAGGGCGCTCTATCCGCCATTCAGTCGCAGCATCGCTGGAACTTCAGGCAAGTGATGGGCTCTACAGGTACATGAATTCTTCAAGGCTTTGCATTATTTTCCTAAATCATCTCTAGACTTATTACGAATTATCAACATGTGGATATTAATTTTTAACTGTAGACACAAGAGTTGAAGAAGCAAACTTGATTTAGAATGTCATTATGTTAAGATGCTTTTTGGATATAAATAATATTGTTTATAAAAAATACTAACTAGCAGTGATTAAAGCCCAGTAAATTCAACCCAATGTATTTAGCTGCTTTGTTGTGTTGTCCACAGTAAGCTCTGAGGAGGTTATGAAGAGAGTAGTCTTGGTCCGCTTTCTCAAAGAACACACAAAACTATGCATAGATAGTAATATAAATAACAAACTGGGTTGGAAAACAATATGAGAAAGAAAACTACATTTGGCAGGTAAATATAAAATTTGGGTCTCATTTCTCGTTTGTAAGGTAACTTGCATTCCTTCGACTTATGAGGAAAAGTAAAATGTCCTCAACCCTTTACTACAAACTGTGACAGTGGAGACCAGGAGCACAGTCTGCCTGTTCCAGGACATCATTTGCATACATTTGCAAAATCAGAAGAAAAGGGCAGGAAAATCTTTCTTTCTAGGGCAGAGGAGTATCACTGTTTATCTGATGTAAAAACAAACAAAAACCCAAAAACCCAAACAAATAAACAGTAAAATGCTAAGTCTAAACATACGGTGAGGTCAAAATTGGCAAGTGTTTAAGAAAACAAAACAAAAACAACCCAGAAATATTTGTCACTTATCTTTTAGAAGAAAAGTGATTTGTTCAACTTGGATTTGCTATAGACCTCAGAGTTATTTGATAGAAAAAAACAAGAACATAATCCTACTGGCCATCAAGGCAAATGTATCCAGCCAATCCAGAAACCCAAACCACTCATCAATACATATCTTCCTCTGAGGAAGAATTGGCTTAATGGGCTCAATCATTGCCAAGTATGCCATTTCCTTGAAAAGAGATTTATCTGGGCAGGGGTGAGGACCAAGGAAAAGAGGAGTTAGTGAAAGAGGCTGGGGAAAGTGACTTGAGTGACTTGTCCTTGGATAGAAGCTTAGAAGAGGAACAGATTCAATAGTAGTGAATGTGGGTACCCAGGAAAATGACCAGTGATTCCAATGGCCACATCCACATAGATGTGCTAAAGTCACCCCAACTCAACATTGGTCTCGAAGCTGCTTGAAGGCAGGATTAAATTGCCATTCTCACCTCTCCAATACTTAACACAATGACTGTAACCTCTTAGATTCTCAGTCGCCATTTGCTGAGTAAGTCAATGAGTGTATTAGCATGTATTGGAGCACTGATTAATTTGCAACATAGAGCAGACTATCCATGAAGCCATCTTCTCCTTTTGGTCCCCAAAGTGCAAAACTCTGCTGTTGTTTTTGTGCTTGTGTATGTGTACGCCTTCACAGAGATGCCAGCAAAAGAAAAATCAGTCAAAGGAGGACAACATTCTATTAAGAAAAATATTGACATTCACCAAAAAAGGAACAGTGCTCTCGGAGTTCCTCTATCTTTAACATCCCCCTACCAGCAAAGGCAAGCATAGAGGTTAACAGATTTAGCAGGGAAAGCAGGTTGTAGTCCCACTGACAGCTAAGAAATGAAATGACATCAAGTATTCAATGATTGCCCTCAATTAGCCTATGCAAAGCAAGAATTAATTACCAGCATTGAAAAAGCTCACCTTTGACTCCTCTCTCAAGATCTCACTTACACCGAATGTTCCTCTGGTGTTATAAATGAAAGTCCAGTAGACTTGATAACTTGCTTTTCCTTTAATATATTTTAGTTGAAAGTAGTTTGTTTTTTCCTTTTTCTAGAATATGGCAGCTCAAACTTAATAAAAGAGGACTCCTGGTTGGTGTAAGATTTATATATAAATCTACATAGAGAAGTAGATATAGTTGCAGATATAGATGTACATCCATAGATCTATAGATATAGATACCGACACATGACTGACTAGGATTTACTGATCCAGAATGCAACAGACATTAGCAGTACCATTACACATATTAGCTTCGGAATTCTCAAGGCAGCAATTAAATGTATTAAAGTAAACCTATAAAATAATTTGATTACTATTCAGGGAAATAACTCATAAAAAGTAATGTCTCAATAGGTACAGATCCCATTTTTTGACATACTCTAACAAAAGCTGTATATCTTTTTCCCAAGCCAGTAATAAAATAAAACCAAATGAATCCCTAAAGCCATTCACTTAATGAAATAATTTTGTTAAGCAAACAATAAAAACCTCGTTGGCAACAAAGACATTGTGTCAGAGCACACAGGAACTCTGAATAAAAGGCTAGAATGTGATTCGCTGGGTCTGGGAGAGTTATCTGAGCAAATGGAAAGGCTTAACGTGGCTTAGCCAATATTGCTAGGAGGCATCAATCTTAGGTGACAGAGAGTTAGGAAATACAAAGAACTGCCAGAATATATGAGATAAAAGCCCAGAAAAGGGGAGAAAATAAGAAAGCAGGAAAGGGAGCTTGGGAGAGGAAATGAACATTGGCTTGAACACTTAAGTTTCACCCCCTGTGTGAGATCCTTTTATCTATGGTTTTGCGATGATGATAGAGCCAGGTACCAAGTAGGAAGCGAACACTGGGGTCAGAAGGGTGAACAATGAGCGATGTGTCATTTCTGGAAGACCACTGGGTTTAAACTCAGTCAGATGTGGGTTTAAGTCCCAATCTTCATCATTAGAATGTGAATAAGGAAACAAGACAGGAGTTAATGGGCAAATGTGCTTAACCATAACCGTAACTGTATTTACCCTGTGTAGCTGGTTATTATTTGGTAAAAGAATGCCCCAACTCCTACCCACCTCTACAGCCACTTGACATTTCTGAATGCCTACCAAGCAGTCAACAGGGAAGGGGATGGCTATGATGGTTTACCAGGAACAAGGTAAGCCTGAATGAAATGTTGTTAAGTCACGTTTAGTGGTACACACACAAAGACGGCAATGGACCTAGTAACTGTCTACCCTCTGGCAGTCTCCAAAGTTCCTCTAGTGAAGACAAGGGCAGAGGCACACATTCCAATTTCTTCCTGGCCTTCCAGGTGAATATATGTAACTGAACATACTTGAAAAGATCAACCAATGAAATATATCAATGGATCCAGATTATCTTAGTGCATTACCCCAGTTTGACATCACGGTTCAAAAGGAAATACTTTGCATATTCTTCTGGAGACGGTTTAGTGAGGGCAAGAAAGAGAGTTGGTCTCTCGGTCTCAGCTTCTTCACCTGTAAAATGGAAATGTTCCCCGGGCATCTGGGTGGCTCAGTCGGTTAAATGTCCGACATCAGCTCAGATCATGACCTCAAAATTCATGGGTTCGAGGCCCACATCAGGTTCTGTGCTGACAGCTCGGAGCCTGGAGCCTGCTTCAGATTCTATGTCTTCCCCCTCTCTCTGCCCTTCCCATACTCATGCTCTGTCTCCCTCCATCTCTCAAAAGTGAATAAATGTTAAAAAAAAAAAAAACTTTAACGAAATGTTCTCAGTGTCTATTTTAGGTTGTAGTTACAGTGCTTTGATCTGTGTCTACAAATAGTGAGGGTGCAACACATATGAGCTATTATTGTTTTTATTATTAATATAATGAAATGCACTGTCCTAAACTGACAGATTACCTAGATTACATTCTTTTAAAATAGTTACCTATAAAAAGATGTTTGGGTGTTTCTCCAGGCCAGTGCTCCTTCAAATGGAGGAAAAAATGTACAAATGGAAAAAAAAAAAAAAAAAGGTTTTAAGGGCAAGTGAAACTGAACCGTGTGTTTTCCAAAGGGGGTGTATTGTTTCTGGCTTCAGCCCTCCATGGCCAAGGCCCTCCATTTAAAAAAGCCCGTTATTTGCCTACAAAAACAGTCAGCAAATAATGAGTCATGTAGCTGAATTCTGTGCCTTTTCAGAGAAATATTTTCTGACAGCAATATATCTCTGAGTAACTTTAAAATTCTGTTGAAACTGGTTTGTTTAGAGAATGTTAGCCAACTTCTGCCTTGGGTGTTAAGAATGAACCACTCCGTTTAAGCAGAGCAAGGCGGAGCTGACTGTTTTCGAATACAGTAGTGTTGCAGTCTGCCTCAAAGTAAACAGAAATTGGCAATTTGAAAATGTCATCAACCCAGAGCTTTCAAAGGTGTTAAATATTTAACTGTAGCTAATAGACTGCAAAGTAATGCTTGCCTGGACAAATACATGTGCTTTTTATTTCTCCCCAATCACTCTTGGCATCTTTNTTTTCAGAAGCAGAGCAAGACCAAAGGCAGTGACAACAATGTGGTTCTAGAAAACTCTTAAGTTTGGCTTGAGGACAATGCTTTAGAATCTAGGCCCTGGACCCGGGTTCAAGTCTCAGATATGAAACCTGAAACCTACGTGACTTTAAGCATGTAGGCCTCTGTAGGCCCAGTGTTCTCCTCCGTAAAGTCTTGTGCATGATTTGAAAAAGTAATGAGAGAATGAACATTAAGTACTTAGCACAGCACCAAGACACATAGTAAGCCCAGTAATTATTGGACATAAGTACAATAAGTGTCATTATCACAATTTGGCTGCATAGCAATGACTTGTCTATCTTGGGGCCTTTGCTCCTTTTTCTCTTGGGATGCCTCTCCCTTGGACTTGGCATGGGTGTCTCTTTTTCAACCTTTCCTGCCTCAACTCAGAGGGCATCCCTCCCTTGGGCCTTGACTGGTCCTGATCTTTCTGGTTAAATCAGCCACTCCTCATTCCTCTGCCACCCTTACTCAACCCACCCCACCCTCACTCACCGCACCCCACCCCTNCATCATCTTTTAAACCTGTTGAGGGTCTCTCCCCAGTGTAGTGCAAGCTCATTAAGGAAGTTTTTTCTGTCTTTTTCACCATAAATTCCCAGAGCCCACAACAGGGCATGATTCACTGGGGCTTCTAAATAGATGCTTATTGATGAACCAACTCCTCTGATGATTATGATGAGTGTACCTCCGTATTAACTTAGTTAATTTATGCATTAGGCTGTTCCTCAGAATACAACATTATATTATTAAAAAGGGTTCCTGTAAAAGTTAATCCATCATGCAAGTATTATAAATGGCTTTTACTAAATATAGCATCAAGTGTGTCATTAGTGTCTGGGATTCTGGTAAAAGTAATATGCTAAGGAGAGCTGGGAGAAAAGTGTATCCTATTAGCATAACTTATCTCCTGATCAAGTTAAAAGTATAAAGCACTTTGTGGTAACTTCCCAAAATAATCCAGCACTCTTAACAATGGCTCTGAGAGTACGTGAGCTAGAAGAAAAGGTGGCCACTAACCCAGGAGTATCAGCAAGTGGTTACCAGAAGTCTTCTTCCTTACTCATGAGAAAACTTGAGCTTCAGTGAATGTTGAAGCACTGTCCCCTGGTCGCCTGGTATACACTGACTCTATTACTTACGAATAGCACCTACAGGAAAAATGACCCTGACTGGCAAGCTGGGTCTAGACTTGGAGGAACTAGAAATCAAACTGTCAAGATCCAGAGTTCAAACTGTGGTCTTCACACAGTTCTGGGTGTCCCTGAATGTGGTGACTTTCCTTTCATGCCCCTGACATTCAATGGCAACCATGCCTACGGCTCTGTCAGAAACACTGGCTGCTATGGGGATGGAGGCATCTAAGCCACAGCGCGTCTGCTGACTCCTTGGTCTGGACTTATCGCCTTGTATTTGTGCTGTCAGCCACATGGCCAAAGGGATCTCTTCAGCACCATGGACTGCATGCTGGAAGGCCTCTGCCTGAAGAGAAGTCTTGAAGCTGATGGCTGACAAGCTGGGCTTCCCATCCTATACGTTTCTAACAAATCTAATGTCAGTATTGGCCAATGGCAGTTGTTACAGACTAAATGTGTGTAACCCTCTCAAATTCCTACGTTGAATCCTTAAGCTGGTGGGGTCATTGGGAGGTAGTTAGACCTAGTTATGGTCATGAAGGTCGGGCCTCTTTGATGGGATTCGTATCCTTGTAAGAAGAAGGGATAGGAAGTCACTCTCTTTGTCTTGTGAGATGACAGTGAGAAGACAGTCATCTGCAGACCATGGAAGGGGGTGATCACCAGGAATTGAGTCTGTGGCACCTTGACCTTTGGTTTTCCAGACTCCAGAACTTTAAGAAATATATTCCTGTTCTTTAAGCCACCCTGTCCTTGGTACTTTGTTATGGAAGCCAGAGCTAAAAGCAGTCTTTTGAGACTCAGTCCTTAATAAAGTCTAATAAGAAAACACCCTGGTGAGGGAAACAGGGCAGGTAATGGTCTGATGGCTGTGGAAATCACAGATAATATTCCCCAAAGAGGTTGCCTAGTTCAAGGCCATAGACTGAGCCAATGAAAAGTAGGTGAGAAAATCATGAGAGAGAAGGTACTCTGGCTTCTGATTAGCTAACAAATTTGGCAAAGAGGCCATTTAGCAGTCCCCAGGAACCCTTCAGTCATACAGAAGGAAAGGACACATGGACTATTTTAAATCTGTTGAGAAGTTCTTGGCATATATAAGCTAAATAAAAGAAGTTGAACTGTATACATAAGCTAAGTAAACATATTAACTAGAGTGGTACTTTACTACTTTATCTTAAAATTATCTCCATTTCTTATTCTCTACTTGTTTTTTGGCTAAATTTTTCACACAAGAGCTTTCTTGGCAGGGATAAACAGTGTCCTATCTACCTACTACATATTGGAAGGAATTGAGGAAAAAATGTCCCATAATGTAAGCGATAGAGAATATAATCTCTGAATAGAAACAATTTCTTACATTTGACACGACTCCAACTTTTCCTAGTGGTCTATTCATTCCTAAAGGCAGTGTGTCATCATAAAAAAAGTTGCAGGGAGGGAGTCAAGAAGTCCAGACTCTGGGTAAGCAGACCACTCATCAGAATGACACTGTGAATGGGTCACCTGTCTCTCAGCCTTTCAGAGACAGATCCTCATCTGAAGAATGGGTAGAAAAATGGGCCCAGCAAAGCCTGTGCAGGGCTGACATTTTGGAATTTGATTACTCCCTCTTCACACCCAAGCATCATTTTGTTTGCTTTGTCTTTTTTTTTTTTTTTTTTTGTCGATATAGACTATTACAGAGGTGTTGACCCAGACTTCTTTCTTGTTTCTCTTCCTTCTGCTTCTACTGTCTTTTACTCTCCCCAAAGCACATCTTCTCTTACATCACTGCCCTCTCAAATGGTACCCCACTGCCCACCTCTACAAGTCCAAGGTTAGACTTTCCAATTGAAGCCCTTCATTTCTGTACATGAAAATTCCATACTATGCATGTGCTCCATATTATCTGAAAGACAGCAGTGAAGAAGCAGGAAACATAGGGCTTTAGCTATGGCAAATCCAAAAGAGCCTTTTTAAGTGTATTGTACAACCTAGTCATCAATGACTCTTTTGGAAGATGGCGATAAAATGGGGTTTTCACCGACAGCCCTAAACCTAAGCAACACTGACATTTTTGTAAATAGAGAAAAAGTATCCAGAATAATGAGTCATACTACAGTTATTCAGTGTGAGTTGACGTGATTATTTGTCTTTATCATTAGTGACATTTTATTTGTAGTTTAGGTGCTTCATTCTCAAAGTCCCCTAAACAAACACTGTAGAGAAGGAAATGCAATGAGCACCATATGCAAAAAGCATATTGTCAGATGTGTATGAATTACTTTAAAAATACGACTCAAGAGTCACTGCCCCAAGGAGAACTGTGGTTTTGGCAACTTGGATCTACCCACCAGAATCCTCATCTTTATCGCACTAAACAAGGTACAATAAACTCCAAAGTTTTATTATCAAGTCTAATCCAAGTTTGATCCCTGCCCCTCTTTAAAATGCATAAGGGTAGGGAACTTACACCATTTTCCTTAGCTGGTAGTTGAATATTGTGATGGTTTCTCCTCAGTCCTCCACAGCTCTTTCCTATCAACTGTAAATGGCATGTGGTTGACTTGTTAAAGTTATTTGTTTCCGTTGAAAAGGGTAAACAAACAAACAATGGGCTGCAGACCTCAGTGTGAACCAAGACACAGAACCTCTAATTCTGGGACTCCTCAAAGCCCACTAAGTTCTGTTCGACCCCTCATGAAATGAGATTGTAGTGTCCTCCCCATTGCAGGTGAGACATCAGACCTCATAGGAGGCATGAAGCCAAGAACTAGCCCACCCCTGCACCTTCAATTAGCCATGGAGGGAAAATGAGACTGTCATGTATAATTGAGAGGCTTGCTCTCTGGTTCTTCCTGCCATGGGAAGTCTTTCACCGAGGAAGAAAATGTGATCTAGTGCAGCGCTCAGAGCTGGGAGTCTGTTGTCTTGGGTTGTGTTTCCAGTTAGTTCACTGACTTACTTCCTGACCTTGTATGTGACTTAATTTCCATCAAAGAGACTGAAACAACTTGCTTGTACGGACGGCAGGTTTGGTTATCGGCAGTCCGTAGGCAGATGCATTCGCGTTCACATAAAAGGACGAACAAAGACCACAGTGTCGGCGATCAAAACAGGTTGCTGAGATGGAGGTTAAGATGGCAAGGAGTACGGGGAGGGGGGGCGGGGGTGAGGTTAAAATGTGCATCATCATCTACCTAGAGGGCTGTGCTGTGGTTTGTGTTTCAACTGGTCAGCAAATTACAAACCCTCCTAATGATGAAAGCTGCTTATGTCAATGCCAAATTAGTCTGTAACCCTTTTTGACCACGAAAGCATGTGGACAGAAAAGACTTATTTTCTAGAAGTGAGTCTTGGTTTAATAGTAATATCGAGCTTAAGAACTAGTTAAAGAATTTGGAAAGCCGACTTGTGCAGGCAAATTTTGAACAGCTATCGCTGAACCTTCGAACAGATATCTACTCAAAAAAAAAAAAAAATCATCAGCATCCACAGAAGAATCCAGAAAGAAATGAGAAGACTCCCTCTCCTGCTGTGGCCGAGTGTGGAGAGAAGCCTTCTCAACCAGATGAACATACAGAGCAGGCAAATCTCTCCAGGAGCCGCTCCCTAAGTAGAGAGGGAGCAAATTCTGGCACGCTGGTCACAGGGCCCAGCTCAAAGGAGATGATATAAAACAGCTCAGTTCCTAAGCTTGAAGAGACGCTGGTATGTATCTGACTGGCTGTCAGTGAGACCCCTCCTTCATCAGAGATTAGTATTTTAAGAAGGCAAGAAGGAAATACCTTTGGGCATTCAGGGAATTAATAGCTAATATTTAGTAAGCACTTAGAATTAGGCACTATATTAAGTGCCTTACATATTTTATCTCATGCAATTCTAAAATCAATGTCATGAGATTACTGCATATATATAAATGTATATATACACACATACATTTACTCATGGAATAACTGAGCATCTCTAAAAATAAAAATAAAAACATCCATAAAGGTATAGATTTGTGAGAATTTTTTAAAGACTAATTAGGACTGAAAAACAGATAGTAGATAGGTGGGCTTGGTTTGGGCTCTGGTCTTTGTCCCTAAAAAGGGCGACCAACTCTCCCTATTTGCTCAGGAATGTCCTGTTTTAGCATGCAGCCCAGGATGACAGAATGGTGGGTTTATCCCCTCTCCCTAAAGCTGAGCAGTTCTCAGCTACTTACTCCATAAGTACATAAATCGAAGCCCCAGAAGATCTGGGGTACAGATGAAGCACCGTTTGCTTCTCAGGGGATGCTTAATGCATACCAACGTCGGAAAATACTGACTTCCCCACTTAGAGCACATAGGTGCAGTACAAATGCGCCTTCCCGGGTCGGCACCAATTTAGAGATTGTGTGTGCATGCCAACTTCTCTGCCTTTAACCCAACTCCTATCCGGTGGAGGTGCCAAACCACACCCCAAATAACCACAGCATAAGAGCAAAGAAAATAAAAGTGAAAAGGGACAAGAGATAAATGCTAATGGGAAACTAAGAAGGTGTCAGGGTGGAGGCTTAAGGCTGGGAAACAGGTATGAGAGGAAGGGGAGTGAGAGACGAAAAGAATGCCAGAGGTTGGGGAGCAGGAAGTGGCAGAGAAGGGGATCCTCCCTGACCCTGAGCATCCGAGCTCCCTGAGACCACTGCCACACTCCAAGACTCCTGATTCACCAAAGTCAGCACGCTCCTCACAGCTTGCCTTCCTCTCTACCCTGGATCACTTTGCCAGCTATTTCATACGACTAAATAAACGGGGTTGACTTCAGAAAGCACAGCACATTCCGTTTAGGGAAAATGTACATTCCTTCATACTAGAAAGCTGGGGTCACCTTTGGTAAGAAGTATATATTCCTTTGCTCTGTCTTTTCTGAGAAGAAATTTTCCTTCTGTTCTCACATGGCCATTGAAGAAACAAAGACTACCATATTTAGTGGCAGAAAAAAGGGCAGGCTTTTAGGAAAATATTGACTTAGAAAACCTTATCCTTGAGAAAAATATTGGAGTGGAATGAGCCAATGAAAAATTCCCACTGAGATTTATAGGATTTAGAAACGTTTTTCCTTTTTCGCTGAAGTTCACATGTCCCTTTAAGTTGACATAGAGCATTAAATCCATGCTAATTTTAGCTAGCTACTATGTTTTTGGAAATTAGGGTTGCAATCCAACTTTTGTAGTGGGAAACAGTAATCCGATGAAGCTGCCGGGTCCGAATCTGTTAAAAGAGCAGCCTTTCCTTAAAGAAACTGAGAAAGAAAGAAAGAAAGAAAGAAAGAAAGAACGAACGAACGGAAACATTGCAGAGAACAACCCAAAGATGATTGAAGACTGAATACTTTACCATGAATGTGTACTTTTTTCAAATTAAGTTAAAATAAAAAGAATGGATTAAAGAATACAGTTCTTATTAGTAACCTACAGAGCCCAGCTTTTCTCCCGCAAACCAATTCCTCTATGAAGAATGTCTTGATGGCCATAACTATACATTCCCATTCTTTTCCTATTTCTCTTTCAGCATTTCCTTTACTCTGCTCTGCCTCATTGTCATTTTTTTAAGTTTGTTTGTTTATTTATTTATTTATTTATTTATTTACTTATTTACTTATTGAGAGAGAGAGAGAGAGAGCTCACAAGAGTCAGGCAATGGCAGATACAGAGAGAGAGAAAATGCCAAGCAGGCTCTGTGCTGTCAATGCAGGCCCAATGTGGAGCTCAGTCCTATAAACTGTGAGATCATGACCTGAGCCAAAGTCAAATACTTAACCAACTGAGACACCCAGGTGTCCTGCCTCACTGTCATTTTTACACATACTTTCTTTTCTAGATAAAATTGCTCTGAGGACACAGGAGATATTTCTTTCCTTCATTCATTACTTCATTCAACCGATATTTACCGAGTGCCTGGTATGGCTCAGGCTCAGATCTGGAGCCTGAGATCCAATGGTGAATGAAAATATAGTCACTAGAGTATATTTACAGCTGGGCGGAGAGGACTGAGAAGCAAACAAGAAATCTGGATGACAACTATACATGCCAAGGAACAGATAAGCTTAATTACGGAGCTGCTCTTAAATGGTCAAGGAAGGATTCTCAGGGCATATGACACTAAGCAGAGTCATTTGCTCTGCAGGTTGGTAACAGTTAGCCAAGCACTAATGGGTGGGAAGACCTGGGCCAGCCACAGACAGGGTGTAAGTCAGAGAAACAGTGTTGCAGTCAAGGCATGGGTAGGTCCTGAGCTCCTGGTGTCCAGTATGCACAGGATTCTGCTCCTAGAGCATAGCATGCACTCAACAACATAAATTGAATAAAACTAATACAAGTCCACCTAGATCAAAGTATATGTGAAGAAATGTAATATCCTTCAGATATTTTTAAGGGCTCTAATCACTCTTCATTTTATCCCCCCTCCTTTTTTATCTAGTCCTTGTTACTTAAGAGCTTAGGAAGACAAATCAATGAAGAAAAAAGCTTACTCAATTTTTGCTTGAAGATGAGTTACATTTGTTTAACAACAGAAATCCGAAGGACATCAGATGTTTCCTCATCTGTGTTCTGTGCATGCATGAGTTGAAAGTTGGAATAAACATTTTTTAAGCTCAGCAAATTTTCCCCTCTAAGTTGGCCAGATGTTCTGGCTGAACACTAAGCTGGTGGTTAGTAATCAGGCCCTTCTTTGATGGTAATCAGTTTTTACTGATCAGGGAAAGAGTGTTTCCAATAATTCTCCCTTCATTTGTGAAACAGAGGATACACTTAATTTGCATCAGCTATACATTGGAGCAAGCGTTTGCCATTTGCTTGTAAAAATAAAGCCTCAACAGCTATTCCACAAACGAGTGAAATGGGATTATTTTAGCTACAGAATCCAACTAATTTTGATTGATGATGTTTTTCTGACTGATAAGAATTCCAAAAATATTTTTACTCTGAAGCAATATACAAGTACAAACTAAGAAAAAAAAAGTGACTCAGAACACTGAAAGAAATATACTCCCAAGTTACATTTTCCCTGTTTTAAGATTCCTTAGTATAGAACTGCAGCTCATTTTGCTTTATTTCTTTCAACAAAATATAATTTTCTCGTGGAGTACTTGTTGCTTTTCCACGGTGCATTAAATAGAAACCTTAAGTCCAAATACAGCTGTTGCTGCTCTGATAAGCAGCTAAAATTATCTCAAAACGGACTACCTTCATTATGGCACATCTCTTTTCAGGCAGTAGCTTCTCAGTCATATAATGTTTAGCATACTGATTATTAAAAAAGGAACAATTATGTCCCAAAGGATTAATGTTCAAAAAAGGATATCAATGCTAGTTCTAGGGAGCTAAGCCCAAGCACTGTCAAACGAGCCCAATGTCACCACCACGGAGTTAAAAATAGTGCATTCTGCAGCACTGCATTTTATTTTTGAATCCATCAGGGGTGTCTCCGGAGCTAAAAATGAGTGACCCAAAGCAAGCTGACCTTTTCCCACCAGTAACAATTATATTTATTTCATCTTAAGCCAAGTTTAAGGAGGTATGTGCTTTACTTCATGAGAATGAAGCCAGTCAAAGGAAACATTGTTTTACAAGACTGTGTTAGCAAGCTGTCCAAAAACAGTGTTTCTTTTGTAAAAAGTCTAATGACAAACACCTCAATATTTTTAATTGTGATTTGGGGAAGTGCCTGGGTAGCTCAGTCAGTTAAGTGTCCGACTGCAGCTCAGGTCATGATCTCATGGATCGTGGGTTCAAGGCCGGCATCAGGCTCTGTGCTGACAGCCAGCTCATAGCCTGGAGCCTGCTTCAGACTGTGTGTCTCCCTCTCTTTCTGACCCTCCCCTACTCACACGGTCTCTCTCTCGCTCTCTCTCTCTCTCAGAAATAAATAAAACATTAAAAAAATTTAATTATGATTTGGTGATGAAAATGTTTACAGTATCTCCTTGCCTCATCTTTTCTTCTCCTTCCCCAAATTCAAGTTCATTTAAAATAATTTTCCTTGTGCACAATGCAATATACTATAAAATAATTTTTATTTAGTGAAATGGTTTAATCCGACATTTTTAACAAAGGAAATGTTTCAGACCTCCTTGCCAAGCACACATGCAAAATCCATTATCAATAGCACTATGCCCTACACATATGTCCCAATTCTCAGTTTACTGCCACAGATTTCCTTCTATTTTTGTTTAATTTTCACTGAAAAAAAGACAAAATATTTTGATTTGAATGATCCACTTTTGCTAAATGATGGCCTGCAAGCAGTTGTTACAAACTTAAGAGCTCGTAGAAACAGAAATCCTATACAGGAACATAAACAACTTAGAACACAGCCTTTTCACTCTCACAAATTGAACTTGGACCGTGCCAAAATCTTCAAACACCCATGGTATGATTTGAGTGAGTTATCAAAAGTTCACATCAGGTGCCATGTTGCAGTCACTTATGGCTCATTTGTCATTGAGCTGATGCTGTATGTACTCCCAAAGGTGACAGGGTTGCATCTGGGCTGAGAGGCTGAGTTTCACAAATGTCCCCTTTTTTTTTCGTCATATCAAAAAGTTAACTTGCAGGAAAAGTGATACAACTTAAGAACAGCAAGCACTGCATTATTCTTGGAGGTGCAGGCCCTTTCCATAAACTAAAAATTCTTTCAACAGGGATAATAGTGATGATTATACATTTAAGAGGTCAGCACTAAAATCAGATTAAGACACCTCTGAGATTCATTAATTGTTCTATATGTCTAGATCTCTAGGGTACCTTATAATTGTTAAACGAGACTATAATTACCCCCAAAAGATTAACCTTCACTAAGAAGTAATGCATGTAATCTGAGGCAATATATTAATTCAGTGGTTAAGCTTTGCCTCCTTACTATGATTCTATCTTCTAGAACATGTGAGTTAAAATGTATATTATGCTCATCTCACTTTTGTAAAAAGTATACAACCTAAATAACACACACTAAGGTAATGGGAATAAAACTGACATCCTTGTATACACTATTTGAAAAATTCTTAAATGTCTTTAACTGCTTTCAATTCATCTGCAACTGTGATATATGGTTACACGAATTTGTATGCATGGCGATTTCCAATACTTAAAACTAAGTAAGTTGCTCTTCCACAGAACATATGGACTTCATGATACACAATGTTATTTATTTTTTATACAGCTTCATGAAACAGATAATGGTCAATAGCCTATGAAAACATCAATCTTTTCCAACTACATAGACATCAAGATACATCTCATGAGAGTTATGGAACCAACCACTAATCACTCTTTTTTTTTTTTATCTCCAACTAACTTTTTACTAAAGGACTTGATTCTAATCTTCAAATATTATCTATATCATCTATATCTATATATAAATATATAGATTTTTTTTTTCTTTTAGTCTTTTGACTTTGGCCTTGAACATCTATTCCTTCTATTAACCCTACACAATCTTTGTTAACTTACACTTGTCAAAAATCTGTTTATAGCTGGCCTCTATTATGCATGCATGTCTTTCTTCTCACAATTTTTTTCTAAAAACTTATTTTATTTTTATTATTTTTTAAGAGAGAGAGACAGAGAGTGAGAGCGCACAGGGGAAGGGCAGAGAATGAGGGAGAGAGAGAATCCCAAGAAGGTGCCATGCCCAATGCAGAACCCGATGCGGGGCTTGATCTCAAAACTTTGAGATCATGACCTGAACCGAAATCAAGAGTCAGATTTGACTGACAGCCACCCAGGTGCCCCTAGCCATTTTATTTTTAAGTAATTGGTACACCCAACATGGGGCTGGAACTCACAACCCTGAGATCAAGAGTCACATGCTCTACCGACTGAGCCAGTCAGGCACTACTCCTCCCAAACACTATTAACATGTAAAAAAAAAAAAAATGCTATAACCAACACCTCAGAGAGTCTCAAATTTTGTTGGTTTATCAGTGGTGCTAACTAATATATCCCTAGTAGATGTGAATCAGGTCCTCTACTGTGTTTAGAGCTAGCAAGGTCCATTTTAAAAACTAAGTCACATAAATTATTTAAAAAGGAATATTAAAAACTAGGCAAGATCAAATATAACAAAATATAATAATCATATGACATCTTAAAGCTACAGTTTATTGTTTCATATAACAAAGGTAGTGTTTTGTAAAACCAAAAGGTTTTGATTTGTTGAGGAGAGGGAGAATATTTGTAGCCAAAGGGTCTGCTATGTATTAAGGCTTGGCAGTTTGGGACTGAAAACCAAATGAGAAGCCATTATGGTTGAAAAGCAAAAGAGGCTTGCTTGCCTTCAGATGAATAGGTGATTGGCCAGGGGGAAATCTACTAAGATAACTGTAAAGGGAAGAGATACCACCTATGAGGCAAGTACAATAACCCTGATGAACAATGGTATGGTCATTGCTTACTGCCATTACATTTAACTAAACCCTTAGAATGGATGTGGCAGAAGTTCATGGCACAAGATAAAGGAAAAAGTCTTGCAGGATTCAGTAATGGGCTAGATAAGAAAGGATAAAGGAGATGAAGACTTGGGCAATTATTCCAAAATGTCAAATCTTCTTGGGGAGAAAGCAGGTACTCTGCAAGAATGCTAGCATAGTAACATGTTACTGGGGAAAGGTAGGTAACTGATGGAATTTGTAATTCACAAAATTCATGAATTCTGTTTGCTAGATATTTAATTTTTTTTTTAATATTTTTATTTATTTCTAGGAGAGAGAGAGAGAGAGAGAGGCACCGTGAGCAGGGGAGGGTCAGAGAGAGAGAGGGAGATACAGACTCCGAAATAGACCCCAGGCTCTGAGATGGCAGTCAGCACAGAGCCCGACACGGGGCTCGAACCCATGAACCGCGAGATCATGACCTGAGCGAAAGTCGGACACTTAACTGACTAAGCCACCCAGGCGCCCCACTAGATATTTAATTTTAGAAATCGCAAGATGTCTCATCTGAGATATTCTCTGGGACATTAGGGGACTTTGGAGAAACAGATGCCAAGGATTTCTTTGCACACTTGATTTGAAACCTGTGTCATGTAGAAAACGTTGATTATCGAGAGCTCTTTACACAACATCTGATTGTGGTGGAAATCTCCTCCATGAAAGAGCAGGTGCAAGATATCAACTGGGGGGTTCCCCAAGGTTCTGCCGTATTGGAGGGCAGTGGCCTAGAATCATTCCTGAACCTCATTGAGATGACTCCATCTTTAAAGAACCACCTCTTAACTTTACTGTTCTATCTTCAGCTGTGTGATGCGTGACTGGTGAAGTCATGCCACTCTTTGAAGAATCCAGGAGTCCAGCTGTCATGATCATAAAGCCTTTGTGCTTCCCAATAAGTGAACTTGCATCACTAGGAAGCAACCTGCTTCTAATGACCTTCAAAGTGCCTAGATCATGTTGGCATTTAGGACCAGTGGCAAATTACAGAAGTAATCAATATCATAGTAAAACTGTCTAGTCCCGGTCTATCAGAGTGACTCTAAATTAATAGTTGTTCTTTATTGATTATCCTATCATGAAAATGGAGAATTTGGGAAATAACTGACTGCCTCAGTTCCAGTCAAGTTATTGAGAAGTGAAAAGTATGAAGTACCCCAGCTAACTGGGCCTCCAATATAAATCTGTTCCAAGGTGCAGTCTATTACTCATAGCTTGTCAGTCTTACCTCAGCTGAAGGATTTATGCAATGTCTGCTTGGCACAGGGGCAATCTACCATAATTACCTACACTCAGAATTGCTCTCAAATAGCACAAATGGTGGGTGACAGTTATGAATCACAATTAGTGTGGTCGCCAATCACGCAATGAGTAAATTGATCTGCATTTTATCTGTATACCAGCAGATCAGGACCTGACTCAGAACGAGAATATGGATTTATCCATAAATGCTGGTTAGGTCACTTTCACATTTGCATAATATTTTTGAAAATTCTTGTTTTCTTTCCTTAGAGGTGACAGCTAAGTCAAGCATAACCTTTTATTTTAAAATTCTCTGCCAGTCCATACATTTCCCTCTAGCCTTGGAGGCTTTCTTCTCCTCTGGCTGCATGCTATTCGAGGCCCTTCCGCAGGCACGTTCACATCTCCTTTCTGGGCAGATACTTCGTGTCCCCAGAGGCTTGCTGTTACTCTGACCACAGGTCAAGAAGCATTTATCGACTCAGATCATCAGTCGTAACTCTGACCAAAGGTTCCTGAGAGAATAGTCGTTTTGCTTCCAAAAGCAGACACCGGGAAAAATAAGATCAACA
Source organism: Crocuta crocuta (assembly GCF_008692635.1). NCBI lineage: Eukaryota > Metazoa > Chordata > Mammalia > Carnivora > Hyaenidae > Crocuta > Crocuta crocuta. The sequence goes on from NW_027532599.1 coordinate 1,274,521, forward strand.
AAATTCCCTGGCCTTGAAAGGCTGTAGGATTTCACGAGCGTCTTAGACTGCTTCTAATTTCTAAGGACGACGGGAAAAATCTCAAACTTGTCACTGTTCGGCTACTCTAAGAATAATACGCTTTTGTCTTTAATAAGTAGAGCAGGGGAACGGGGGAGGGGAAGGAAGACTGAACTGTCTTAAGCACGACCCAGAGGCCACAGGAATAACCTTTCAGCAAATTGAAGATGTGCCTCTGAGTGCTAGTTTATAATCTGTCTATATTAAAGAATTAACTTTGAAGCTCTTTGCTCATAGACTACATAGCAGAGTGCATGTCCCTCCCAATCAATATTTGTTATATTTTACACTAAAAGAAAATTAAACTGCTTTATAAAATCAGAGTCTATAAACCAGTGTCTAAGATAAAGTTACTTACTGACAATTTTACTGCCGCATGCTTTGCAACTGCCTCCAAACTCATAACTTTCAAAAGAAACAGAGGGAAGAAAACAAGAAGGCAGGAGGAAAGAAAAAAGAGGTTAATGGATCTGAAATATAAATTCCAAACACTTAAAACAACTTTTTCTTAACTTTACAGAGCGTAGTAACGCTCACATATCGAAGACTGATCCCATGCCATAAACATAAATGCTGTGGACATGAAAGAAATCTTACTTTGTCTTTGAAATGATCATATCCTATGTGAAGAAGCACTTAAGAACAATAGCAACAATTTACATATTTTAGTGCTTTTCATTTCAGTGATTTTTCATGGTGCTTTGCAAACATTAAAGGATGCCAAGCAATTTAAACTCAAAAGCATATGTAACTAGAGGAACAGAAATGCACGTCTTAAATCCAGTGAGGAAATGAACATGCAATCATTTGCTGGAATTTCGAGGTGAATGCAGGAGAAAGTCTATCAGAAGTTGACGTATTAATTTACTTCAGTATCCGTCTATACAGCATATTTTACTGAGGAATGAATCTTTGCAGGAGCAGCCTTGTTGAAAATACGATTGATGTGGCCTTTCTTTTTTCAGCTGTTTTGAGGTATAATCAGCAAATTAAACTGTAAGATATTTAAAGTGTACAGTGTGAGGACTTGATACACATCCTCTTTGTAGACGGATTCCCATCACCAAGGGAATTAACATATCCACAATTTATGGATATAAATATCCACATATTTAACTTTTGCATGTGTGTGTGAGAGAACACTTATGTTCTACACTTTTACCAAATTTCAATTCTATAATATAGTAGTATGAAGTGTAGTCACCATGTTATAAGTCATACATAATATCTAAAAAAATATGCCACAGCCTTTTTAGGAATTTAGGTCTAGGGGCAAAGCTAGGCCTTCCTCTGCCCACAGTCCACTCCCTGTGCTCTATGCAGCTCGTGTTCAGAATGACCTTTCAGAACTCCGAAGCTACCAGTTGCCTGAGAACAAGCCAGGTTCACAGAGGATGAATTCCCATAAAGTTTTTTATTTTCCCCCTAGCTTATCACTAAGACAAGTCTTCCCTTGATCAAGAAGGGAGAGAACTTCCATCAGCCTCTTGTTACCTCCTGGTAATCATACGGTATAATTAACGCTTACGAGATGCCTTTTGAGTCTCCTCCAACCCCAAGAGGAAGTATAGTATGGTGGTCAAAAGCAAGAACTTTTCAGTCAGTGACTTGGTCCCACTTTTGACCATGCTGCTTCTGGCTATTTGTTACTTGATATCTCTAAGCCTCAGCATTTCATGAATCAAATGGAAGTGATGCCATCTATTTCTTAGGGTTCTGTAAAGTTAATGTGATTAATACCCATGTAATAGTTCTTCCACTGCCTGGGCCATAAAGGATCTGAATAGATGCCTGCCATTATTAAATGTTATCCCAGCCTCTTTCCCCTTGTATCTCTCTGTCAAGCTGGAGGAGGGATTGATACTCAAGGAGGATATTCATCACCTGTAACACTTGTCATCTGTTACTTCTATACTTGAGGCATGTTCCTTGATGATAGAGTCAATATTTTATTAGTGGAGAAATGATCCTGAAATCAGAAAATATGGACTTCTAGACTTGCCCCCCTAGTAACAGCTGACTTGCATGCCACAAAGGAATTTACAGTTGGTTTGGGATGAGTTAGTTGAACTCTATCACTTTATCTAAATGATAACTAAAAATTATGATTTCACTTTCTTAATACCCTTTGTTCAATAGAAGAAAATTCCAGAAATGAGATTTTTTGAAAGGAAAATATCAGGTTTAGTTCAAACCAGGATTTTCTTTGTAGGTCTGCCACTGAGATTAAAAGTCAAAGTCATTATTGCTATATTACCAGGTCTGATGTAAGGCAAGTTATAGCCATAGGAAAGCAAGAAGTTACATTGATTTTGTAGTACTGATATAAAGTATTTCTTATAAGTCCACAGCATATCCTAACTGCCTGCTAACATAATCGTTTATTCTGATGCAAACTTTAAGCATTCTTTCCATGTTAACTGAGAGTAACAGTTATTAACGAGAGTTCCCAGAAACATTAGATAATAGGTCCTTCAACAATGACATTGGAACCACCGTGAGATACACTTCACTAGTCAGTTTACTTCAAAACACAGCTACTATGTGCCCCATGTAATTCAACTAGAGATACCCATGACAACAACAGTGAATAAAACTTGTTCAGTCTAGAAAGGGAGACAAGCTTAAAAACGGACCTATGAAATAGCTTGTGAAGTTTATTTTGGGCATGTGTACAATGTCCAATGTGTACTGAGCATTACTGCAAAGAGGGCATGATCGTTTCTCCGGGAGGTAAGATCAACCTAAAACTTATCTCCCAGAGGAGTAGATACTTGATCTGGATCTTGCAGATCGGTGATAGGAGGTCGTGTAAATTCAGGATGGTGGTTACTGTAGACTGGAGAGACAATAGAGAAAGAAAATGTGACAAAAGAAGAGAAACCCTCCATGTTTCAAAAAGTCTGGATTTTAGGGCTCAGAGATAGAAGAAGAAAGAAGTAGAATAGGGCCTGAGACTGGAAAGAAACACAGGACGTAGATCATAGAGAGACCCACATTAAAAATTAAATGCACACACAAGCACACGGGAAATGAGAAAATGATGACACAATTAGGAAATGCCAGTAGGTTAAAAAGAAGTGAAGTCAACATTAGCACTGCACCGACAGCCGATTCAGTGCTTACCTTCCACAGACTTGATGAGCAAGGGCAGGTCTTCTCAGGGAGCCCCTTTCATGCTCGGGGGAAAGGAATAAAATACAATCTTTGGCATTCTTTTTTTTTTTTAATAATTAATTTTTTTCATGTTTATTTATTTTGAGAGAGAGCATAGGTATGTGCTCAGAGCATAGGGAGGGACAGAGAGAGAATCTCAAACAATCTCTGTGCCACCAGCGCAAAGCTGGATGAGGGGCTTGATCCCAGGGACCCCAAGCCCAACCCCTGAGCTGAAACCAAGAGTCAGATGCTTAACCAGTTGAACCACTCAGGGACCCAAAATCCTTCGCATTATTAAGATGAAAAGACCTATATCTGTAGATAAACATAACTAATGACATGAGAATGTTCTATTCACATACAGCAGTTAATACATATCTATACATATATAGTTGTGTTTTTAGTATGTATTAATTCTCCACATGCATCCCTATCAGAATACTTAGGATAATGTGCATATTTTATAAATACTAATATATAATAATATATGCACATATACATATATATTCTATTCATGCATAGAATGAATCATACAAAATAAACCACAGAATAAATACCTCTAAATCATAGAATGAATTCCTGTACATACATGATCTATTGACATAAAAGTATTTACATATATACCTATATTTATATAGAGATATATACTCAGGAAAGAAGTTAAAATGGGGAAAAATAAGCCTCAAGCCTCAATATATTGGCTCTTCCTCAATATGTCAGTCATGACATTTCCTTCTCAGGGACTTTTTACACCGTGCTCTTTCTACTCGGAAGCCTTGCACCTCCCTCAGCTCCTCTGTTGACTCTTTTTGTTAGTTTGTGAGTCCGAGAATCAAAGTCATCTCAAAGTCAGCTTATGTAAAGTCCTGACCACCGAGCCTAAAAATGCACTGTGAGCAGACCAACAATTTCAGAAACAAACTCGGTTACTGTGTGGAACCGCTATAGCCATGAACCCAGTGTTAGGGAATCAGGGGATTAATGCCTAGAAATGAGAAGAGAAATGAGAAAATAGTGTATGAAATCACTTCTTATAAGACCAGAGACTGGATGTAATTTAGATCCACAGAACTTCAGGCCTGAAGGGGGCCTTGGAAATTGCCCAGGCTAATAAGCCCCTGAAGATATTAATAATTCAAAAAGATCTTAATGGTTCATTTCCTTTTTTTCTTTTTCCTAGAAGAAATGACACATTCTGCCTTGCTAAAGACAGCTTATCCAGCCCAACGTGAAATGTTGGGGGGCTACCTGCATGGCAGAATCCACAGCACCCAAATTGCAACAGGAAATCTCACAGCAAAGCTGCCAGCAAAGTTCTGGAGTCACTCTCGCTCCTACTGAACACAGAATGCTCTGGAGCCGGGGGGTTGGCCTACAGGCCTCGGTGAATGCAGTATGGCAGCACTGTCACCGAGAAAGAGATCAGCGAGGGAAGATAGAGAAGTAAGCCGTGAAAGCTTGGAAAGAAGAGGCGGCCAAGAAATGTTTGCTGAACTTCAGAACAAAGGAGGATGTTACACCCTGAGTCTCCGAATCTGAACAAGATGAGAAGCGGCGGTGGTCTTTCACTCCAACCATAGATCGAGGCAGCATAAAACTCCAGGTAGCCAGCAGTAATGCTTCCCAACACCTGATCTGTCAGTAACAGACTCCCTGGGCTGCTCCAAACCACGACCTTCCGTGTCATCTCAGAGAAGACGCGAAGGCCCAGACACATCCTTTACGATTTACTGAGAGATTCTGTAGGATCATGCCCCATGCCCTAGAATCTCTGATCACTTATCCCCAGGGCGGAGTCACCGAGTCAGCGACCCCCAGCGTCTACAGGAACCAGGTTTCACACAGTTGCTGTTATGTGTGTATTTAGGTAGGCACGTGGACTTATGTGGAGGATCAGAAACGATATGGAAACAGAGTCCTGGCCCCGAGAGCTTGGTCGAGAAGGTTTCATTTCCACATGGGGAATCATGTGGTAGGTTTTCCTTGTTTAGCTAATTAGAGGTATCCGTCATAATATAAACATCTACCTGTAGAACCAGAGAGTCATAAAGGGTTTAAAGTAGAATCTTTGCAATGTAAAAAGTGCCACTGAGCAATTAGACTATATTTTTACAAGCTCTATTAAACCAGTTGTGGAAGCTAAGTCTGGAAAACCAATTTTACATCCCTTCAGAAGTGCTCTCGTTTATTTGCCTAGGGGACAGTGTTACTGCTCACAGTTTGCAGTATTTAATCTCCCTCTCCCTATCAAGCCCCTAAAACAAAATCATCAGCTTATCAGTGGCACTTTGAAAGCCCAAGTACAGCTGGAAAGATTGGAAAGGCTGAATAAGGGAAAAGAACACAGATCCATTTCTCACTGTAGTATCTCGTATGCCCTCGACGGTGGGAAAAACCAGTTCTGTACACACATTGCTACCACGCCGAACACACATGCACATCCCATGGCCTCAGCATTTGGTGAATCCTCATTAAAGACCAAACAGGCACTCCGGCATCATCCAGCATACGCACACATTCGGAAACTGAAACTAGTCGATGAATGAAAACCCAGGGTGTACAGGATAGGAGTTCTAGAAGGGCTTTGTGGATGGTCACATGCTGATGCCCCAGTGAATGATTCTGCCTCAGGAAAGAGGCTGCCCTGTGATTTTCAACCAGGGAGACCTCTTTGCAGAGAGGTAGGGAACTGGGTGGGGGTGCTTTTGCTTTGGTTCCTAGGGAATGCACCACTCGCAGGTATCAGAATCCCTTCTTTTCCCCTCTTTTAGCAGATAGGCCTCCATTTCAGATGCATAAGGTTCTAAAAGCCACTGTGGGCATCAAGGAATAAACAATGACACAGATGTGAAGTGCTAGCCTTTCCTGAGGGTATCTGTTCCAACAAAGATCAAATTCTTGAGCTAAAGGGAATTTCAGGGAGTGAGAATGGTTTCAAATGACACCAGGGGCCTTTCCAGAGCTCTGAAATTTTTGCCACATAATCAATACCGACTCTGCATTCCTCCCGGAGAAGAAATGCCTAACGATGTCTTTTACAGGAGGCAAAAATGAAGCCTTTCTTGCATCAAGGACCATGATGACCTAATAGAAGTGCCTGCAAAGCCCTTCAACTCAAAGAGGTGGCCTCTTCCATGGAAACTCTCCCTCTGTGTGTCAGGGCACACTGCACTACCCCCGGAAGCCTGGATCCAAATGCTGTACATTGCTGCGGTTCTCAATCTTCTGGTATATGAGGATCTCTTCAAATGGAAAAAAAATGGACCCCATGGCTGAACTTTTAGAATCATTTGATTGAGACTATGCACAATGAGAAAACAAATAAAGACCTACTACGTATTTAAGGATAAAATTAAATGATTTTGCATTTTATTGATCACAATAGCACCTGTTTATATAAGAACACTGGTCTATATGTACCAGTGTGAAATAACACTTTCTCATACTCTGAAAAATGCTTGGAACATTCATGGATTTTAAAACATTTCTTGGAATCAACTCTAGAGTTTCTGGAAGCCCGTATTCTGGGACTGAGATAGATTCATGTCAAGCCTTTGTAGCAGCCACGTAGATCCCAGACACTCTAGGGTGGCCTCAAAAGTTAGTAACATGAAATTAATTGAGGGAACAGAAATTCAAATAAGCTCACAAATACAATTCTTATTAATAAGAGCAATAGTTATCCCAAATGTTTTTTAAAATAAAACACTAGGCCTACTCTATGCCTTTCTAGTTATCCACTTGGTATCATCATAGATTTTGCGCCTATCATGACCTGCTGATGCTCTGATTGTAAAAATAGGGGGAAATAGCATTCTTTAACATTTGAGAAGAAAGGGCACCCTTTGACAGCTCTTTTTCTTAATGCCCCCTGCTACTCAGCCATATGTGTCATTTTCTTCCTGTGGGACTAGGTGATTAATTATTCATCTCTTTTAGCTGGGTAAGTTGTTTTCATCCTAAAGGCAATACAGAGGAAGGGCTACAGGCATGTGGAAAGTGTCACAATTGAGAGCTATACAGACCAGGATTACACTGGTAAGAAAGGAAAAGGGAACCAAAGACAGCTTATCTGATGGCCAAGATGCTGAATTAGATGGATTACCCCAAAGTAATTTATGTTCTAAGAATTATTAATACACTCTGACTTCAATATATACATATATTTCAGGCTGACTGGTAGTCTAGGTTAAAACAACAACAACAACACTATCTTCTCCTGCAAAAAAAAAAAAAATCTTCATTGGAAATAGTGGAAAATGTGAAAGTATCTTCTTATATGCTTGAATTTGTCACAAGAGTATTAAAGCGAAAAATACCAGAAGGTCTGCACACATCTTCAGAGTATGCTGGCTTCCAAGAAAGCCCTGAAGCCACCACATAGGCTGCCAGCCTGTCACTCTTTGTCTTCTGTTACGTGTGCTCCATTTCCTTGGATTCCTCCAGCCAGGGATCCTGAAACATATTCCACTTACTGTTGTGTGACTGAAGATAAGCATCGTCAGGAAGATACTTGCAGGGCACCGCTTCATTCTCATGGTAAACTGTGTTGATTGTTTAACATACACACACACACACACACACACACACACACACACACACAGGCATGAAGAAAAATGAACAACGGTGTTTGGCAAGTTATGATAGCACTCTGCCAAAAATGGTGCTATATAAACAGTCACTGAGGTGGTACAGATCACATTCTACCAGCACGAAGCAAGGAGGTACAGATCACATTCTACCAGCTCAGCATTGCTCAGCTCCTGAGCAATGAGGTACAGAGTCTCTTACTGTTTCAGTCATGAGGAAGTTGAGGCAAGGGATATCCCATCACAGTCTGGATGAGCCATCACCGAAGCTACCTGAATGAAAACAAGAACTTCCAATGTTCCTGCTCCGACTCTTTAAATATAAGGAAGCGAGTGCTTATTCTTCTAAATTCAGACTCAGAATGAAAGAAAAGGTATAAAGGGAAAACTGTCGGACACTCACAGTGGAGCTGACAATTTAAAGTTAATGTTGTACAACCTGCTGAATCCATGTGATCATTAATTCACACACCTCAGCAGTTGGTGTGACAGCCATCGTGCCCAGGGGCTCAGTCATGCCTCAGCACTATCCCAGTAATTGTCTCTCGATGAAAGACACACAGCCTGGCCCATAAATGTCGCAGCCATCACTGGCGCGAGGCAGGCCTGTAGGTCCACAGGTCCTGAGGGGATGACAGAAGAGAACACATCTCTGGAGCTCCTCACCCATACTGACGGGTGCCCTTTCAAGACCATAGCACAGCAGCGGATGGACTGTGAAGCTCTCCATCGACAGCATAGCATTTAATCCTTTCCCAAGGATATCGGTGAGATTCCACAGCTCTTCAGCTGCTCAAACTACAATGGAACCAGTGGTAGGAAGTTACAACTGTTTATTCATAAATGCCATGCTGGGCTTTTCTTTCTTTCTTTTTTTTTTTTTTTTAATTTAAAACACATAGAAAAGGAACAGCTCATCTCTTGTGTGGAGAGTACAGCATTTGCCTGACATGAAATCGGAGACTTCTCAGCCTTGACTTGCATAAAGAGGGCCCTGCTGAGCTCCTGAACATGGCATGTCTAATACACTGTGTGAAGTGCACAGCGCAGATGAACATTAGCCCTGAAAAATCATCAACTCCCGCACTTTGTAAGATGGCTTGTTTGCCATTGAAAGAATCTAGCAGGCTCTTCTGACCCAAGATAGACTGGAAAATGGAAAATCTATGTGCCACTCTACTTATTCAGAACCAACTTACCCATAGAACCCAATTCACAACATTAAAATCAAAACTACAATGAATATGTCACGCTGGACCCCAGTGCTCAGTACGCTCATCAGAAACAATAGAACTGATTAATATTAGATTAGAAATACTGTCAGAGAAAATAGACCCAGAGAGAATTATTAAAGAGTATGTCAAAACCACACTGACATACAGACCACACAAAGTGGAACCATGTGGCTAGAATTTAAGCAAGGGGACAGAATGGGAATGATAGAAAAGGAAGGTGGGGAAGAGAGATGGTCTGGCTCAAAGTGGACAGTCCTGTGGTTGTGAGAACAAAGCCAAAGTTGTTTATCTCTGCAAAGAAGCAAACCTGAGATATACACGCAGGATCATGGGAGAGAAACTATAAAACTCAATAAAAATCATTTATTCTGTGAACCCTAAACCCAATGACTAACACGGTAAATAGATGCCATCATCTCTGCACAGTTGGGAGTGAAGCCACATACCCCACATCCCTCTGATTTCAGATGCAGAATATTGCAAAAGAGCCCAGGTCTGCCTCACTCGCTCCAGCCTTACATTCCATTACTTCAGGGCAATTTGTACTTCTTTTTTCTTTCTTTCTTTTTTCGTATTACTTGAAACACTGCGACTAGCAAAATAACACTATTCTTATAAGGTAGCCAATTCTGTACCACTTATTCTGCAAGTGAGAACCCAAAGCTTGGGAGTTTCAGTGGCCTAAAAAGAAAAATATACATAGACTTTCCACCTTCCCTCCTTCCTGCGTTTGCACATTGACTTTGCCTCCAAAGGAGAAGTCAAGGTGCACAAAGGCCCTCGCATAGTCCTCTAGACACCTAGAGAAACCACTGCAGTATAACCATGAACCAAGGGCCAACAGGCCCAAGTTGGGTTGGACTCTCCTTGCAGTCATCATGGGGCCGGTTCACAGGCAGCAGGCGAATGAAATTCTCACTGAGTAGCTCCCGTGTGCAGGGCCTGATGCCACCCAACAAACCAGCTAAAATCAGCCAGAGCATCAGGGGGTTGGCTGAAGTGGTTAGGTGGAGTCATTTAAGCCTGACTAGGAAGTACCAAGCTGTTTCTACTTTTGGTTTTACAGCCAATGACATGAACAAATGTGTTGGATTTTAAACTAATCTGTTCAGAACACGTAGGCTGCACTGAGGCATGTCTTTTGTTTGTTTGCTTGCTTGTTAACTCAACTGTGGTATCTTTTACACTGACTGTGTCTTCATCTTCTTCAGAGATAATATGCGTTTTACCACAAATTGGTTTGAAATAGAAAATATCAACCACCACAAAGTAAAATTTTTATTTGTAAAAATATAACTTAAAAAAAAATTATTCTCAGGGTAGGGTACCATGCTGTATTTATTTATATTCTTTTGAATGAATAGTTATATCTCACTGTCAGTTCTTTTATCATAATGGCAGTTCTAATATTCATATTTACCAACAAAAGAGAGATACGCTGTGTTTATTATTTCTCGGCACTAGACCATTTTATTCCAGTTCCCTGGTCAACAAATGATCTCAAAAGTATCCTCAGTGCTCTTTTAAATTAAAAAAATATATATTTTATGAAAAGTAAGTATATTATCTAAAACAAAAACAATTTGTTGAGAAAAACTACATTGTTTTATATTTTTGCAAAGTTTTATTATCTGTCTTAATGAAAGACAGGTGAATCGTCATACCAGCTGCATTGAATCTGTTTTGATACATTATTTTACTTGAAGTCTATGAAGAAAATGCATATAGGTATGCATCTGGAAGAATGAAAGCTACTTTCTAAAAATTTTTTTAAGGTTTATTTATTTTTGAGAGAGAGAGAGAGAGAGGCAGACACAGAATCCAAAGCAGGCTCCAGGCTCCCAGCTGTCAGCACAGAGACAAAAGTCAACCTGAGCCCAAGTCAGAGGCCTAATCAACTAAGCCATCCAGGTGCCCCAAGAAAAGCTTTCTTTTTCTTTCTTTTTTTTTTAAACAGTTACTATACTAACTACCTGAAACAGTATCAATGAACTTTTTGTACTCTGCTATGTTAAAATCCATTGGTCTTTCTTTCACTTTGAATGGGTCTTTTAAGTAGTCATGATGTTGTAAAACCGTGAATGCATTGGTCATTTAGAAAACATTAGTGATCTGAGTTATGTCAATCTTCCAAATGATGACACCCTTCATTAAGCAATAACTAAAAATCACATTTGTTAATATCACCACCAATCTGATGGGAAAAGTCTTTATGTATTGATGCTGTCCAGGTCATAGTGGTAGACCCAGGAATTCTAATTTTCACTTGAAAACTCAAATTTAACATCAGAAACAAATTACTGTCGGTAATTTTCCCTTTTTCTCCTCTCTAAGATTTTGCCCATCTGTTTTTTGTCATCCATTTTATTTTCAAAGAATTTCCCAACTTTATTGAGCCATTATTAAGATACAACATATGCAAGATTAAGGTATACAATGTGATGATGAGATGGATGTATATAGTGCAAAATGGTTACCACAATAAGGTTAAACATTTCTATCTCTTCACATAATTACAATTGTGTGTGAACGTGTCTGTAATGTGGTGATAACATTTAAGGTCTACCTTCTTAAACACAGTCAAGTACCCAAGCATTCTTCCTTTCATTCTTTGCTAATCCCTTTTCCTTGACCTAAAGTAGCCCTTTGTCTTCCATTGTCTTCATAGATGAATCTCACCAATTCCTAAAGACACTGCTTAAATTCTATTTATTTTAGGATGCATTCCCTAACCATTTCACCAAATGTATTTTTCTCTTCATGATTTATTATCAGGCTTAAGCATACACTGTATTTTCTTTGTTACAACTTTCTGTTCTTTGTTGTGGAAATTTGGGAAATTTCAAAACAGCTCTCTAAAAAGAATAGAATATTATTACCCAAAGTTGCAATCTAGAAGGTTAGAACACCTCACTAAGCATATTTGTAGGTGCCCATTTTATTGCTAATCTCTCCAAAATGAAGTAATTTTAATCTACCGCAATATTGTTAGGAAATGAACAGTATTTTATCATTTTACTTTACATTTCTTTCATTACTATTGCAGTTGAAGAACTTCTATGTGACTATTGACTCTTGGCTTTTGGGTGGACAATACTAGTTTAAGGCCTTTGATTTATCCCTGGGAATGTCACTGTTTATTATTAACGTTAGCATTAATATTTGTAGGGCTCTTGGGGCACCTGGGTAGCTCAGTCAGTTAAGCGTCTGAGCTCAGGTCATGATCTCAGGGTCATGGGATCAGGCTCCAGTTTGAGCATGTTGAGTGTGGAACCTGCTTGAGATTCTCTCTCATTCCCTCCACTCGTCTGCCCCACATACACTCTTTCTCTCTCTCTCTCTAAATATATAAATATATATATAATTTAAAAATTCTATATTAAAAATATTAAGAGAATGTTTTATGTATTATGGAAATCATCCCTCTTTCTCCCTATCTCCTTCTCTCTCTTTCCATATATATGTGACACATGTTTATTGAAGTTTTATATGTTTTATAAAATTGTTAATGTTATAAAAATTGCTTTACTGTTGAAGTATGAAATATTTAATATAATCTGTTTGAAAATAAATTGAGACTCTTAGTATGATGGTGGGTTGTGTTGCAAGAAATCCTTCCTCATAAATCTACTTAGTGAACCTTCTTTTAAAAAGCAGCAAAAGTCAAAGATAAAAAAGAGAGTAAGCAAGCAAGACCAAGGGAAAAAATATCTGAACCACAGCAATGTAGAAGACAGTGAATTTCTTGGAATAAAATCTAAAAAGGACCATCTCCAAGATGACACAATCTATTTATACAAAGAGATAAATAGGTTAGAAAAATATGACTTGCAATATATTATTAACAGGAACTTAAGGTGAAAACAATTAAAAACAACATATACTCTAAAAATCCTGGACTAAAGACAAGAAATAATAAAGGAAACATGCAAGAAGTTGAAACATCTGAAAAGTGGAGATTAAGATTCAATATGCAATAATATTAATTTTGGAAAAATGTATATTGATGTGGTTGATTAAATATTTCATAACTAAGAAAGACGTCAGGCTTGAAATCAAATCTTTGATTCCTATGTATAACAATCAGAAAATGAATCCAATTCAGAGCCTCATTTTAAAAAAACAATACAAAGAAAGAGCAGTATTCTATATGCTTCTAAACAAGTGTAGATACTCTGTTTTGAAATATACATCAGACTTCTTGGAAAAGAAGTCTTCTATGAAAAAGCAAAAGTATAAAAATAGAAAAGCAACATCTACTTGAATCTACAGTATTATTAGTTTTCTTTCACGTATGAAAACAAGACATTCTTATACTTTGAAAAACTTAGAATATTCAATAAATAAAGATATCTACTCATAATCTGCTGTAGAATCTATACAAGGCATTACACTAATTACCAGAGTAAACACTACTAATTGAAGATATAAGTAAATATGAACTCTGAAAATTAATGCTAATAATATTATTTAATTTAAAGAATTGTTAAGTCCAGATTAATTATGGTTGGAAGCAGATATAGGAGAAAAACGAGAAGACTGTACAGAATTAAGGACGCTGTAGAGTATTCTAAAATAGGCACTGATTAAACATTCTGTGATAAACTTTACACTTAGAAAGAGAAGAAAACATGGCAAATTCCACACAAAAATAAAAAGAAGAGCAAAGAGAAATCTTAAATTACAAAAAAAGAATTGGTGCAAATACAAAGCTAGGTAAGTAGGAGACAAAAAATAGAAATTATTACATTAAGCATGAAACTGTCTCCCTCACCTCATTTAAAAGGCAGAGATTCTCAGATTGCATGGAAAAATTCAACAATTGTGTGCTTACAAAGCAATATGTCATTAAATGGCTAAAAATAAAATATTCAACAAAGATCTATCAATCAAATCTGAACAAAAGAAGCATGTGGTTGGTAATATTAGCCAAAGTAGAACTGAAGGCAGTAAGTATGACATTAGATTAAAGAAGATTATCATACCATTATAGAAGACAATCAATCATAAGAAAATCACAACATCGTATTTCCATCCACCAAATATGATGGTTTAACAGTTTTCTTTTTGTATTTTTACATTATCAAGTCATATTATAAGCCAGGCACTATACTAAGCACTATGAATACAGATGTGAATAAGACCCATTTGTTCCTCTAAAAATGTCAAAATCTAAGAGAGAAGACTTCTACACAGATAAATGGAGTAACATTTGCTAAGCATAAAAATGGAAACATTAAGAAGCTTATGCAAAGTAAAGACCTAGTGTAGAGAAGGCAGTGCTTTAAATCACGACATGAGGACACGAAGGAGCATTAGACAGGATCAGAGATGAGGATGTTGAGAGAGTTCTCTAGAGGATAATAAACACTTTTAAGGTCAAATAGGAGACCAAAGGGGAGACACCGCAGGCAGAGAAAAGAAACGGTGCCAAAGCTCAGAGCATAGAACTCAGAACAGCTCACGGCTAGCAGTTCTGGAGTGTACAGGCTAAGAAGAAGAATGGTCAGATTGGGGGAGGAAGGCAAAAAGGGACAGAGTATGAACAGACAAATCAGGTAAGCAAGTTTAGGTGGTCTAAAGTCTATTCTGGGAAGAACTGGGAGTCTAGAACTGGCTTTGCCCAGGAAATAATGAGTTGAGTTTGTATGGTGATGGTGAACCCTCCTGTGAATGTTGGGAATGGACTGAGCTTGGGCTGAGATTGGACGTAGGAAGGCCACAGAAGTGAGCGAGGTTCCCAGCAATGGCACAGAAAGGACAATGCAGATTTGAGTGCTACATTGATGTTACAAAACTGACAATACTTGATGTCAGATGAAGGGGCACCATGCTGGTTCTTTTGCTTATAAAAGTGGAGTGACTGACCAGTAGAAAGGAAGAGACTCAGGAAAGCAGGTTTAGGGAAGGCGATGGGGTTAGTCTGGAACATTCTGAGTTGAAGGTCCTGATGGGAATCCAGGTAGAGAAGTCCACTAGAGAGATCAGAGGCAGGCACTGGGAAGCCTGAAGAAATAAAGCCATGCAAGTATAGCAGGGAAAACACTGATAGGCATGAGTTAGGAAGGGTAGAGAGTACCTGTGGCTGGAAGGGGTGGGTTGAAGAAGAGACAAAAGGGAAGAAGAAACAATGTTCAGAGAAGTAGGAGGTCAGAAGGAAGACAGGCCATGCAAATCAGGGGGATAGAGACTTCCAGGGAGCAAGAGTCAACAGCATCAAATTCCACAGGAGGCAAAAAATTGCTACCTATCTATCAGCAAACACATCAGCAAAAACTCAGGATGACACAGAATGGATAAATACCAGTATAAAAGGAATGAAGCTCTCTCAAGAGGGAAACAAGTATATATCCTAAAATATTTTTATATACTTGCAACTCAGCAAATAGAAAAATCAGACATTCCATGCTAATTTCAGTAAAGTCAATTTAAAAAAATGAATGCCATCAAGTATCAGCAAAGCAAACAAACAAAAACCTTAAAATACCTAAGATCCATGCTCCCAAATAATCATTTGTTCATGATAGAAATAAACTTACGTTAGAAATAATACTAATGGTAAGACTGTATATTACATAATGGTTAAAGTAGTACACAGAGAGACTTTCATAATTTTTAATGTTTCCAGTACTTAAGAAGGAAAAGAAGAAAATAAAAAGATAATAGATCTTAAGATCTCTGTTAGGAAGAAAAATAAAAGGAAGGAAATAATAAAGATGAAAGGAGCAGTAAATGTATTAGAAACCAATAAAAAATCAAGATAATGTAAATAAAGAGTTGGCCCATTCAAGAGCATAATAAAACAGACAAATCTCAGGCAAATTTATTTTCTATTTTTTTAAAAGAGCAAAAATCTGTAAACAAGGAAAATTGGAACAGGGAAACAGTGTAAGAGTCACACTAAAAAAATATACTGACAATTATAGAGAAATTTTTTAATCTGATGATGAATTATCAAAGCTAATGAATTAAAAAATGTTTATTTTATTAATGATTTATCATTTTGTCTAAAAATAAACAGTATTGGCCACATTTTCTAGTTGAGAAAAACTGACACTCAGGACAATTAACTTCAAAAACTAAACTCTAAGTGTTAGAGACCCAATTCCAGCCCCAGTCTTTTGAATATCATATCTTTGCTGTTTCTCCGACACCACTTGGTCTATCATAACTGCATCTATCTGTTCTACCCTGGGATGTGCCACAAACCAGGACCTTAAAGTCCGAAAGCCATCCACAGTCCACCATTTCCATCACCCTCTGCCGGCATCTAGTTCTACTTTGTTGCACTGATGCCCCCACATTCTGCTCCTGCAGCTTCAGACCCCCAGCCTGCTCGCTGTGGCACCCTGCAAATGTCCACTAAAGCTTCTCTCTCGGTTTAGACCTGCCCACTCACTTCTCTGCACTGAAGCCTGCTCAGGCCCTTCTTCATGCTATTGTGCACACCGGTGCTTGAATCGCCAATGTTGAGCACCGATATTTTATTGATGAATTCACGTCATTTGTCTGCACCCATATCTCCAGCCTGTTGAAAGCTCTTGAAGACTGATTCTGTCACTTTTATATTAATTTTCTCCAAACCTGCTATCATTAGCAAATTTGATGAGCATGCTTCCTGTTGTCATGCAGATCTTTGATTAAAGTGATGAACCAGAAAACATGGCCAAAAACAGCGCCCAGAAGAATGACATTGGACATCAACCTCTATGCTGATATCAGGGCATTAATCAGACACCAGGGTACAACTGCAGTCAGCCACAAATCCACTTGTCTGTCCTGTCATCTAGCCCACATTTATCTATCTTATTCACAAGGTTATCATGAGATACTTGAAAAATGCTCGCCAAATTCCACTTACACAATGTCTGAAACCTTTCCTGGAAGCACAACACAAACAGAAGAACACAGATTACTTATTAAGAAATCTCTATTTTAGACCCAGTTTTCCCCAACTCTTTACCTGGCAATGAACTACATGAGAGAGCCGCTCATTTGAAAAGACCAAAACAGAAGCAAGTTTAGCATGGTATGAGTGAAACTCAATCTATCTATCTATCTATCTATCTATCTATCTATCTATCTATCTATCTATCTATCTAGAGGGAGAGAGTGCACATGCTTGCACAAGCTGGGGAGGGGGAGTGGAAAATGGAGGGGGAGAAAGAAAATCCCAAGCAGGCTTCATATCCAGTGTGGAGTCCAATGTGGGGATCTGGGGCTCGACCTCACGACCCCAAGATCATGACCTGAACCAAAATTGAGAGTCAGACACTTAACAGACTGAGCCCCCGGGTGCCCCAATCACCTTTATATTTAAATGAACCTCACTTGGCGCATTTTGGTGGACATATTATCTCCATATTCCTCCCACATTGAGACATTCACGTTCTAAATTACCAGTTTAAAAACAAATTTCCACAAATAGAGGCACTGACATCACAAAGTATTTATTTATTTCAAATGTCAAAATTAGTACATACTCTTTCTTCTAAAACAGTCAGTAGAATGTAGTGTAGGACTTCTAGAGGGTCAATTAATACCAGATATGACTAATCAAGCAGTTCTCAACACAACTGACATCAGTTATATTCTTTTCTACAATTGCATTA
>NW_027532599.1:1292304-1387731 GCF_008692635.1 Crocuta crocuta
TGCATTATATATATAATATTAATAATAAAATAATATATATAATACTAATGTTAATAATATAATATGTAAGTATATAGTGTTTTATTTTTCTGGCTCTTTTTTATTGGCATTAAAATACCACCATAGCAAATATCATTCTCTGTACACAGTGGAAATTATAACATGTGGAGGAATCACAACTTAAGAAGATGATATAAGATGAGAGACACATAGCCAAAGAATTTGGAGAACTAGAAAAGTCTGTAATAAAAAACCAATGAGAGGGGCACCTGGGTGGCTCAGTCGGTTGAGCATCCAACTCTTGATTTTGGCTCAGGTCATGATCTCATGGTTCCTAAGATCAAGCCCTGCTTGGGGATCCATGTTGACAGTGCTGACTCTGCTTGGGATTCTCTGCCCCCCTCCCCCTTCCCTGCTTTCTCTCTTTCTCTCCTTCTCTCTCTCTCTCTCTGTCTCTCAAAATAAATAAACCTTTAAAGAATGAAAGTTCAACATGTGGGTTGTACTCTCTAATACCACACATAGGTCAAGCAGAGTAAGAGTGTAAGGAGAGAGCACCAATTAGTTTATGGAGAAAATTAAAACTAGTAGTAAAAAAACACAAATGGTCCTGGGTCTTATTTCCTTTCTGTATCCACCATTAACATTATTTCCTCAAGAGAGTATAGGCAGGGAGAAATTGTAGAAACTAAAGACAGACGTAGGGAGTTAAATACAATACAAATCAAGCTCTGTGGGGCTACACCGTCTATCCTTCAAGGCAGTTCAATGAATCTCAAAGTTTGTAAGAGAAGTAATGACAATGGACATATACAAAATGGGGGTGTGAAGAAGGGGTGGCAGTCTTCTAACAAGGATGAAATAACATACTCTCTGGCTCCATGTCTTGTAGTGGAGATTAAGAACATTCCGGATGAGTATCTATATCCTGTACACATTCAGGCAGAGTGAGAAAAAAAATTTAATAATAAATTGTGTATATTAGGTATTTGGCTTCCTAAATAATTATAAAATAAATAATTTCAAATTCCAGTTCTAAATTTAAAAAAACAACTAATAAAAACCAGTTACTTATTGTTTTCCCAGTACCAGTCATGTTACCAGAAAACATGACTTTCTCTTTTAAAAGAAATAGTTTTTGGGGGCACCTAGGTGGCTCAGTCAGTTAAGTGTCTGACTTTTGCTCAGGTCATGATCCTGTGGTCTATGGGTTTGGCCCCCGTGTTGGGCTCTGTGTTGACAGCTCAGAGCCTAAGGCCTGATTTGAATTCTGTGTCTCCCTCTCTCTCTGCCCCTCCCCAACTTGTGCTTTGTCTCTATCTCTAAAAAATAAACAAACATTAAAAAAACAAAAATAAGGTAAGAAATTATTTTTCACATAAAATAAATGACGTTTTGAAGCGCTGTCTTGAAAGTTGCTACAACATCCCAGATTGTAATTGGAATTGTGAAGTTTTCAGCTCTGCATTAACTAATTTTGGGGCTGAATTTATTTTTCAATCACTTTAAATCTTTGTTCTTTGGAACAAATTTTACTAAATTCATCTAATCTATCTTGCAACCTGAACTGTCATTTGTTTTCTACTAAAAGCTTTGAAATATGATCAGGAGGTTTTATCTCATAAACGGTTTGCATTGTTTAGCAAATGTGATACCATCGGAGTACAACAAAGCAATTGTAATATTAAACTGTTTATCAATTTCAGCCCCACTTATCATTCTAAACATGTTATGAATTCCTCCTAGTGAAAAGCTGCCTTACCTCTGGCCTAATTACAGAAGGCTGCTTCTTGACCTTGACTTTTTTTCTGTTTTTATCCTTAATTGCTGCACAGTGTTTTAGAAAACACTTGTCTACAGAATTAGACTCTGACATTTGAAATGTTTATAAAGTAAATAATTTAGTTTCAGCTACATGTTTAGTTTAGGTGGCTACTCTTTTTTACATACTCTAATCTGGCATCATTTTCCTGCACAAGTGTCGCTTAGAACATTTCATTTAAAATGTACATCAAGAATGAATTATAAATATAACTCAAACTAGACCATGGCAGTATAGAATGATGTCCCATTGCTATAGCATTCTCTAAAAGTTTATATATTTTTTAAATGCTTTATAACTGTCATAGTGATTATTGAACACAACTGAACAACTTATGTCACTTGCAACTTGAAGGACACAGTGAAAGTCCCAAATTGAGGGTAATATTGTAATTCATCTCCTCTCTTTTATGACTTTAGTTCAAATTCAGTGAGGTCTTCCCTGTGGTCCCATAATTGCACATCTCCTCTCCCAACATTCCCCATCTCCCTCCTCATAGTATTTCTCATCATCTACCAAAGCACTTATGTATTTGGTTTCCTCTCTGACGTCACTCACCGCACCTCCATGAGATTATAAAGTGCATGCAGACCACACAGATGGGCACTTCCCTAAGGGTTTCAATCCCTGGTATGTGCCTAGAACCTGGAGGAATGCCTAGCACATAGCAGGGAGTCAATAAACAAACACTTAAAGGACTAATAAATAGACACTAGGAGAAGTCCTTTATGAGCTTTAAGAGATACAATAATAGCTATCAACTATCCCCTTTTCTATAGTTGAGTTGTAATTCTCAAGGGCACATTAGGCAGGGCATATCTGTTATGCTTATGAGGGGAGAAAATTCATCACCTAATTAATTTGTTTCTCTTATCCGTTGTCCATTGTTGAAGTTCCTATCAATATTCCCATTCACTTATGCACATTTCAAATACTAGCAAAGACACCCAACCCTATCTTTCCCACACTTGGTTGTCTACAGGGGATGCTGACAGCAGTCTCTTCTTGTCCCATCTCAGTTTTGACTAGCAGATTGGGCACCTGGCCATAATGTCATCACATCTCTATTGAAAACCACCATTGGTATCCATCTTAGATTCCAGATATAGACATAAGGTGTGTATGTATGTATATAGTTGTAATATATATTTAATATATGTATATAAAATGGGACAGTTGAAAAGTTTAAGGAAGAAAATTCCTAAAGCAGTAATTGTCAAGGTGAAAGATGGGGAGAAAATGAGCATAGACCTTTGTTATGGAGTTACCAGAATCTCCAGAGTCCAAATGTGTTTTTCTTTCTTTAAACTGTCCCATCCATAACTGAGATTTTGATAAGGCCCCTCCCCAGGGATGCTTTATCTTCCCTTCCATCTATCCTTACCTACTTCACCTCTTTATCTTGGAGAATTATTGTATATGATGGGAAGTGATGATAGTAATAATAACTATGAGAATTACATATGGAATAAAAAATGCTGACAACCTTTTTGCTCTGTTTTAAAGTCATTTCTAAGTAACTACGTGGCATGCTGGGGATATGGAGTTTACTTCTGTTTTGAAAGTAATATGAGAAAATGTAGTTTCAAAAGACTTAGAAGTCATGGGAAACCAATGTATGGGTAGAAACAGTCATACAATGACCCAAATCACTTTTCTCTAGTCATTATGCTTATAGAAAACTGGGACGAATAATCTGCAAAGTCAGACTAAATAATACTATTCTGAGAGCCTCCATTTACTCTGAACCAAGAATATTCATTTCATTGGTGGTAGCTTGAGAAACTAAGTGGTGATGATGATAATGTACGTATTCACTTAGACATTCCATCAGTCACGAATATTTACCCAAAGACCATTATTTGGCCGGCTTCAAGCCATGTTACACTAACCACTAGTATATCCCTTGTATACTTATATTGTGTTGATATTTTTCAATGATAAAAATAGGAAATGGTTACCATAGGAGACAGTAAGTTCTTTGTTAGGGTGGTAAAGAGGACTATTGTGTGGCATAAATTATAGACATCTTTGTCTGAAGATACGGGAGGTTGGAGGAGCATGACTTCACGTCCATGGAGGTGTTCAGGGGCATGGGATTTGAAACAAAGAAAAAGTTGATCTCTAGTCACTAATAGATGAAAAAGCTTCACTCATAGATGACTCTTAGCATCATCAAATGCCCTGAGAAGACATCCAGAAATAAGAATAATACTTTGCCATAGCTATTTTCTAGACAGTACATAGTCCTATCAATCAACATTTTTACAGAACAGAAATGTTTCTATTTTGTAATATATTAATCCACTTAATATTTTAAGAAATAATGCTTTCACTAAGTTTTTAAAAATACTTTTTTCTAAAATTTGTCATTCACTTATCTTCTTTTATTAACGAGAGCTTTCTTGAGTCTCTCAAGTCTTAGGAAAATGAGTAAACAGGTAAAATAAATTTAATTAAATTGCATTTGCTAGAATAAAAAAAAAGAGTGCTCTGTTCCTTTCACTGTTTTTATTGATTTTCAACTATTTTCTGAAAAGGAGGCTGTTATTTATTCTAAGTATTTTTGAAAATAGGAGCTATGCTTAAGTACCTTAGAAAATTAGAAAATACGGCAGAGACGTAGGAAAAATTTCATGCAATTTTATCAAATTCTTATTTAAGCAAGTAATAAGTCTTCATATTTTAAAGGTCCTCTAAGGCCACTAAAAATCTCTTAAGAGACAATTTTAATCTTCTGACTTGAAAGAAATCCATATTGACCAGGATCTTAGTTTCTACAGATAGTTGTTTGTTCAATTTTTGTATGCCAATCATAGGGCCGTGACCAAAGCAAATGATGCAGGACACTTTGAAAAATGTTCAAAATAAACAGAAAAGGGACAAAAAAAACCCCACAACTAAGGTTTTAGGGAAGAGCAGAAATCAGGTTTATGAAAAAAGCCGCTGACGACACCTTGGAAAATGAAGAATGTTCTATCTGGCTCAGTTCCTCATTTCATTTACCTTTGCTTTCTCAGAAAACTAGACAAATTTCAATAGTAAATGTTGTGCCTTTCTGGGTTTAGCTCACAGAAATGGACATTTCCCAAACTATGAGTCCCTTAAACATGTACCAGAGTAAATAATCTTTTTTTAAAATTTTTAAAAAATGTTTTCTATTTATTTCTGAGAGAGAGAGAGAGAGTGTGTGAACAGGGGAGGGTCAGAGAGAGAGGGAGACACAGAATCGGAAGCAGGCTCCAGGCTCTGAGTTGGCTGTCAGTACAGAGCCCGACCTGGGGCTTGAACCCACGAACTGTGAGATCATGACCTGGGCTGAATCGGATGCTCAACCGACTGAGCCACCCAGGAGTCCCCTTAAGTAAAAGTAAAGAATTTTAAGGATGCATTTTTGTGAATATCATCATCTCACAAATGCAGGTATCTTCCATCCAAGAAATAAATTGAAAGATTTAAACTTCTTGTTATAAACACTAAACAATATCCTGTATCTCCCTATGCAAACGATACTTTTTTCGTCCACTGGTAAATGCACCGAATTCATTTGCAGTGCCAAATTATAGCATAAGGCTAGGTTTACTTTACGCATCACACGTGTTAGTTAAAAGAATTAATTCATATATTACATTTTCTTGATTATGCCTTATATATATTATTGCAGCTGAGAAATCTGTAGATATTATGTAAAAATGAATATGGAAAATGCCACATCTCCCTCACCCCTATCAATTACCTGTTATTTAGATTGTTTTCTAATCAATATTCTATTCATCACTATCATTAAAGAGCAGTGGCATGCATTATCTTGAACCGAAAATTATATCGTAGTGTATTAAAAATAGATGCATGTATATGGGGATGAGAATAGTAGCAATCCTATTACTCATGGTTCAAAGATGTCAGTGTTGCTGCCACACATAGTTAGGAGATTACAAATTGCTGAAAAAGTTTCCCACAGATTTAAAGTTTTGATATGTGGTTATTCTGAAATTCCTCACATTTATCTCTAGTTTCAAGGGAGCTTTCAGCCTCCTAAGGGTCTGGTTATAGTCATTTACGTGTGGCTGGGTCCCTGAAAGGCTTCAATAGTTTGGTATGTGTCTTTTCTTGGCATACAGAGATGATAAAGTCTTCTTAATCCAAATACAGTCTTACAGCAGAGAATGCTGAGAGCTTGGCACTCCCGTTCCATTTAAATCCATCCATTTCAGAATGCATAGTTTTCCTTTTACTATTCATTTTAAGGTGGCGTTAGAGTTGCAGAGAAGGTACAGGCAGTTGCCTCTATCGGTGAAAGAAACAAGATGCCGGAGCAAGCCATTTAATTTCTGGTAAAAGATTACCTACTTTTCAGAAGCAATTAGCCAAAAAGTACATAGAAATGCCCAGGAGATGTACAAGTGGATCAGGTGCACCAGGCAAGCAGTAGAGAGTGCACACAGTTCTAAGTCCAGCCATCTACGTAAGTGCCAGGGCAGTCCTCGTAATGGTAGTGATTATTATTTTATTTTCAAAAGCCGACCAAGCATTCAACCTGAAAGGGGAAGGGCACAGTGGGAATGTGTCTAGCTTTTCAGGTATATCAATATCATAATGAACCTGGTAAAAGTTAATCACAGTGGAGTTACCTTTCCTTTATCATTCTCTGGGCATCCACGGTGTTCAACCTCCCATGGATCTTTGCTATTCTGGGTGCAGAATCATGCAGCCGTGGATGCTCAGTGTTTGCCCTTGGATTCTTGTGATCAGCTCCTTACTTTTTACTTTATCATAGAAATTATAAAACAGTGAATGTTTTTATTAAAGCACAAGTCACTATTGCCCATTGGCATTTGTTGGCAAAAGAAAAATACACATACACTTGTGAATAAAAAATGCCAAGAGAAAGAGGTTATCTATCATCCTAATTTTAGGATAAAAATTTGGGATTACCATTATATATGTTACTGGAAAAATCACTTAAACTTTGGGCTAATGTAATTTAATGCTTTATTTATTGATTATCTGCTATAATCTTGGGAAGATTTCAAATGGCTGATAACCTATTTCAACCACTACTAATTCTCAGGTTGGATGGTTTCAGTTTATAAATTCTATTGCTGTTTGTTTGGATTTCACAGGGGAAGAATAAGAAAGGGAAACAGTGATTTCGATAATCAGGCAAATGGTTACTTTTAAAAATGTTAATTTTATCCACAACTAATTTTCATGTGCCTATTTTGGGATGTATTAATTGGCTCATTATTTTCATGTGTACCATATCACCATGCACATTTTGTCGATTCTAAATACACACAGTCTATCTTTGAAATTAATCAAATCAGTTAATAAAAACATATCAATTTGAATTCTGGATTGATTTAAAAAAAAAAAAAAAGCAAAGAAAATCTTACTCCTAAAAGAAATGTTTCTGAATTTTAAGTGCCCCAGTGATGGAACAGGGAGCAGAATTTCAATCCCTCAAAAGCACAGATGATTGTTAAATGCTATTTACTCAGACAAATGGCAGAATGAGTCAATCCACCCCTCGTGGTGCTCAGGAACTAACAAGTCTACCACTGTTGCAATTTTTGTTGAAATAATTTGCTAACTTCACTGGGAAACAATAACTCTGTAATTGTTCCCACTTAGGAGATCCTGCGAACATGTTTTAATTATCAACAAAAGTAGTGCACATTCAGAGCGATTTTAACGACTCCAAATTTGAGTTTTGAAGAGCTCTTTATGGTTCATTCATGTTTAACATAATTTGTGACTTATTTGTGGGATTCCAAGTCTTCAGGACACTTTCTGCTTTCTACTAAAATCATAACATTTTCTCATTTTCCAACTTTTTTTGCAGGCTAACTGTAGAATTCTACATCCACCCCAACCCCAATTTCTGCAGAAGCCAAGGTACATTTTAGCAAAAAATACTTAAACTGGCTAAATTTTGATGTTGGCTAGAGGCCAGTAAACTCCGTGGGTGTTGACATCTTAATATTGCAGACAGGAATGAAGGGATTTTGATTAACTGTTAACATCAACTAAGAAGGAGAGCCAAGAAAGATGCCCCTTATCATTTCATCAGTTCCTAAAGATAATGGACATGTGTCTTCATCACCTGTTCCCATCCATCCATCTCACTTACCGCCAATGCCACGTAGCAGATTTTCTACTTCAGCCCATCATCCTAGGTGTTCTGCTGCCATTACTTGTCTTTATTTCATTGCTCTGCAAGTGCCCTCAGCAGAAACACTCCTGATTAGGAGAGTCGGTGAGTTCAATGCTACAACGAGATAGCTTCTAAATCTGCCCATCATTTCAAACCAATTCTTTAAGGATAACTGATTCTTTCCCTCTAAGATGTTTTTTTTTTTTTTGTTTTGTTTTGTTTTTTATTTTTTGTTTTTTTTTAAACATAAATTCCAGGGGTGATGGGATGATATACCAAATTTCTTCCACATTTTGTGCCCAAGCACACTATAAGGACTACATTAGTTCTCATTCTCCCACATGTCCTTCATGTCCATTGCTTCATGTCTGTAGGTCTCACTCACAAGTGGAAAGTAGAGTTGAGAGAGTGGATAAGGTAGGGTGGAGAAAAAGAAGGAGACAAGAAGAATTAAGAAGCCAGGAAGTCCTTTCCTACTTAGCTGACATATTTGGCATATTTAAGAACGCACAGTTCTTACACACGCCAGTGGCTATACACACAAGGGAAGGTAGAAATTCCCTTCCCTTCAGCACCCAACCATTCTCCCTAGTCCCCAAATCTGGTTTTGTGATTGCTGCAAAAAGCTCCAGGCCTTTTGAAAATACTGTGAAAGCAACTATAATCTATAGAAGTTGGAAATAAGCAACTAAATTTAAAAACCTTCTACTTTCAAGTAAGTTCAATAATCTACTTTGGTCAGAGTGGATTTGTGATTTTTCTGTATGTTGGTCTCATACAGTGCAATTTGATACTATTTGGAAAAATGATGTAGGGGTGCCTGAGTGGCTCAGTCAGTTAAACACCTGACTCTTGATTGCGACTCAAGTCATGACCTCACTGTTCATGAGATAGAGCCCCTCGGTGGGCTCTGAGCTCTCAGCTGGGAATTCTCCCTTTCTCTCTCTTTCTGTCCCTCCCCCCACTTATGTGCTTGTGCACTCTCTCTCTCTCTCAAAATAAATAAACTTAAAAATAAAAAGAAAAATGATGTATAGCAAACTGGTAAATAATAAAAATTTTTATAAATGGAATAATTCTAATGTTTTAGTGGACAGTGGTTTCACATGTCCATTGTTGCCAATACAAAAGAGGCTTTTGAAGTGCACAGCAAAATTTTTCTCACAGTGTTCTTGTGAATGGTAGTTGTATGTTTCTTCATTGGGGATTTTTCAATCTGTAACACCTTGTCATGAACTGTATATCCACATGGAATTGTTTCTACCCCGAAATTTAGCCTTGAATGATAATCTGGTGCATGTTCAAAATATAATTAAATAATTTAAATAATTAAATAATATTACTTAAGGAATGGCTTCCTAGAAAACTATGATGTGCTCTTTTTGATGAGGACATTCTTTCAAATATTGGTAGATTCATAGAAATGTTAGTGTAGAAAGAATTTTCCTCCATTGGCAAAGATCAGATCACTAAAAAGGTGCAGTCCTGAAATGTTTCAAGTGTCACAGATGACGTGTATAGTCTAATTTATCTCTTAAAATAGCCACACAGAAAAAGCTATAGCCTGCCCTGTCCAATACGGCAACCACTGGTCATTAAGCCTGGTTTGGCTAGACAAAATTGAGATGTTCTGCAAGTATAGAATACACACTCAATCTCAAAGACTTATTACAGGGGGAAAAAAGGTGCAAAAGATCTCATTAGTGATATTTATACTGAGTACTGTTGAAATAATATTATTTTAGATGTACTGGGTTAAGTGAAAATATTACTAAATGTAATTTCTCCTCTTTCTTTTTACTTTTTCCATAATATGGGCACCAGGAAATTGAAAATTACACATGTGACTTCCACAGCATTTATATTGGACGAACTGCTATAAAAAAGAATTCAAACCGTATGTCTGAGGCTATGATAAATGATACCAAAGAGAGTAATTTCTTAAAATATATTTATTGAATTTGTTTCAGAAACTCCACTTATACCCTTAATAAGTTTCTGTTTTACAGAAAATATACACTCAACTCCGCTGCTTGCTAAAGGCATAATAACTGGTTTGATTGCTCCAATGCTGGGGAATCTAATGACAAAACTCAATGACTCCTGGCAATAAGGCACAGCAATCTTTTTAATCATATCTCAATTAGCTTCAGAAGTTTCTCATTTCAGGGCTCCCAGGGGTCTCATTGCTTGTCTTTTTCACTTGAGATAAACAAAATCATCTGTCTTATTTTCATTTCCAATATTTGTTTTTGTGGTGTGGTGGTGGTGGTGGTGTTAATAAGCTGCGTTGTTGATCGTGCCGTCAGCTGCAAACATCGTTGTCGCAGGAGTCTTACCCAGGCAGGGCACCACTGCATCACTCCTGGGCTGGGAAGTGAGCTGGTTCCCCATCCAGCAAAACCCTAGAAGGACACCTGGGCTTTACTTTGGGAAATCGGAGGACAAGAAAGGTGTTTGTTTGTTCTTTTCCTCAGAGTAGGAAGTTGGATAGGCACCGTCTGTCTTTGATGAGGAAATGCTTAGAGACTGACCATTATTATGATCACTCTTATTATCATCATCCTCATCATTATTATTTTCTTTATTTACAATGGATGAGAGTATAAGCCATTTATTCCTTCTTTCATTTACTCATTCACCAATCATACATTATCTATTTTACAAAAGGTACAGGGAATACGGAGATAGAAAATATGGTATCTTTCCCTTCAAGGATCTCACACTGAGTCGTTTTCATTATTATGTAGATGTAAAGCCCAGTTTTCTCAAATACTTAGATTTTTAAAAAAATTTTAATGTTTATATTTGAGAGACAGATGAGAGAGACAGACAGACAGAGCATGAGGCAGGGAAGGGGAAGAAAGAGGGAGACACAGAACTTGAAGCAGGCTCTGAGTTGTCAGCACAGGACCCAATGTGGGGCTTGAACCCACACGCTGTGAGATTCCGACCTGATCTAAAGTTAAAATGCTTAACTAACTGAACCACTCAGGTACCCCACAAATACTCAGAATTTTATAATTGATCTTCAAGGTTGGTAAGGAGAGAGATTTGTTTTAAAAACATCAGAATGCCCTAATACAACTCTTTCTTCATTTAATCTCTAGGATTTTTTTACAAGAATATATCATGTATACATATGATATGTATCCATATCTATAAGCCCTGTTCATATACATATCTTTGTGTATGAGTATCTATAACTATCATAATGGGTAACTAGAACCAATACTCATACTTGTATCTATATCTAGTCCATATTTCAAAGATACCACAAACACACACACACACACACACACACACACGACTGAAAAAAGCAATATTCAGTAATGGTTGTCCTAGATATAGGCAATAACATCGATGTAATTAATACTGTTAGAATAGATGCATAGCTAGTAAATTGCTGTAAATGGAAACCAAATGCTGTGCTGGGCTCATGAATGAGAGAGAGAGAGCCACTGAGCTCATTTCCAGCAGTAAAAGAATGCTTCCTGATGACCAGCTTTAGGGCCTTCATTCAAGACTAAGGATCTAGCAGGTTTCTTCCAGATTCTTCCCAGATATGCCATTGCTTTGATGTGCAGTAATCTGACAATATCTGAAAAACTCTCAAGAACTACATGATGTAGGATGGCTGCCGCATTCCTTTTAAACATAAGAATTTGGATCCAGACTCAGTCATAAAAGTTCAGTAGTCCTAGTGCTGAAACTGATTACAGTAAAAATGGCCCTCGTCATGTTCTCCCCTGGAATGTCACGCAGAGAATGAACATCACCACAGTCTTTGGCAAACCCTTCCTTCATCGTGGCCCAGGCTCCTGTGTGACACAGCACTATGGACTGCCCAGTAAAAGCAGAATCTAAACATGGTTTGCCTCTTTCCCTTCCATTTCGTCCTGACCTTTCATGAAGGAATGTTGTCAACAGATTATAATGGGTCCCTCAAGTTTTACCACAAATTACACATTCCAGCAAGGGGTGAGGTCCTGTTTTCCTTCTTGTGAGGGCCACCTGGATCTAGTAAGTCACTCCCAGGTCATCAGCTTTTTCCCCAGAGAAAGGCCCCAGTTAAAGCCTTTCAAGCTCTTTCAAGTTTTAAGGCTGCCAAAATCAGAAACGGTTTTACTTCCTCTCCAGAATCTCCGTGTTTACTCCTTTCTCTCCTTGACTGTTCAACCTGAAAACCTACTGCACAGTATAATTAACTCAGTGTGCTCTAAAAACTAATGAAAACCTTAGACACTTAGGGAGCTTTCTGAAGCACATATCAACCAGAGGAGCCATCAAATGTTTTGTTAAATGGGATCTCATGCAGTCTAGGCCAATTAGTTACAATAAATGGCACAGAGCGGGAGGGAGGCGCTGGGTGACAGGAGCGGTGACTAACATCTCTGCTGGAAAAGCATGGGGATTAGCATAAATCCATCCAGGATCAAATACGCAATGCAATGGCATCAAGGGCATTTGGATAGTTTTGAAATTTTATGTTGAAAGTAGAAAAGCAAGGGAGAGCTTGAGTGAGATTTACTAAGGTCACACTGTTATTTTTTCATTCAAGTCTACTTATAAGGCAGTTGGAACATTCTTTCATATAACCACCTATCTTGCTCATACTAACGGCGTTGTCACTTGCACCTACTAAGCACATGGTCTAGGAGTTCAGGGAGGGAAATCAGAGACAGAAGTGTGATGTGTGTCTCTGAGATGTTGAGGGAAACCACGAAGCAACTTCAGATTGTTTAAGAAAACATGTTATTAGTGTACATATTGCATACAGGAGAGATGACATTCATCCAGATCACAGCATCTGGAACAGGACATAAACATTATTGCCACAAAACCTCCCTTCTGGATAATCAAGCCTCTTACTCATATGTTGAGTAGTTTTTACCTATATATGTATAAACTCCCACAGAATGGGCCCCTCAGTGTGATTTCCATGTTCACCATTATGCTTATAGGATATATCCACTTTCTTTCATATAGCAACTATTTGCTCATTGTCATTATCCTATAGTATTCTTGGAATGAATACACCACAATTTACTTGGGGTGTTTCCAGTTTGGGCTATTTTGAAAAGTGCCACCATGAATGCTCATTGACACATCTTTTAGGATGCACAGATAACACATTTCTGTTAGATAAACAGCCAAAAGTAAAATTGTTGAATCCTAAGATATGCCTATGGCAGTAAGTACTGCCCAGCAGTTTTCCAAAATAGCTGTAGTAATTTCATCTTTACTGTAAATTGAGAATTTCAGGTCCTTCTCATCCTTGTCAACTCTTGGTATTATCATTCTCATTTTAGCCATTATAACAAGTATGCAGTGTTACATTCGGTATAAATTTCACCTGAAACTTCTCTGATGAATAATGTATTTGCATACCTTTTGATGAGTTTGTCGGTGTATGGATATTTGAGCTCGTGGTATTTTATAAAGCTATATATCAATATGGAATCCATAGTACCATGAATTTTATCTAGGCTGAACAAGAGAAATTGGGTCAACTCCTCTGAGGATGTGCTCTGATGATGCTTCTCAACCCTGACGGTTCTCTCCTGGACTGGTCCAGAGCCTCAATGTCCTTGTAGAGCATGGCCAACAGAATTTCCCTCTGTGTATGTTAAGTGTATGTTAAGCAGCACAGAGTAAAAGGGAGCATGAAGCCCTCAGACAAACCCTCTACTTCGAGTAAGGTTAAGTATAGCAAGATGCAAGATTTTCCACATCATTTTCTTTCTTTGGCTAAATCATGCCTTAAGGGAATTATTCTCTTTCCTCTATTAATACTTAGTACTTAGATTCTGTACTAATATTGAACAAGATATTCTCATTCATTCATTCATTCAGCAAACATTAATTATGTACTAATTACCATTCAAGGATGTCTTTGGATATTAGGGCTCCAGAAAAGCAAGGTCTATGCCTTCCTGGAGCTTATGTTCTAATAGTGCAACAGACAATGAACACACAAAATTACATAATTTGAGATAATGAAGGACTCTGAAGAAAACACATCTGTGAAAGGAATGATGACGCAGTGGTCCAGGGAGTGGGGAGGAATGTTTTTGACAGAATGGTCAGGGAATCCTCTCTGCAGAAATGAACTTGAATTGATACCCAACTGATTAGTAATGAAACCAAGAAAACACCAGCCAAGTGCTGATGGGTGAACAGACTCTCAGGAGGAGGGGGCTAGCCCAGGAGTATGAGTTACAGCAAGTGAGCCAGCATGGTTAGAGCCCAGCTGTTAGGTAAGCAGGGAAGGGGAGTGCCTAGTGAGGAGTATTAAAAAGTAAGTCCAGTGGTGCCTGGGTGGCTCAGTCAGTTAAGTGTCCAACTCTGGGTTTTGTCTCAGGTCATGATCTCATAGCTCGTGAGATGGTGTTGTTAGCACGGACCCTGCTTGGGATTCTTTCTTCCTCTCTCTCTCTCTCTCCCTCCCTCCCTCTCTCTCTCAAAACAGACAAACAAACAAGTAAACTTTAAAAAATGATTAAAGAAGCAAGTCTAGAAAGGTGAGGTTCCATAAGCCAGGGGGAAGAGTACAGATTTTATCCTTAAGGTGACAAGACAGGGCCTTGGACAGGACAGTGATGGGTTCAGATACATGTTCTTGTCTTTGTTTTTAGAAAGAGAGAGTGTGAATGGGGGAGAGGGACAGAGGGAGAAAGGATCTTAAGGAGGTTGCACACTCAGTGTGGCACCCGGCGTGGTGCTCGATCCCATGACCAAGATCATGACCTGAGCTGAAATCAAGCATCAAATGCTTAAAGCACTGAGCACCCAGGCAACTCTCAGACACTTAGTTTTAAAACATGGGCTGGTAAACAGACTCATGGGTCACCCTCGGTTGGTGTAAATAAAATGTATCAGAACCCAGCCAGGCACATTCTTTCATCTATCGTCTATGGCTGGTTCCACGCTTCGTCATGGCTTCATGCTACACCACCAGAAATGAGTAGCTGTGGCA
Organism: Crocuta crocuta; assembly: GCF_008692635.1. Lineage (NCBI taxonomy): Eukaryota > Metazoa > Chordata > Mammalia > Carnivora > Hyaenidae > Crocuta > Crocuta crocuta. The sequence goes on from NW_027532599.1 coordinate 1,307,263, forward strand.
AAACCAATGTGGCCAGAAAGCCTGAACTATTTTTTATCAGGCTCTTTATGAATAAGTGGCTGACCTCTGTGTAAAGACCACACTGGCTGTTCTATGAAGCACGAATGACAGGGAGGGAGTGGAGGAGATGAATTGCAGAAGAATTGAACAGCAGAAGAATTGCAGAGGGAAAAAAGCAACATTCTGTAGTCCCTGGTTAGTTGACACTCTTTTATAACTTGCGGAGTCCATACTTGAAAGGTTTCATCTTTACATGGTAAAAGCAGTATAATTTAGCGGAAATTTTTATTACTATTATTTTCAAAGCCAAACATCCCTGATTATAGTCATTGACTCAGGTGCTCCATAAAATGAAACCACATGCCAGTAGGTGAAACATTTGCCTTCCTTTTTAGTGTTACTGAGTCAGTAAATGTTTGTTCTCTAGAATCTTTTCCCTAGACTGTTTCCAATATTCAATCAAACATAAAGCGAGGAATGAAAGGAGTACCATCTAAGTAAAAACAGCAACATATAAGCTCCAGTTTCATTTTGCAAACAAGATTTTTCTCTCATCAGTGTTCATGTGGAGGAAAAGAAACTTCCAGGGACCAAGGCCATCTGGGGATCGTTCACAGTGAGGCACACCAGTGGGGAAACCTCAGACCAGGGCCTCCTCAGGTAGAAAGGACTGAATTTAGGTCTGAGAGGGTGGTTGTCCTCTTTAACGTAGACCACAGCGCCTGATGAATGGAGGGATAGAGGCCATTGAGGAGGGATCACCATCACCCCAGGAATGAAAGGAGTTGGCTAACCCATGGAAAGAATGCAAGCAGGGAGCAGCCATTCCAATTGGCCATGCTTGAAAAGTTGGGAGAAGGGAGGCCACCGGATGGCTCCCAAAGAATTAAAGAAAGTTTGGAAGAAAAGAAAAAAAAAAAAAAAGAGGGAAAGGGGATGTTAGAGACTTGAACATCTACATGTATGTGACCTTAGAAGGGGTAAGAGATTTTCTTTGACATACCCTGAGGAATGGAAAACAGGACTTTAGATTAGGTTTTTATAAACTTCCACTCTGTAAAATGTGGACAAGGTCAACATGTTCCAACATTGTTTGGGTGAACTTTTCCCCATCTGGTTCAGGTTAGGGAGGTTATTGGCCAGGGAGTTTCAACCAAGGTGGAAGCTCAAAGCCAATTTTATGGGTGTGAACTGCAACTGACAAAGCTATATCAAACAGTCTGGTAGGAATGGGGGAGTACATCCAAAGGGCTTGACACAAAGGAACAGGCATAAATATGTCCCCATCTTCCACGTGGGATTCAGAGGGCTCAAATAGAGCCACTGAGAGGAAAAATAAACAGCCTCCATAAATGGGCATTTGTTTGGTAGGGGGAAATTAGATACGCTTATATATACATATAGTCTTAATTTTGCTTCTGACTACATCTATTATCCTCCTTGAAGTGAATGGCAACCTGGAATATCTAAATCTAAATAAAGCAGACTTTACCCAGGGTCTTCAACTTTCAATGGGACCAAATGATGGGACCACACTCTAATTAATGTGGTGATTTTTAAATTTGGTTATGTTTTCTGTTGCCTCCAGTTTTGCTGATTTGCTTGATTATCTAAAAAAAGGAAATAAAGCATTTTTAATGAAAGTAATTCTTTCACTATTAATCAAGTTATTGAATAGTGCATCCATGGAAAACTGTTGAATTTTTTTTTGTATTTTATAACATCTGATTTTAAAAATAAATAATTAAACACATCACAATGCTTTGTTGACAAATTGATAAGGACTAAGAGAAACATAAAGTGCAATGACGTGACGACTCTAATCGCAATCATTGGCAACACGCGGCACAGGGTTGTAGTGACACATAAGCCACATCATGATAAAGTGACCAAATCCTTACCAGACGAAGAGGTCCCCTAACGATGCAGCTCCATGTATGTTCATTTCTCTAGAGTAAACTTTCTCATTCCCTTTCATTTCAAACTCCATAACTAGACATAGCAGGCTAGAAAGAATCTAAGGATTCCTGTGTTTCTTTGGCAATCTTTTCCCCTCCAATTATGCTGCTTTTAGGAGTCCTGGTGTGCAAGTAAAAGGGAGTTTCATAATAAGTGGCTAGCTTGTCATCTTGGCCTTTGAGAAGTCTGTTTAAAGCCAATAGTCAACTTAAAATTCACTAAGATCATGGGATCACAGATTACTCAATCTCTTCTTGACACTTAAAGAGTCTATGACTTCCCACCCAAGGAGGTTAGCTACATTTCAATTCACTGAATATTATTAGACTGTTTCCCAAATGTTTATTGAAATCTCAAAGTTTGATTTCAGTCCTCAAGGTACTTTCATGCTTTAGTCAATTGAAAATGACTAAGTCAAGTTTCTTTGGGAAAAATGTTCAATAGCACAGGCCTAAGACTCAGCATTGAACTTCAGAAGTCCAATGCGTTATCCATTGTGCTACAGAGCCACCTTTAGCATTGAACTTTATAGGTGGTTATCTCATTACTGAACAAATCTTACTTTTGAGTGTACCAAAGTCATCTTCTTTTTTAATGTTAGGTTCCATGGAGGCACAATTAGTCTTTTTTTATGATACCTTCAGTCTGTGGGTGCTAGGAGAGCAAAGGTTTTAGAGAGGGGGTTAAAATCACCTTTATTTATACAGAGGTACATGCTTAAGGGATGGATTTTCATCACACTGCTAAGAAATCAAGATGAAATGCACATCAATGAACGACGCACTTTTTTTTTTTAGTGTTTTATTTATTTCTTGGAGAGAGAGAGAGAGAGAGAGGCAGCGTGAACAGGGGAGGGTCAGAGAGAGAGAGGGAGTCACAGACTCTGAAACAGGCTCCAGGCTCTGAGCTGGCAGTCAGCACAGAGCCCGACGTGGGGCTCGAACCCACGAACCGCGAGATCATGACCTAAGCGAAAGTCAGACGCTCAACCGACTAAGCCACCCAGGCGCCCCTGAACGACGCACTTTTAAAGTCATACACCAAGGACACACGATTTTGTGTAAATAAATCCCAGTGATTCAAAAGTGTATCAGAATATACCAGGGACAAGAAACACAGGAAAATACTAGAAAAATGATATGTTCAATCTTTATATCTGAGATTATCTTTAAATCTGGTCATTAATCATTGGAAAACTATATACTAAATTGAAGTTAGGTGATAACAGAAAATGCTGCCTTTGAGATCATGGCAGGAATATAATTTCTTCCCTATTGCACTGGGAATTTTATTTAGAATCCTCTTGAAGACAAAAAATGTACAAGGTGAAGAATTCACTATTATTTTCTTCCTGAGATAGAATCTTACTAGAAAGTATAAGACATGAGTGACTGAATAGCTTAGCTATATGATTTAACTACAATCCTCGTCAACAGAAAGGATCAACAAATACCTGTTCCCAGAGTGACAGTAAATTCAGAGGAATAAAATTATATATTTTAATTTTGTTTAAATTATAAATCAGAAAGAACATTTAAGAACACCTTTCCCCTAAAAGCTATCTATCTTGAAGGCAAAAGGGTGTATCTGCATCACAAATCGAAATCTACTATAGACAGCTGCTTGGAAAAATCCAGGTGGAGAATTTACAGTCAATATGGCCACTGCCATTGGCAAAAGTTTATTAAAATAAATTATGATTTACTTATAATGGGAAAATATCCACTAAACCACTATCTCTATAGACCATGGAAGATCTTTTAATATTTCAAGAGGTCTTCTGCCCCCAAATCACATGCTCCACCCATAGGATTTAAACATGAATATGAACCATTCAAACAATTTTCATATCTTTTTAACTGAAAGAGAGTAATTTGAGTTGGCAGGCAAGAGGGAAAAATCTTTATCATCAACATACTGTAAGACTGGATTAATAGCATTTTTATAGCTGATTATGCATGTTCCTTGCTAATTCCCTTTCTCATTCTCTTACCATTAGTGAATACTAGAAAGGGGTAGAATATGCTTAGAAAACAAAAAGCTGGAAGATAAGATCTTCATATAAAAAAAAAGGCTTTGGTCAACTGCCAGCAGTTAATGGCCCACAGAAGTGGATGAGGAAATAAACTGGTTACCTATTGCTGTGTATCAACTGACAACCAAAACGTAATGCCTTCAAACAGCAACATTTATTATGCCATCTTTTTTTAAAATGTATTTATTTTTGAGACAGAGAGAGAGAATGGATGCATGTGGTAGGGCTGGGGAGAGGAGCAGAGAGAGAGTCCCAAGCAGGCTCCATGCTGTCAATGCAGAGCCCGATGCAGGGCTCAAACTCATGAATTGTGAGACCATGACATGAGCTGAAATGAAGAGTTGAAAACTTAACTGAGTGAGCCACACAGGCATGCCTGTATCATCTTTTCTGCAGGTCAGAAATCTCAGTGTGTCTCAGCTGAGTCCCCTAATTCTGGTTCTCTCAATCATCTGAAGGCTCAGCTGGGAGCTCAGCTTCTTAGCTCACTCACGTGGTTTTGGCAGAATTCAGTGCCCTGCAGTTTGTTTGACGAATGCCTCAGTGTCTCACAAGCTGTTGGCAGGAGGCCTCTCTCTGGTCCGTGACATTGGTTCCCCAAAGAACATTTCACAACACAGGCAGGGGTTTCTTTCTGAGGAAGTGACAGGGCTTCAGAGGGCAGGGCCTAGAAGCCATGGAGAATACTAGCAGCATAGAAGTCACAGGATTTGTAACTTAATCAGAAATTGCATTTTGTGGCTTTTGTTGTTTTCTTTTCATTAGAAGCTAGTTACAAGGCCGGATCATACTTAAAGTGAAGAGTTTACACAAGGGTGTGAACATGGGGCACAGGATTCATTGGGAGCTGTGTCAGAAACTGTCTATCAAAGCAAAGATGGAAACGAAAACACAAGAAATAGGTTCTGAGTGCTCAGTAGAAAAGGTTGGCTTCTTACAAATCATGATGTCCTCTCATTATCAATAAAATGGTAGCAATATCAATTCTCTCTACTATGAAGGAATGTTGTTAGGTGAGGGATACATGATTTTAAAAAGTAGAGCATCCTTATACCAAGCACAGAATCACACTCTTATTGCCATTGAGCTAAATGTTGTCAAATATAAATGCATGTTGTAAGTTTCTGCCTCTGAAAAGATACATTAAAGTCTTAATGCCAACATCTATGAATGTGACTATTTTGGAAATAATGTCTTTGTAGATATAATCCAGTTGAGATGGTGTGGGAGGCATTAATCCAATATCACTAATGTTCTTATAAAAAGAGGAAAGAAGTCACAGAGACCCACAGGAAGAGACCATGTAATGAAGGAGACAGAGGTCAGAGTGATGGGTCTACAACTAAGGGCTGTCAGCACCAGTGAAATTATGAGAAGACATAGCATAGAGCCTCTTCTAGAGTCTTCAGAGGGATCATGGCCCTCCCAACACCTTCATTTCAGACTTCCAGCCTCTAATTGTGACAGAATACATTTGTTGTTTTAAGCATCCAGTTTATGCTACTAAACTATGGAAGCCCAAGTATATGAATACCATCATAATCTTCCTGGCTGGTCTTTTGCATTTCCAATAAACATCTTTATTCCAATTTCAAGGAGAGTGATCAGTAATGGGTAATAATACTGAAGTTACTAAAATGAGAAATAGGTTGTAGGCACCAACAATGCTTAGACTAAGGGCTAGTACATATTACTTTTTTTTCCTTTATATGAAAAGCTAAGTTGGGGGACCTAGTGGGCTCAGTCGGTTAAGCATCCCACTCTGGATCTTGGCTCAGGTCATGATCTCATAGTTCGTGAGATCAAGTCCCACGTTGGGCTCTGCACTGACAGTAGGGAGCCTGCTTGGGATTCTCTTTTTCCCTCTCTCTCTGCCTCTTCCCTTCTCGTGCTCCCTCTCTTTCTCTCTCAAAATAAATAAATAAACATAAAAGAAGGAAGACAAAGTTTAAATACTAAAAATCAAGTAAATTATGGAGGTATTTGTCATATCATCCTTGTTTATGTCTGAGGCTAGTTTTGGTAATGATGTCTCAATAATTACTTAGTTGCCTAATAAATAGTGGTGAGTGAACTATAACATTGTACATAAAGTCTGATTGTAAATATGTACAATATGAAAAATTATATATGTAACGTGCTCAGAAATAATTGGCAAAATGTTAAAAATGGCTGTACTTGAAAGATAGGCCTATAAGTGATACTATACCTCAATCTTTTAACTTTTTTTTAAGTATTAATTCTATTAGGGAAAACATAAAATAATTATTTATTTAAGCATTTACCATTTAAATGCAGCTAATTTCAAGTCACCCATCTCCTATATATATTATAAAAACAAGACATTGAATAATGAATACAGCTTAGAGAACGATCTTAAGTATTAAAAAAATTAAAACTTTCTTTGAATCTGTGAAAATGAATTGATATCCTTGTATCTTTTTTTTTTTCACATTCTCCTTGGGTGGCTTTGCCCATGCAGTCAAAAAAAGAAAAAAAAAATAAAAGTAAGTAGCGAATGATCACCTTGCTATTTGAAAGTCATGATTAAAATTATTGTACCCAAGGGCAAACATACTTGTACGTATACTATTAAGTTACTTAAAGCTGACTAACTCTGGAAACAATGAGACTGAAAGATGAAGGGATGATTCAACAGCCAAAATAGCAGTAAATAAAAAAACACATTTAATAATATTTTTCCTCTTAGAAAAGTAAACAGGTGTGTTTTCCTGCAACAGAGCTGCCTTAGTAAATACATGGGCAGAATTTCATCAGAATATTTCCAGCTGTGTTAAGACCATCTGTTCATCCTTTTTAATTTTAATTAGTGCTAGAGACTTCCTTTATTTCATTAATCTCATCTGCAAATTCTTGTTTGCATTTGCCCCCTTTATGGATAAAGAAGCAGGTCTGAACAAAGTAGAAATTCTAACAATTCATTTCTTTTCTACTTTTACTTTAATCAGCTATTCTAGAAGTAAATGAAGTTGTTGTTTTTAATAATAATAGCAATTTTCCATAAACTGCATGAAAGCAGCATCATGTTATAAAAGCAATTCCAGGAGTTATTCAGCATATGTTTAACAGATGATATTTTTAACTACAGATATTCTGTGACTTGTTCCCCCTTCTTTCTAAAGACTCAATGTTAAGGGTTACCCACTGTGAAGTAATTTCTACAGTATCCTAATTATATTTAAGGGCTTTCAGACATACTTCATTTCCAGGATTGCATATTTATTTACCTTGTAACCTATTTACACTCAAATGAGAAATAAAAATAAAAAGTTAGAATTTGTTTAAATGAAACAAATAAATATACTTCAGTGTATAGGCAAATTTGACCTTTTATTTATGTGTTAACTATTGTACTCAGATTCAAATAGAAAAAAGAAAAGACTTGTGTGTACATTCACCTTTCACCAAAATATATATTTACCAAGAACAGTGCTTCTCTTGGGGGCGCCTCCGTGGCTCAGTTGGTTAAGCGACTGACTTCAGCTCAGGTCATGATATACTGACTAGTGGATTCTGGCCCATCGGGCTCAGTGCTGACAGCTCGGAGTCTGGAGGCTGCTTTAGATTCTGTATCTCCGTCTTTCTCTCTCTGCCCCTCCCCAGCTCATGCTCTGTCTCTCTGTCTAAAAAAAAGGAACAGTGCTTCTGAAACATGAATGTGAATGGGGATCACCTAGGTGTCTATAGAATGTGGGAGGACTGAGTGGATCTTTAGAATCTGCATTTTAAAAATATTTATTTATTTTTGAGAGAGTGAGAGCACGGGGAGGGAAAGAGAGAGAGCAGAAAGAGAATCCCAAGCTGGCTCCACGCTGTCAGCATGGAGATCAACGTAGGGCTTGATCCCAGGATTGAACGAGATCATGACCTGAGCTAAAACCAAGAGTCAGAGGCTTAACCAGCTGAGACACCCAGGTGTTTCTAGAATCTGAATTTCTAATGCACTCCCAGGTGATGGTAAGGCCGCTGGTCAGAGAAGAGAAGCTGCAGATAGAGTAATTATGTTTGTTCTTTAAAAAAAAGTAAACACCTGTAGTCCCATGAAGTTTATATTAAGCAGTATTAAATTCAACAGCTCATTTTATCTAAAAATTGGCACTTAAATCACTCAATATGAAACTGGCAGTTATTCTTAAATCAATTCCAGAAGGCCTCCCATTTCCTAGCAGTCATGTAAAATCATAAAATATGCACTGGAGAGAAAAAAAACTGTATAACTATTCATAAAACATGCAACAAAGTTTTTTTAACTCTCATACTAAAATTCTATGTTAAAGAAAGGAACAAAGACACACTGACATAATTTCTCTTCTACTTAAATGTATTTGTGTGTGTTCATCTCTCCTTCTTTTGTTCCTAAAATTGTTGTTTCCTGTCTTTATTCTTGATTAGTCTTGCCAGTAATTTCTCTATTTTACTGGCCTTTTAAAAGAACCAGATCTTGCTTTATTATCATCTGCTTTGGTTATTTTCTGTTCATTTCCTTCTGCTTTACCTTTTATTTCATTTCTTCTATTTTATGTTTACTTGGTTTTTTTTTTTTTTTTTTGGCCTAGGTTCTAAGGTGGAATACTGAGCTCACTTACTTTTAGTCCTTAGTTTTTTCTATCACTTGCATGAATTGCTGTTTTTTAAATCTTAATACTTAATTATATACTTTGGATAAATAGTGTTCTTAGAGCTCCACTTTTTAAATGTGACAATTTTTGTTCTAAAATGCTCTTTAATCAAAAAGTCATCTAGATAAGTACTTTAAATCACTAATCATTTGTTCTGCCTAGCTATGTACATACATACATATGTACATATTTATTGGCTAGTCTTTTAAAATGAATATGCACTTTTATTACATTATGATCAAAGAATGCTTCATTATACTGCTTATAGGAAATTTTTTAAAAATATGCATTTGTGGTTTAATATATAAGTAATTTTTATAAACATCTGAAATATATATTATGGACAGATAATTATTTTAATACTTTTGGAAGCTCAAATGGAATTTATACTTTTTCTTAGACATAAATTGAGAAGACATAATTGAAACAGAAAGACCAACCAGGATAAAATACATTAGGAACACTGGTCAGAAAATTGCCCTCACGTCAGAATCCCAAATAAATAATCTTTCTAGGTGATTTTTCATCAACTTTCAATGAACACATTTTCCTATATTATTCAAGGTGCTCACATAAGAAAAACATAGGTAACCTGATAGGCAAAACCACAATTAGATAAAATTACGATCACTTACGAAACTAGGTACTCAGTATTAAAAGAACAATAGGTACTATGTGCAGTTACCCCAGCAATAAAAAGATCATTCAATTTTAACATCTCTATAAGCAAACTTCACAACATTAGCAGTTTTAAGTAGAATTAACATGTGAACATTTTAATAGATTTGTAAAGAAGGCGTTTTTAGGTTATTTTAAGTTTTTACTTTAACTCCAGTTAGTTAACATACAGGGCTATATTAGTTGCATGTGTACAATATAGCGATTGAATAATTCCATACAATTCCCTGTGCTCATCAAGACAAACACACTCCTTAATCTCCATCACCTGATTAACCCTTCCTCCCCTCAACCCCCAGCTTCTGGTAACTATCAGTTTGTTCTCTTTGTTAAGAGTCTGTTTCTTGGTTTGTCTGTCTTTCTGTCTGTCTTTCTGTCTCCTTATCTCTCTCCCTCTCTGTAAAAAAGGCACTTAACAAAATCTGGCAACTACTGACAAAAATGCTTATAAAACTAGGAATGCCAAGAAATTTATTCAACATGATAAAGAATAGTTATCAGAACTGTCAAAAGATAATATGACAGTGTGGAAACAACAACAAAACAAACAAACAAAAAACCACAACAACACAGAACATTAGGAGAAAAACAAAGACTGGAAAAGACACTATTATCACTGTTATTCACCATTATTCTAGAGGGCTCAGTCAGTAAAATTTAAAAAGAATAAGAAAGAAGAGATCCATATGTTAGAAAAGAAGATGAAATTTACATTAACCTTAAAGCAGATAGCTCTCTTACTTGACTATCCCAAAGAATAAACTAAAAGAATGTTAGAACTCTTTCTAGAACGTAGTTGGATATACCATGGAAATCTCTAAAATCATTAGCCTTTCAAAGTTTGACATTAAGTAGTTACAAAATGCTTCAATAAAGTATCTCACGAAACACAAAAAAGGAAATCAAATAGAAATAAAGTTAGCAACTAGTCTGCGAATATGAATAAAATTAATTTGAGGACATATATAACAACACAAGAAATACCAACATACGTGCTATGTTCCTGGTTGAGAAAACACATAATTATTAAGTTCATTTCTCCTCGTATTAATCTATAAATCCACTGTAATCCCACTAAAAATACCTCAAGATTTTCCATACCTGATACATGATCAATTCCTTCCAAAATCTTATACGGAGAAATTTGCAAATATGACAAGATAATGTTGACAAAAAGCATTTCCTCTCACTTTAAACCATATTATAACATGGCAATTATATAACATGTAAAGTGCTGGGCCCCAAATAGACATCCATTAAGAATGAAGTTGGGAAACAAATTATATAAATTATGGGAATTTATGTATGAGAAAGTGTTGCCACATGCCAGCAGTGAGAGAGTGGACTTTTAATTAAATAATGTGAGTTAAGTTTTTTCCTGTGCCCTTCCCTCTGAAAAGCAGTGCCTGGAACACAGGCTGGCATCAGGGGTTTTACTTGGGAAGTAATGCCAGGAAACCAACGTGAGGAAAAGAGCATACATAAGTAGAGGGGGAAAATCAGTATGAGGTGTGTTCTTCAGTTAGACAATACAGGGGCAACACAGGACTGCTTGAACAATGACCCTCTGAAGAAGGAATCATGCATGATGTTCTTAAGAATTGGTTGATGGAGTGACCGAAAAACGGACATTCCTTCATCAGTTCTTGTGCAAGCAGAGACACCGTGGGACAGAAAATTAGAGAGAGAAAGTACAGCCAAGGCAAGGTGTATCTTATTTTGCTTTCATCTGGTTGCTGGAATAAAAGGTGGGTTAGGAAGAGATGAAGCAGAGCCCAAGAATGTCCAAAGGAGGAAAACTGAAGAATCACAGGTTTTAAGAAAATTAGATGGAAGACATACTTATAATTGATTTCACTCCTACCGTCTAACATTCTGGATCTCTGTAAGCACATTTAGGTAAACCAGTAATTTAAATATTCCTATAGAAGTCATGAAAAACTCAAGGTTAGCTCTGTCACATGTAAGACCTTGAAAACATTTAGTTAGGATTTTGATGGTATCTCTTCTTTCAGATGTATCATTTTGTCCCCTGCATTTATAAGACTTTACTCCCATTGGTTAGCATATTACTTTTAATTTCACAGCTATCTTGATGTAGCTGAATTTCATTCATGGGCAATGTTGATTTAAGTATGTGATTGTTTTCAGGTAATTGCAGTAATTTAAAGTAAAGACAGAAAAAATAAAAAGATGAACAAGTTAAGAACAGAAAGGTCTATAGTTTTCTAATGAGTAATTTATCTTTAATATTGAAGTGTATGTTTATATTATCTATCCTAAAATGTATTTAATTATGACTTATACCTTTCTGACATCCAAGAGTATTGAATTATCCACAACATCTGATATTCAAGAACATTTGGATTATCCACAATATCTGTCATCTTAGTCACACTTTGGGGAAAACAATTACTTTAAATTTCAAATATACAGACTACTGGCAATAAAAAAATAGGGTGATTTAACCTCTTTACGAAGTTCAAAAGTATAAAAAAACTCGGTTTCCTCATGTTGATCAAATATTTCCTTGGGAAACTTTAAATATGGAATTAATTTACATAATGCAAAAAAAATCTAAGGAATAATATTTTTTAAAAAATTAGACATTTAAACACAAACTTAACAGAGCCAATGGACAGATAATGGTCCTAATAGACAGGTGAGCTCTCTCTCATAACTCCTATTTGTAGTTCTCTTCTCTACATGTCAGTATTGGTTTCTGTATAAATCAAAAAGTCACATTTGCCCAATTCACTAGAAAAAAAAAAAAGGTGTGATATCTTTGAAAGCTTGATTACTTACATATTTGGCAGGATAAATTTTCAAAAAATGTATGAACTAAATTCTACATGTCTGTGTGTTCTGTACTATGATACTCTTGTATTATTTAATGTTCTCCAGAGATGTTGTATTTTAAATTAAAGATATATGTACCGTCTCTGTAGTAACCCAGTGTTGATTTCACTAAAAATAATAGAAATACATTTGCTTTTGTTCAAGAGTATTAAAATAACAATTTTCTTTAAATACATTAATTTTAATTGCTTCAAAAATGTTCATGTAATTCAAAATACAAATTTAAGAAAAGAAGCCCCTTCATAAAAAAATACGCCCTTTCTTTCTTTTCCTAGAATAGTCTGTCATTGAGAATAGTCTTTTCACTTAAGAAGAAATTGAAAACATTTATGTATAAATGGTAATTTGTAGGCAGGAAGAAGCAAGCTATGTAAACTTTGAGTAATTGATGCATCTTATTTTATAGAATCTTTCTAAGTGTGTTTTCAATTATGCTTGTTCATAGTCCTCAACTGTCCATTTTAATCTCTGCTGTTCATAATTTGAAAATGAGCTACCACCTTATGATGGGAATCTTGTTTTCAACCAGGCAAGTGTTAGTTATATCTCTTCTCTGTTAAATAAACAAAAATGACTCAGATACAAAGTAGGCCTGACATCAGAAGTCACTTTGGTGACTATTTACTTTTAACACTTCACCGTTGAATGAACCCAAAATCACAGTTCGGAAATACATAGTATGTTTGTTCCAATAAAGACCAAACACCTAAGAACATAAATTTGTGTCTGAATTTCCTGTTTTCGTTTTAGGACAAATTATGCTCAGCTGCGCAAACAAAGTAATTGACAACAGAAATTCAGTAAAAAGAAGGAATGTTTTCAGAATTATGAAAACCTCTCGAGAGGGAAATGTCTAAGAGCCACAGAAGAAGTGTATATTCAACAGTCATGGAGCAAAAGGAGCTCCAATATAAAAATGTCATTTTCAAAGAATAATGGCATCTAAGTCTACTTTAAAATCAAGAAAATATGAAAGGTTATTACCAAGAGGGTGTCAACCAGATGTTTTCGATCTCTATAAGGGAAGAATGTCTGTAAGTTAGATATAAGGCAGAGCAGTGACACACTGAAAGTTATTAAGTCTTGGAAAGGTTAAGAAGTAAGGATGTGAATGGTATTTTCAAGATTAATTAAATTTCACCTATCCAAGAATCTTTAGCTTGGAAGAAAAGTAGGCTAGATTGATTGCATACAACTACCTTATAGCTTTATTGTTTATACTTACTTTACTTACTTTAATACTTACTTAATAATATGGTAATACACTAAATATAGCAAAGAACATTATTCTCTTGATTTTATAATAACTTTCCCACTCAGCCTGTGTATCTGACTTAAGTCTACACTGTCAACAAATGGGCTGGTGCCCCTCAATAGAATGCACAGAATGATTTACTCTGGAGCCAGAAAAGTATAAGTCCTACCTCACCTTTTCCCTTACAACTGTATGGCCAGGGTAGTACACTTAATCCTGAAGATGTATTCTGAGGATTCACGGCGCACATGTAGTAATGATTCCAGCACGGGATGGCAAGGTGGCGAGTGTCTATCACTGGTTTATAAGTTGGTTTCCTGCAAAGACTGAATTTCATGAAAGCAAGAGCCTCTTTCATTAAAGTGTCAAGCCTAGTGGACAGGCACGCCATAAATATGCATTGAACTCATGTGAAATAGTTGGCATCGTTATAAAGACATTGGTAAAACTGCATGTCACCAGATGTCTGCCAAAAATACTTGTGAAATATAGATTTGGAGAAAAGAAATCCATATGCACACAGTGAATTAGGTACTTATAAAAAGGAATAATTTAATGTCACTTAAAAAAAGTCTTCGGTAAGTGAACACCAGAGGAAAGCAGCAAAGATCCCCAGTGCCTGCAGAGTCCAAAGCCACTGCTGCTAGAATTCCCCAAAGGGCAACACAGGGAAATTGAATAAATTGAGCACAGTGTCATCTGAGACATTTGGAGTGTTTGCTGTCTTTCCTGAGGGTGAAGTAAAGTAAATGTGATTCTCATCCAGCAGATAATTGTCAGAAACAGGCTCTAAAACAGACCATGAAGGAAAGGGAAAGGAAGGGAAGAGAAAGGGAGAGGTGGGGAGGGGAGGGTAAAGGAAAGGAGAGGAAGAGGAAGGAAGAGAGGGGGAGGGGAAGGGAGGGAAAGGAAAGGAAAGGAAAGGAAAGGGAAAAGAGATATACTGAATATTAAAATTTTAAAAGAAAACTCAAACAAAAAATACGGCATTCTTATGCATAGTTCGTACTATGTGTTTAAAATGGGATATCTTGGGGAGCCTGGGTGGCTCAGTCGGTTAAGTGTCCAACTTCGGCTCAGGTCATGATCTCATGGTTCGTGGGTTCGAGCCCCGCGTCAGGCTCTGTGCAGACAGCCAGCTCAGAGCCTGGGGCCTGCTTCCGATTCTATATCTCCTCTCTCTCTGACCCTCCCCTGCTCACACTCTCTCTCTCTCTCAGAAAAATAAATAAAACATTAAAAATTTTTTTTAATAATATGGGATATTTTATGTATACACAGAGAAGCACTTATTAGTATGTCATCTAATTAAGGAAAAATTTGCAAATAAAGACTTGTTCATAAAATGAATTTAGGGTTGTTTCACACATTCAAAAGAATTATAATGCTTTCTGCTAAATGAGTGATAAAAGTGTTGCTTGATATTTGCTCTTTAACATTCTTTATTAGTAATATTTCTGACTCATATTAAACTATGCTACCTAATGTCAACACTAACAGGGACTGGACGTTAGCCACATCACACACTGCTTCCAAAAAGACTTGCTTCCTCCTTTATGTGCTGTATATTATTTCTTTCTCTACAGACCTCTAATTGTCTTATTAAAGGTATGCCAAAGAGAGACTGCCAAAATGTGCCAGAAGAATCCACTAGATATGAACCTCTCTACACTCAGTCATCTAGACTTTTTAAAAATGCACCACTTAATAAAATATAATCCATAAATGTATCACTTTCACATATTAAGGAATGGAAGGAAAGCAAGCTACAGAAGGGAGGTATCTAACTGGAGGATGTAAGCTTCTCTGCCCTCACTACTGTAGGTTATTTCAACATCATGCAAACCCTTACTAAGCACAGCAATTCTAACCTGGCTTAGGAACCAGGTGGAGTTGCAATCCAGAGATTGTCTCGGCAGTGGGCAGTTGGCCTAGGCTGTTGCTCAGGAGGTGGAAGCATTATTTTAGATGTGATACCCCTAGAGATGTTTAGGTACGAGCCAATTTTTCCTGAGACACTATCTACATTAACGGGGTTCTGCTGCTGATAAATCTGTAACGCTCAACCTGTATTTGAAAAGAAACATTATTAGCTAATTCCAACTATCGAAATAATAGATCCTTTTTTAAAAAAATTAAAATACAGGTGGGGCGCCTGGGTGGCTTAGTCGGTTAAGCATCCGACTTTCGCTTAGGTCATGATCTCGCAGTTCCTAGGTTCGAGCCCCACGTTGGGCTCTGTGCTGACTGCCAGCTCAGAGCCTGGAGCCTGTTTCAGATTCTGTGACTCCCTCTCTCTCTGACCCTCCCCTGCCAACGCTGTCTCTCTCTCTCCTAGAAATAAATAAAACATTTAAAAAAAAAATTAAAATACAGGTACATACAAAGAAAATTAAAATTCTTTGTAAGCTTATCAGCAGGGGACTAATGTTTAGAGGAAATAAGGAACTACAGCAGGAAAAAGGTTCTTTTTATAGCTCCTGGCCACATCTTCATTGCTCTCTGTACCTACTTACCTACTTCACTAGAGAAGCAGGACACCACACAGAACAAGTGCACTTCTGCTTTGCTTTCGTGTACTCTCAAAGAATGTTCTAGAGAAACACACTTACATCATATCCTGCCAAAGTGTATTTTATCTAGTCAGTCACCACGACTGTTTCTCCCACGGGACTGTAAGCGTTTCAAGATGAAAAGCTGCCCATTTTTCCCCTTAAGTACATGAAGCCAATTAGAGTGACTGGCAAGTACTATGTTCTTGTTTGTTTCACTCCTGAATGGATGAACAATGAGTACCACCTCCTGTGTTCTCTCAATGTGGTGGTCAAGTCAAATTGTTCCCCTGTAAGCCTATTTAGTTGCAGATGATTATAAAATTCCAAAAGTTTAATTGAAGCTTTGGCCTTATCTCAACAAATTGGCTTTCCATGGAAGTGATTAACTGAGCCAAGGAAGAGTTTGTCATTATTTCTACCTAATTCTATTTTGCAACCAATTCAAAAATAAATATTTTATTAAACTCATTAGCAAAAAATTATTAATCATTAGGCATGTTGATGAAGGTTTGCATGAAAATTGTAGAGGCACCTGGTACAATTATAGTATAAGTCTTTTCATCTAGGATAATTGTATATGAACTGGTTAATTAAATGAAGAAGTTGGCTAACTGGCAATATACATATTGCCTAATGTTTTTATGTAGAAAGAGGTCTTTTTAAAAAATCTAAAATAGATGTCTAATAATTGGGACTTTGATTTGTCTTTATGATCCACATTAATTCCACATTGCCTACAAGTTCCAAATTTAATTCTTTTTTTCTAATGTTTATTTTTGAGAGAGACAGACAGACAGAGCATGAGCAATGGAGGGGCAGAGAGAGGGAGACACAGAATCCAAAGCAGGCTCCAGGCTCCGAGCAGTCAGCACAGAGCCTGACACAGGGCTTGAACCTAGGAACTGTGTGACCTGAGCTGAAGTTGGATACTTAACTGACTGAGCCACCCAGGAGCCCCTCCGATTTCAATTCTTTAAGGTGAAACAGGAACTTAAAGACAAATGAGAAGAAAATCATATACAAAATCCTTATATAGATACCTTTTACCACTTACTTTCAAACTTTTATAGTTATCTAACAGCACCAAGGTCTACAATTTTGGAAGGGAATAGGGTTATGTTTGGTTTGGTTTTTCAATTAGATTTTATTGAGTCTTCCTAAAACATTCAGCTTATTTATCTTGAAAACAACAGATATCTTCCCTTATGTATTCATCAAGAAAATTACAACTAGTATAAAATCCTTTGGGAATGAAAAAAAACTTGCTCTTAGTAAGTCAGTCAAAAACTGGTGAGACACAGGGGCATTCGGAAGTGAAGCCCAGTCCTGGAAAATGTTCACTGTGCCATGGCACGGGTGAGTGTAATTTGCAGAGAAAACTGGGGGAGTCAATTACAAATATAGCTAACCCATGAACAATTTGGGGATTGGGGAACTGACCCTCACGTAGTCACAAATATGTAACTTTTGACTCCCCCAAAACTTCATAGCCTACCATTGATTGGAAACCTTACTACTAACATAAATGGTAGATCAACACATGTTTTATATGTTATACATGTTACATACCGTATTCTTACAATAAAGTGACAGAAAAAAGTTATTAAGAAAACCATAAGGAAGATAAAGTACGTTTTCAATACGATACTGTATTTATTGGGGAAAAAAAACCTGCATGTAAGTGGACCCACACAGTTCAAACCCATATTGTTCAGGATGCAACCATCATTGAATTGTTACCAGAGACGATGCTGGAATTCTCATCCTCACTATACATTACTGTTTGAACCACTGCTTAATTCTATCCTGGCTCCACTACAGCAGAAAACTCCCAGCTTCCCTCTCCTCTCATGTTGGCTCCCTTGAATCCAGCCTACTGCTTTTCAAGTTTTCTCTGCTCTAATTCCAATGCTTTCCCCAATCTGTCGCAAACCAATATTACCCTCATAAAATGCAAAAAAAAAAAAAAGGGAAAAAAGTTATAAAATACACAGTCATTTTAAATTATTAGTTCAGCAGACATAAAATTACTCTGTTAAACTACCATAAAAGTTTCTAAACACTTCCTCCCAAATGTCTGTTCTTACCTCTTCATGGACCAGGAACAGTTTGGAGAACAACAACACTTGGGTAGCACTTATCTTTTTTCAAACATCTTTTTAATGTTTATTTATTTACCTTTGAGAGAGACAGAGCACAAGTGGGTGGGGGGGGGAGAAAAAGAGAGAGAGGGAGTCACAGAATCCAAAGCAGGCTCCAGGCTCTGAGCTGTCAGCACAGAGCCCGATGTGGGACTTGAACTGAGCCAAAGGCTGGAACCGAGATCATGACCTGAACCAGACTCAGATGCTTAACTGACTGAACCACTCAGGGACCACAGAGTAGCATTCATCTAACCCAAACCTAAATTAAATTAATTAATTAAATGTGTAATACCCATTTGTATGGGCATCAGGATCTAGAATACAGCTGAAAAGTAGATACAGATAAATAAGCAAATGCCTTCAAGGAAAATCTGAGTATTTTCTGCTTATGGATAATGTCTTTCATCCAGCATTGAATTCCATGAGTAAAAACAAAAGGATTAAGGGAACATGTAGTTCTATATTATACTGCAATGATAAATTTTTTTTTTCAAAATAACCTAGGTATGAGAACTAATGCTGTTCAAATACAATATATTAAAATAAAAGGATTCTTTAAAGTAAGGTAAAAGACAAAGCCTACTGAGAGACCATTAAAATTATTTTAGCTCTAATCATTTAACATACTATTTCAGTTACTTACAATATGATCTTCCTCAGCTGGCTTTTTTATTGAATTGTGGCTCAAAAAGAAGTCATGCAGAAGAAATCCTGTCCTTAATTTGGGTTTATTTTCCATAGCTGATTCAAATGTATACAGAAAGATACACTGGAATCCTAGAGAATCTAGATACTTCCATATGTGAATCCATTAAAAGGGGGGAAAAAAGAAAACCTGATTTTAACTTAATCATATGGGCACCCAGGACCATTTGTAACCTAGAAAAACAATAAATAGGGGCAATAATGGGGTCAAGGTCAAACCAGCAAGGAGTAACATCTTTTAAAAAACTATACCAAAAGCAGAAAATCCCTAAGTAATTGGCTATTTAAGTATTCTGTTTGGTTGACCATTCATAGACAGTTTAGTGTAATGTTTAAACTGTTCTCTGTCATCATTACAAAGCCAGCTCTCATGCCAAGATAAGACCCAAATACTTTTGTTCTGAATTAAATAAAAGCCTATAATCATGGTTATAACATCTGTCTGACATTAAGCAGTTGGCTGCTAAAAATGGAGATTTTCTTTTCATCTGTTCCATAAAATCACAGACCCAGGGATAAGTCTTCAAAATACCGCTTCCCACCCCCAGCTGCTCAACTTCAAGTCATCAAGCAGATATTTCTAAGAGTGCTGTAGCATTCTCCCCCGCCCCTTTTTTTTACATTGCCATAAGTTTAGTCATCTTTACTACTCATTTGCCATCAAAACAAGACAGAGATATTCTGTCTTGAACAGAATATTCAAGAATATTCAAGAATATTCAGAATATTCAGAATATTCATTGTTCAATTCAATGAATTATGAACATAAATTCATTCATGTTTCCAGAATGCATTTCAACTGTTCGAGTACATATTGCTTATTGTAATAACCCACACTCCTCTTTGGTTTTTTGTTCATTCATTAAAATGTTGTGTTTGCATGTAGAAGAGCCCCTTTTGTGAGCATATTTTACAGGATTTCTTTGTAAGTAAAATTTTCAAAGTTCTTAATTATTTCTTACTATTTATGAACTTCTTAAAATATTCCCTTTTTGGTGTACAATTTCTAACAACTGCATTTGGTTCTCTAATTAATCTAAGTCAAATTGTTTTATATTTGATCTCTGCATCAACTCTTAACTTAAAGAATAAAAATGAATACCATTATTTTATATGTTATAATTACTCAAATTTAGATGGATGTATTAATGGATATTTTGTCCCACCATCTTGCGCTATGAAGCAAATATCATGGTTAGTGATAGAGAAGCTGTAAGCACTTGAAGACTTTTTTTTTTTTAAAGTTTATTCATTTTTGAGAGAAAGAGAAACAGAGAGACAAGGAAACAGAGTGTGAGCAGGGGAGGAACAGAGAGAGAGAGAGAGGAAGACACAGAATCTGAAGCAGGTTCCAGGCTCTAAGCTGTCAGCACAGACCCAGATGCAGGGCTCGAACCCACAAATTGTGAGATCATGACCTGAGCCAAAGTAAGGCACTTAACCCACAGAGCCACCCAGGTGCCCTCAGTATGTGAAGTCTTGATGACACCTTCTAGTACTTTAAGTCTTGATGATACCTTAGGTAAGATGGAACAATGGTTTAAACACCAAGTACTTCATATCCAGGTTTTTAAATTATCCACTGAACTCTAGATTTCAAAGAGTATGGTAAACTGGTAATACACATGAAAAGTGCCAAGATTATATGAACAAGGTTAGGCCAACCCCACGAGCTGTGAGCCTTAGCAAAGAATACATCACCAACAAGGAATGTATTAATTCTGTACTTCAAAAAGAAAAATTCTCAGCCTTCTCATTTGAGAAACACCACACAGGAGCAGCAAGAATCACTTCGGCTCTGTTTTAGGCAACCCAGGAGGTTTCTGTATGTCTTGACGTCAGACTGATCATGGTTAGTGTTTTCCATGAGGCAGAGGAAAAAGCCGAGTTGAGGGACAGAGTGGGTTTATGACAGTGCCAAGGCTTTTCTTGTAGGACACCCTTACATTTCTGTTTTCACTTACTCTGCTTTGAAGACCTGCTGCCTTCACTGGAAACAATTTGCTGTTTCTAAGAAAGATTGGCATTTTCCATGGATGTAAGAGATACAGTAATAATAGTAGGCCATCATAAAGTAATGTAGTGGCGCGTGTACTGAGCTAAAGCCTCAATATAAAACACAGAGACTGAAGTGGTTTCATTCTACAGAGAGAGAAGCATGTCTAGTTGGACAGCTTTGTATTTATAACTGTGCCCCACATTATTTCTTGGAGTAACTACAGTGTTAAGTGCATTATAGTCTTTACACACATGGATATAATATTTCCTTTTGTCTTTCTTCTGATTTTTAAGAGCACTGATGTTGTGGACTGGTTGAATAAGGTGTATGCTAATGCCTTCTTTTAGAAGTGCTTTTACCCTCAGGAGTGGCTTCTGCAGGTTTACGTGATAATGATAAAAGACCAAGTTTGAGTTACGATAGAGAAAAATAATTTCGAAAACATAAAGGATATCACTGAGAAAGATTTCTTGAAGCGGAAAACAAGACTGTGCTACATATAAAGCATTTGCTTTTCACTCGGTAATAACATTGAAAAAAGGAACTTTCAGTTGTGGGTATGCTGTCTACATCCACATAGAATAAGGGTTTCTCCATACCTGCTTAAATAATTTCATTCACCACATTTCCTAGAGAAAATGTAGGATCTTGCACTTATGTGGATATGATCCATCACAAAGACTTCTAAGGAAAAATACCTGAAGCTGACAAAAATATTGGTAAAAAAAATCAACAAAATATATTTCCAATACTCTTTATGCACATTTATATGGGGAATGAGAAAGTAGAAACAATTCAGAACATTGGATGCAATGAATTTATACTTTAATTCTGTGTATGAACAGAGACATTTCTGTACACGGCTACTGTGTGGATGAATAAGTGTGTCTGTTCCTTCCCAACTATGTGTGTCTCCCCTACCTTCCTTCCTTTTCCATTCTCTGAAAGTCAAGTACACATATTTACATACTGCTTCATATACCTTTGACCTGGCCTTTCCTCACAAGCTACTTTTCATATTCTAACCCCTTTCTTGTATATTTTTACTTCTCTCTTTGAATTAAATTTATTACCCATGGGTAAATGTGCCAACTTAAACTTCTCAATCCTGGCTACAAGAAGTTAGGTTTGAAATGTCTGGGTCAGCATTTTCTCATGCACAGGAAAGTGCATGGAGTCCTTCTGGGCTCCTTTTCTTGAGCCAATCTTTCTTAAGTTCTAATTAACTCTTTGACTTTTTTAAGCTCCTGGCTGAACATTCAATTCTCATGGACTGCTGGATGTTCTACTTGGCTCCAATTAAAAGCTGTGCTGAGATGTTTAACTTTTCAGTTCCCCTAGTTCTTGAAGTACCGGACTACTCCCCCTTAGTCAATGCATGATGTAAAATATCAGGAACCCCCTCCCACACTCTGAACGAAATGTTCCAGTAAGGGAGAGCTCTGCTCCAATTGTGAGTCAACATATATAACCACTGCTTTCAAAATTGCATTTAGAAGAGAACGGGGAAAAGGTGGGAAGGGTATAGGAGAGAAGAGAAGGTGAAGAAGAAAAAGAAGAGAGAGAAAGGAAGGCTGTGAAAGCTAAATACAGCCACTGAAATTTCTAAGAAATGTAAATAAAGGCATAAATAACAAATAAGAGAACTTCTCTCAGGCAATAGGGCAAAAAAGTTTAATAGAATTATTAAGAGAGGTAGAGGATCAAGCCAGAAATGTCTGAAGTTACCTCATTCCACAAATGAGAAAAGGCAAAAGGAAGAGGAAATAATTAAAGAAATAAAAGGAAAACATTTTTGAAAAGGAAATAAATACGAGGAGCGGGAGGAGGAAACCACCACATAGTAATAGAGAAAACATGCAAAAACAAACAAGCAAAATACACAGACCCATGCTCAAGAAACATCAAAGATAAAAACAAACAAAAAGTTACAGAATATGGGATAAAAAGTCCTCCACAGGATCATGACTCTGATTGGTGTCTGACTTCTTATTTATGACAAAATTATTTTTATTTATTATTTCTTATTTATCTGACTTCTTATTTATGACAAAAGATGCTTAAAAAATGAATAATATGTCACAAGGAAAAGGATTTCAACATATAATCCACACATAATCAACCATCCACCATGTGTATCAGGCCAAAATAAAGACATTATTAAATGTATTTGTACTCAAAGTACATGGCATGAGCACTCTGGCTAAATAAAACAAAGAAAAAATCCAACAAAGAGAAACTGAGACCCAGAAAGAGGACTTGACTTTGTAATTGCATGGAAGGAATTCAATGATGGCAACTTCAGAGTATGTCTAAAGAAGTTTCCCCACTTCCAGGTATTTGACAAGCAACACAGTCAGGAACCAGCTTATTCTAGAGATATGGTTGAAGATCACACTCACCACATCTGTCAAGATGAATGAAATCTAGTTGGAAATTCAGTGGGAAATAAAAATTGACAAAATAATCCATGAAAGAAATACAAAGTATGTTATTGTTTTGACCAATTGATGGGTTATTTAAAAAGGGACATCTGACCTTGATGCTTAAAACATTCTCCTTTGGGGTTGGGGGTGGCTCAGTCGGTTGTGTCCAGCTCTTGATTTCAGCTTAGGTCATGATCTCACAGTATGTGAGACTGAGTTCTGCTTTGGGCTCTGCACTGGGAGCCTCCTTGGAATTCTCTCTTTCTCTCTCAAAACACATAAACAAACATAAAAAACAAGAACATTCTCCTTTGAGCGGCATGCACTTAGCTCCTAAGTGTTCTTCTCTGTAGATACAGTCACACTGAGGGATCCTACAACGCATGCTATTTATATATTCATAATGTTATGAGCAATACTTGTTGTTTTTAAATTTTTGGAACCAACTTACAGACAAAATATGAGACACTTAATATACAACAGCATGCAAGTTTTATAAAGCATACAAATTAATTCTTCCAACAGATATCTAAGTGTTTGCTCTGTGTGTCACAAACTAATAATAGTGGATTCAACAGTAAAAATAGAAAAAAATAAAAGGTATGACCTCCTAAAACTCACAACATAGGAAGAAAAATATCAAGGTAGTAACACATATACAGTATAAACTGAAATAGGGTTATTGCAAAATAAAGCAGAATAGATAACAAAGAGAAATGAGGATGCATACCTATGTTTTAAAAGTTTATTTATTTATTTATTTAGGGGCACCTGGGTTGCTCAGTCAGTTGAGCATCTGACTCAGGTCTGACTCAGGTCAGCTCAGTTCATGGTCTCACCATTTGTGAGTTCGAGCCCCAGGTCAGGCTCTGTGCTGACAGCGCAGAGCCTGGAGCCTGCTTTGGATTCTATGTCTCCCTCTCTCTGTCCCTCCTCTGCTCATGCTCCATCTCTCTCTATCTCTCAAAAATGAATAAACATAAATAAGTAAGTAAGTAAGTAAGTATGTAAGTTGATTTATTTATGTTGAGAGACAGAGACAGAGAGCCTGAACAGGCACTTGCGTATGTGAGTGGGGGAGAGGCTGAGCAAAAGGGAGAGCAAGAATCCTAAGCAGGCGTTGTGCTATCAGTACAGAGCCTGATGTGGGGCTTGAACCCATGAACCGTGAGATCATGACCTGAGCCAAAACCAAGAGTCAGACCCTTAACTGACTAAGCTACCCAGGCGCCCCAATGTGCAGGTATTTTTAAAAGGGATGTAGAACAAGTGCTCTCAAGGAGAAAACAAGCATGCATCAGTTCATAGGAAGAACTCTACAGTGAGTGCATCCAATGACCACTGCTTCTGGTATTGCTTGGTCATGTCTGAATTCCAGCAAGAAGCCTGAAGCTCGAGAAGAGAGAACGGGTAAGAAGTAGGAGCTGAGTTCTGAAAGAAAGGCTGGGGTCAGATATTGTACCTAAGACTTTGTGGGTCATGGTAAGCACCTTGGATCCCCTTTTGAACATGATGAAGAAATCCTGCCATTTGAGGGCGAGAAGGGGAAGAAGCAGCATTAGAAAGGAATTCGTTATGGTACATGGCACAGAGGCAAGACACACTGTTAGAAGTTGATTACTCAGGAAATACAGCTTCAAATACGTCATTTAAAGCTATGAAGGCAACCAATGTAAGAAGAAATATAACACAAGTTAAAAAAAAAATGAAAGAAGTAAGAGGAAGGGGAAGGTGGTTCATGCAAATGAGTTCATTGCTTATCTTTCATAGTTGCTGCTAAAAATAGATGAAACAAGAAAATGGGGTATTAAAATAGTCAAAATAGTAGGCAGACTAGGAATGAGGAGAGATTCTTAAGTTTCATTTTCTATCTTTATTTAGTGTGTGAATGTATTATGTCCTTTTCATGCTTTTTGTTAAACTTTTAACTTTTGTTCAAACCAATACCAAAACTCTAAATATTCAAAGTTCCTGAAGTCAGGAAAAAGAACTTTGTATCAGTGGAAAATGATCTTTCTGCCTTATCAAGTACATTTACCGCAACTTACCAGTCAAAAAGCCATATTAAGAGATCATAAGGGTATGTTCAGCATCCCTCCTCATCAGGGAAATACAAATCAAAACCACACTGAGATACCACCTCACACCAGTCAGAGTGGCTAAAATGAGCAAATCAGAGAACTCTAGATGCTGGCGAGGATGTGGAGAAACGGGCACCCTCCTACACTGTTGGTGGGAATGTAAACTGGTACAGCCCCTCTGGAAAACAGTGTGGAGGTTCCTCAGGAAACTAACAATAGAACTCCCCTATGACCCAGCAATAGCACTGCTAGGAATTTACCCAAGGGATACAGAAATGCTGAGGCATAGGAGCACATGTACCCCAATGTTCATAGCAGCACTCTCCACAATAGCTAAAACATGGAAAGAGCCTAAGTGTCCATCAACAGAAGAATGGATCAAGAAGATGTGGTTTATCTATACCATGGAATACTACATGGCAATGAGAAACAATGAAATCTGGCCATGTGTAGCAACATGGATGGACCTTGAGGGTGTTATGCTGAGCGAAATAAGTCAGGCAGAGAAGGACAAATATCATATGTTTGCACGTATAGGAGGATTAGGAGGAACTTGACGGAGGAACAAGGGGGAGAAGAAGGGCGGAAATGGTGGGGGAAAGGGAGAGAAGCAAACCATGAGAGACTCTTGAATGCTGACAAAAACTGAGGACTGATGGATGTGGGGGGAGGGGGGATGGGCATGGAGGAGGACACTTGTGGGGATGAGCACTGGGTGTTATGTGGAAACTAATTTGACAATAAACTATTAAAAAAAAAAGAATAATAAAAGAATGATAAAAAATAAAAATATTAGTTATAACAGAAAAAAAATAAATTGAGGATGAATATTTCTACTCTGCAAAAATAAAAAAAAAAGAGATCATAAGGGTAGAAATACAGCATTTTCTTGGGTTACATACTCATTACAATATGTTCTGAAAGATTTTTATCTCAAACTTAGAAATGCATATTTTCATGTATCTGCATATATTTTCAAAGGAAAAAGTATCAAAACTTTTTCTACTTGGCATTAGTGTCTTCAATGTTTATGAATACTCTGTATTCAATTGAATTTCAAGATATTTTCCAGTACAGCTTTTTCGTATGAAAACTGGATGAGATTCAAGATTACATAAGGTTTCATTAACATGTTTATTTGTTCCTGATTGACCTTTTAACTCTCAGAACAGAAATAAGTGGAAAACAAGATCAAAATCTGCAGAGCATAATAAAAATAAAGATAAAACACCAATTAACATCAGCAGTGTCACAATCACCTCAATTTCTTTGTGCTCATCTTTTTTTTTTATTTTAAAGTTTTTTTTAATTTTTTAATGTTTATTTATTTTTGAGAGAGAAAGAGAGAGAGCATGAGTGGGGGAGGGGGAGAGAGAGAGACAGGGAGGCACATAGTCTGAAGCAGGCTTTAGGCTCGGAGCTGTCAGCACAAAGCCTGATGTGGGGCTTGAACCCACAAACCGTGAGAACATGACTGAGCCAGCCAGGTGCCCCTATTTAGGCACTCTTAAAGCTATCACAAGTGTCTAACTGAAGAGCTTGATTATTATTTTAGTGCTGATTTTTAACTGAACGTGTATTATTCTCGAACATTTGGAAAATATCTTTAATATCATGGGATTTCATTTTCAGTATAATTTCATGAGTAAAAATTTAAGAATGACATGTTTTCATTTGCCAGAAGGAGATGTGAAAAAAACACTTTTTTAAGGTTTTTTTTTTATGTTTTATTTATTTCTGAGAGAGAGAGAGAGACAGCGTGAGCAGGGGAGGGTCAGAGAGAGAGGGAGTCACAGAATCTGAAACAGGCGCCAGGCTCTGAGCTAGCTGTCAGCACAGAGCCCAATGCGGGGCTCGAACCCACAAACTGTGAGATCTGACCTAAACTGAAGTTGGATGCTTACCTGACTGAGCCACCCAGGCGCCCCTTATGGCAATGTAACAGAGAACAACTGAGATCTTGGCAAAGGGCCCAATGACAATGACAAAGTGGGATGAGTGTCCTTAAGGCTGAAATCTGGGAATCAAGTGTGACATCAGAGAAATAAACGCAACTCTAGCTTAAGTAATGCCATCCGCCGCTTTTGTCAGTTAGTACCTGAAGGCGCTTATCCTGCTGTGACTGTAGGAAAGTTGTGCAGTAAAATGAATACAACTCAATTTCTTTTCCAAAAGTTTGTATCTGGTACAAGGCCGCCTTTGATGTTCAATTTGGCTTAATCGCATCAGGCAGCCTTGGCTTATGCTGTCTTGCCAGAATAACACACTTTGTGAGTCTTACAATTTTCTACAGCTGGTGTAACAGGTAAATATCAAGTGCAATGGCTGCCTTTCAATTTGTGCTCATGCTGAATGAACAAATTTAAAAGTTTTTTTTGTAGAAAGAGATATGAAACTTATGAATAACATGTAATAAGCTATATAGGAAAATATATTTTGAGATAGGCAATGAACTACA
Organism: Crocuta crocuta; assembly: GCF_008692635.1. Taxonomy (NCBI): domain Eukaryota; kingdom Metazoa; phylum Chordata; class Mammalia; order Carnivora; family Hyaenidae; genus Crocuta; species Crocuta crocuta. Next base: position 1,335,057 of record NW_027532599.1, read on the forward strand.
AGGAAAGCCTTATTTTTCAGAAACCAATTTCTCACTCAGATAAATGTCTCAACCAGAAAATGTATGAACTACAGGCTTGTGGGTGCTATTCACCACCTCACTTTCCATTTCAAGGTACTGTCTGTGAAAATCAAGAAAAACACAGTATAGTAAGTAAAAGGAATCCAGGAATAATTTGGAAAGCCCTTAGCAGGGAATATTGCATGCTTTACTTCCAAAAGATTATAAGGAAAGAGAGAGAGAGAGAGAGGAAATGGGAAAAATCAGACAGGCACTGCTATTTCTCACCCATAAATGATGTAAAATTATATCAGGCATGCTGAACACCTAATGGATATTAAAATGAGAGTTGTGGCAGAATGGCTTATTCGATTACTTAACATAATACACTGAATTTTTGTATGTGTAGTGAAGTTTACTAAAATCTAAAGACGGTGAGAAAAAAACAATTTGTTTCTTTAGCTAATTTGTACTAAAATAGGCATAATTCTCAGAACCACCAAGCTCTAATTCTTCAGTTATAAGAAAAATTGTTCTTTTTAAAGGTAATACATTCAGAAAAACTGCAGATTGGCCTAAGAGGGCATATCCAAATATTTATCAACAACTTCTCACAGACCTTGATGACTATCTGGGAAAAAGAGAGCTGAAGGGAACTTTTTAAAGTACCATACTGTTTTTAAACACATCCATTACCTTAATTGTTATTTATGTGAAAGCACTAAGTACAGAATTATGTAAATGTAACTTAATGATGGAAATGTAATTCTTAACAATTATTTAAAACTACTTGAGAGCTTTGAACTAGTATATCGTTCTTTCCACTGCTGAATATCTCAGCAATGTAAGCCTGACTTTGAAGGCACTACTCATCAAGAAGGAAAGAGAACCCAGAAAGTTTTCCTCTACTCGCTTGCTCTTTATATCTTATTTCTTTATTATTTTATCCCAAATCTACTCTTTAGTAAGAAAAGCTTCATCATTGTTCAGCAGAATTTATGGAAACGAGGCTAGAAGCAAGAACTAGACTCATAACTTTCTTTTAAAATTAAGTAATGTGTGCAAAATCATTTTTAGTAAAAATAAATTATACAGATTGTTACCTAATTGCTAAAGAATTAAAATTAAGACAGATGTAAGAAAAAAATCATATGTACTACAGATTACATAAATATAGAGAAAACTAGTATCTGGGGCATAGTATCCACACATCCAACCGGATACAAATTTTCAAGTATTTCCTCCAATCTGATCTCCCTATATTCTATTGAACAATGAAAAAATTTGCTCACTAAAAGGTGATATGAAAAAAGAATAAGAAGAAAAGTACTGAAGAAAGAGATAGCAGAGGGAGAGTTTCTATTTCTTCTATCCAACTTGAATTATAAAGGACATGTAACATCTAACAGAGGGACCAATGAACAATTTAAACAATTCCCAATATTATAGTGCCATTAATGTATATCGATTGATTGAATAGTAAGGGATAGGTATTCAGGCCATTCACTATAAATACTGCTTCAACCCATTGTCAACTTAACTGCAGTCAAACAAGCATTAGTGTCAAACTGCCCTCAATCCACCATGCAGCAACTTTATTAATTATGTTTGTGACCACAGACACATGATTTAACCTCCCTGAGTGGGACCTAGATTGACCTTAAGTGCAATTTCAGCACTTTATATAAATGACAATAGCAATTAGAAATCATAATTAAATAAGAATACTGAAGTTTCAAGGATGTAATTAACTATTATATATACACCAACCTCTGCAATAATGGATATACAGTAGGTACTCAAAAATATTAGGTGGAGTCTATGGGTTGCTCAGTCAGTTAAGGGTCCAACTCTTGACTTTGGCTCAGATCATGACCTCGTGGTTTGTGAGTTTGAGCCATGCATTGGGCTCTGTGCTGACAGTGCACAGCCCACTTGGGATCCTCTGTCTCTCCCTTCTCTCTCCCCCCTCCCCCATTCTCACTGTCTCTCTCTCAAAATCAATAAATAAACTTTAAAAAATTAGCTAGTTTCTTTCCAAATATGAAACTTTTAAATTTCAAGTATTGGATATGAAACATGCCCAATAATAATTATTTTGTTTATCTAAAACAAAATACGTATTTTTTTTCTGTTACAGTGGCTACTGGAACAACTTAAATTTCTTGACAGTTACTGCATATAACATCCCTATTCAATGTCTTTATAGATAACTTATAATACTATAGTCAGTTGCAACTTCCAAGCCCATAGAGGATAGCAACAACTAAGCTGTTGGCGTTATATGTGAAGAAAATCAAGAGTTATTCACTATAATGCCCATTCAGTCAGGAAACCCTCAGAAACACGGATGTGTGAAAAGAATAAGTTTTTCATTTGAAACAGTAGTTTGAATCTGAAAAATACTTCCGGAAAAACAAGAAGTCATCACTTCTTAAACGTTTTTCATCAGATTAGTGCCTAAACAGATTTGTCTTGACTATTATAAGAGAAAAAACATGGCCATTCTTTAATCCCATTGAAGAAACTCAATTATCCTCCCATAAATACAGAAATGTTTAGAGAGAAATATGCTTTATTGTCCTTGTTATTTTATTGACATATAATGGACATATTATATTTCATGTATGATTAAAATATGTGTGTACCACATATTCAATACTGTATCTATTGTATAAAATCATCAACACAATAAGTCTAGTTAACTTCATCACCACACACAGTTACAATTTTTTTTTCTCTTTCAATGAGAACTATTAAGATCTTCACTTGGGAACTTCCCAGTATGCAAATGTATTGTTATTAATGAAGAATATTTTTTCAAATATGTATAGGCATACGTGTAAACCAAAAGTGGTTTGAGACTGTGGTCACTATGGGCATAACCAACCAATGATTTCTCAATTGCTGAAAGGTTTCTGCACAAAGCTATCTTAGGAGATAACTTTTCTATTGCATGCCTGAAAGCTACAAGTTACTGGTTTAAAGCAGATGTTGACTTGGGTGTAGAGACAGGAGACAGAAGAAAAAATAAGGTCTTTAATTTTGTTATCTTGCACTTCAGGAAGTAAATTACTTGTGCCCTTCTCATTGAAAGAAGAGGATATTTAGGATTTAAAATCCTCTGATGTCAGCGTGCTTGGGTGGCTCAGTCTGCTAAACATCCGACTTCAGCTCAAGTCATGATCTCAGGGTTCCTGAATTCCAGCCCTGCTCTGCTGTCAGCGCAGAGCCTGCTTCAGAGCCTCTGTCCTTCTCTCTCCCCCTACCCCGCCCACACTTTCTCTCTCAAAACGGAATAAACATTTTTTAAAAATGTCTTATGTCTGTTTTGTTAAAAGAGGCAAAATAATATTGAGGATACAATACAGAAAACTGTTCTGGACAGTAAGGCTGAAAAAGATGGATTACAAAAAGACTGCACAGAAGAAATAACATTTCAGTAAAGCACAGTTTTAGGCCCTCAACATAATGAGGATTGGCTGGGGGACAACCAGATGATTAAAAGGAAATCCAGTATTATTTTTCTTGTGATCATCATTATAAAAAGGAAAAAAAAAAATATATGTACCCTTGCTCCAAACAGGAAATGGTAAACTAAACTAAAATATTGACTTCATAAACAAAACAAACAAATAAACAAGTTATGAGAATTTTAGTTTCATAGAAGAAAGACTGGTTGCAATCCTAAAATGAGATCTTGCTTCAGCAGAAGAAAAGAGGCATTACCAGAAGTTTATAAATTTAACACAGAGTATTAAATTCTATCTGCTACTTTCCATGTCTCCTTTAGGGTGTGTCCTCAGGTTGAGAGCCAAGCCAGAATGTGGAATGGTTTTACAAAAGACATAGAATGAATGTTCTTGAGAAAATGAGTATAGTTTTCTGATCTTACATGAGACATTCAAAAAGCTAAGCATTAAAAACGAAAAAAAAGGATCATAAAATTTCAGTGTGAAAATAGAAAAAAAAATACATGAACAAGTAGAATTAGGACTTGTCTTGCCATTTTACTCAGATTATCAGAGTAGCCAGTCTGACAGGAGCTGACCATGGTGCTGAATCTTCGTGCAACAATTTAGGTAATAGTCCACTTTGAATCCATCTTGGCCTCTTGGCTTGAAGGATCACTCGCAGCAGTTATTTATTGAAAATACAATGTTATATGACTTAAGTTACTGTATAGGTCAATTATATACCCAGATCCACATCAAAAGTGACTTCAACCTCAACTTTACTAAGCTTCTTACCCAGACAAGAAACTTATCCAGATTACCACCACTTAGTTTATCTTGTTTAAGGTGAGTTAAAAGCAAAAACTTTCCCAACGAATTAAGTAAAACATTAATCTCGAGTTATATCACTTACAAAAAAAAAAAAAACAAAAGTAATGCTTCCTTATCGAAGGAAGTAAGCTATAGTTACAAATACCCTTACATTTTCCAGTCTTCAATACACATAGGGAAAATGTCTACTTGTGCTCTTCAGAAAAGCTTTGTAAAAGTAATGGTTTTTAGCCACTTTATTAGCTCAAAAAAGTAGTGGAGAAGGAACAACAGGAAGAAAGATTTGAGGCTATGGTGTAAGGTTTGTCTATATCACTTATTAGATTTGGGGATATCACTTTAAGATTCTAAACCTTGGGGTCTCCATTGACTAAATTAGTGAGATATAGATAGATGATAGATGATAGATAGATAGATAGATATGATATGATAAGATATTATTTGTGACAGTGATTTTATTTACATTTGTAAAGGCTCAGGAACAATAAGGCTAAAGTTAAAATAATTTCTGAGTGCCTCTACATCTGTTAAAGTAGAATGCTGCCTGGAAGCTAAGGTTCTAGCTCAAAGACACAAAACAAGATCTAGATGATCTAAAATTTTAAATAATGAGTTGTCAAAAAAATCTGAGGGAAGGCCAGCACTGAAAGAAGAAGGCAAACACTAAATCCAACTGTTTTTGTAGGTTCAAGGTAAAACTATATGGCATGATGTTATTTCATGTACCCAAAGAAATTTAGTAATGCTTTTTCCCCCCTAATCAACGGAACAAACAGATAATAGCTATAGTAGAAAGTCCACTGAACTAGTAGACAGATACTTCAGGTTTTTGAAGTTTATAGATTGGTTGGCAAAATCATTAGAAAGAAGTATTCACAAATGCACTTTCTTCCAAACTCACTGAATAGAGGCAATCAGACTAGGAATAACTTATATCCTTTAAAATGTTTTGGAGAATCTTGGCAAAGCATACAGAGTTGTAGAAAAGTAAATATGCAATGGTTATGGATAATTTGGTTAATCAATCTTATAGACAGTAAAAAATAATTTATGAAAGATTGTATGGTAAAGATCTAGTGTCAAAAAAAGGAATTATGATTTTCAAAGAAATTAGACAGTCATGGTACTCAAGAGGAAAGATCAATTGGTGTTATTCTAACAGAAATGCTTAAGCAATTTCCAAAATGCCATTTTTACTACAAATGAGGTCTGCTTAGGCTGGGTTGGCAGCAAGCCACTGATTCAAGACAAACTGGAATTATAGTTAAATACATTTATAATCAATATCCATTCTACTTCCAAAATAATTGTAGGTGATTTAAAATAAAAGGCACATATGCAACATAGGTTTGAATTAGAATGAGGAAAAAATATTTAATAAAAAGCAAGAAGAAAATCTATTAAGCACCAAGGAAATAATCACTATGACTTTAGCTTTAAGCTCTGACCTTCTTGATAGGGAGAGAAAAACAGAAAAAAGGACTATATGCCATTTCCAAACATGCCACAGATTTCTTTTTATTCTGACCTTTGCCTATGCTATTCCCATGAACTGAAATACCTTTCAGATGTTGCTTTGTTTACTGAAATTACATATATCCCCCAATTCCTACTTTGTGTACACTTGCTCCTATTAAAACATTCTTGGGACTCCCTAATATGATTTGTACTGCATGTTTTACACTCACAGAAGACTTTGCTTATATATCTTTGGGCATGCATTTAATCACTTAAGTTCCATGTCTGTCTTTTTGCCCAGATTCTAAGTTAATGAAGGACACAAACCATATCTTAATTCTGGTACATCAGGGTCATTCATAAAGGTTTTGGGAATTATTTGTAATGGATTCCTTCAACAACCTATTTATATAAAAATAATAATTTTCATTTCTTTTCGACAATGATCTTAGGTATCATTAAATAGCAACCTGAGAGCTCAGTAAGCAAGACTAGCCTTAGAAAAAGTTTTAAAGAAAATGAACCTTTGAGGAGAGAGGAAAGATGGTAGCTGAACAGGAGGACCCTCAGTTCACCTTGTCCCATGAATACAGCTAGACAATTAAAAGCAGCCTAAATACCCCCGAAATAAACCTGAAGACTAGCAGAGCAAACTCCACCACTAAAAGTAGAGGCAGGGCACATCAAAGAAGGTAGAAAGTGCAGGGACAAAGTTTGGAAGAGAAACAGATCATGGGCGCTATGGTGGGGAGGGAGCTGCAGCCACATAGAAAGGCAAAAAAGAAACTAACACACATGGGAACCCTTATAAGGAAGACGAATAGCCATAGCAATTGGCTTGGAAGGCAAGTAAGGACAAATTCTGTGAGTTCTTGCAACAGCAGATCTTAAAGCTTGGAGTTCTAAAGGTCAGTAAATTTAGCTCCAGGAAAGCCTAGAAGGCACCGCACTGCTCTTAGAGAGGAGGCAGGGCAAACAGCCTGCAAATATATAGCATGGAAACAGTGACCTGAAGACTGCCTGGGGCATAGAGAAGCAGGTAAATTACTTGCTCATCTTCAAGCATGTCCCAGAGAGGCAGCATTATTGGAGAGATCCCTCAAAGGAACAAAGGAAATGGCTGGTGCCATTTCCTTCCACAGCCTCTGAGCATAAGCAAAACACCACCTGCAGGAAGCAGCAAAACTGGATACTTATTGTCTAACTGGCTTACAGCAAGCTCCATTTCCCCTCAGGCTCTAGTGGAACCACCCTTCCCAGCACACCTGCCTGAGTACCACTGCGGTGGGTCCCCTTCCATCAGTAGACTAGCTGAAACGTTTGACAACAACATGACTCTGGACCTAAGAATTTTGCAAGGTCTGAGCTCTGGTGTTAGTGGTGACAGGTGTCAATTCACAAGCAAACCAGAGCACATCTAGTTAAAATGTGCCACATTCAGGCAAGGGACCAAACAATGCCCATAACAGGCAAAAAGAGCCTTTGGAAATGACTGGTGACCAGGGCACAACATACATTGGAGATATTCCCTGAAGTGCCAGGACCTGGGGAACAGGAGACTACACTGCCTTACACTGCAAGGCACTATAGAACCTGTTCTTCATAAGGTCATTACCCTCAAGAACAGGAGAGGTAACTGACATTACTAACACAAAGAAGGAGGCATGGAGATTTTGATAAAGTGAGAAGACAGAGGAATTTCTCCCAAATGACAGCACAGGGCTAGCCCATGGACACAGATCTAAGTGAAACAAACATAAATAACAAGCCTGATAGAAAATTTAAAGTAATGATTATAAAGCTCCTCACTGGACTTGAGATAAGAGTGACAGACATGAGTGAGACCTTTAATACAACAGTAATGAAGAATATAGCAGAAATAAAAGGCATACTAAATGAGAAACACATTTAATGGAATGAACATGGGGCTAGAAGAAGCAGAGGAACAAATTAGTGACCTAGAAGACAGACTGATGGAAAGTAATCAAGCTGAACAAAAGAAGAGAAAAAAGTTAGGCAAACTGAGAATAGACTTAGGGAACTCAGTGTCTCCATCAAATGTAATAACATTCACATTATAAGAGTCCCAGAAGAAAAAGAGAGAGAAAACAGTCCAGAAAATTTATCTGAAGAAGTAATAGCTGTATACTTCCCTATTCTGGAAAAGGAAACAGATATCCAGATCCAGAAGGCACAGAGAATCTCCCAACGAAATCAAACAAAGCAGAACCATACCAAGATACACTGCATTTAAAATGGCAAAATATAGGGATAAAAAAAAAATTTAAAGCAGCAATACAAAAGAAGACAGTTACATCCAAGGGAAAGCCCATAAAGCCCTCATGGGAATTTTCAGCATAAAATTTTCCAAGTCAGAAGGGAGTGGAATTATATATTCAAAGTGATAAATGTGAAAACTTTGCAGCCAAGAATATTCTACCTACCAAGCTAGCATTCAAAATAGAAGGAGAAATAAAGAATCTCCCAAACCATTAAAACAGCTGTACAAGAAGTATTAAAGAGGACACCTTGAGTAAAAAGGAAAGTCAAAAGTGACAGTGTGGAGGTAGGAACCACAAAAGCAGGAAAAATGAAATTTTTGTAAAATATCAAAGAACTCATAAAATAAAGACATCAAGTGTGACACTATCTACCTAAATGTGAGAAGGAGAAGAGTAAATAATGGGTTCAAAGTTAAATAACCATTAATTTAATATGCAGAAGATGCTATATATTCAAACCTAATGGTCACCACAAATTAAAAACCACTAATAAATATGCAAAGAATAAAGAAGAAATCCAAATAAACCACTAAAAAAAAAAAGCAAACTCTGAAAGAAAGGCAAGAAAGAACCAGAGAAAATCTTCAGAAAAACAAACAAACAAACAAAACAAACAGGTAATAAAATGGCAAAATACATATCTATCAATAATCTCTTTTAATGTAAATGGACTAAACACTCTAGTCAAAAGACATAGGGTGACAGTATGGATAAAAAAAAATAATAAGAGCCATCTATCTGCTGCTTAGAAGAGACTTATTTTAGACCTAAAGAAACCTGTAGATTAAAACTGTAGTGATGGAGAAATATTTTGCCATGTAAATGGATGTTAAAAGAAAGCTGGAATAGCAATAATTATATTGGACAAAATACAATTTGAAACAAAGACTCTAACAAGAAACATAGAAGGACACCACATAATAATAAAGGGACCAAACCATCAAGAAGATATAACAATTGTAAATATTTATACACCAAACAGAGAAGCAACCAAATGGATGAAAGAGTAAATAACAAACATAAAGGAACTATCTGATAGTAGTACAATAATACCAGGGACTTTAACACCCCATTTATATCAATAGATCATCTAAACAGAAAATAGCAAGGAAATAATGGTTTTAAATGGATCAGATAGACTTAACAGATATATTCAGAAAAACTGAGAACCATTCGAAAACATCCAAACATAAATTCCTTTCAATCGCACATGGAAGATTCTCCAGATGGGATCACATAATTAGGCCACAAAATAAACTTACACAAATTCAAAAATAATGAAGTTACATCATGCATTTTTTTTCTGACCATAATGCTATGAAACTAGAAGTCAACCACAAGAAAAATTCTGGAAAGATCACAAATCTGTGGAGGTTAAATAGCATGCTACTAAACAATGAATGGGTCAACCATGAAATAAGAGATTAAAAAGTACATGGAAACAAATGAAAATGAAAATAATGATTCACAACCTTTAAGATGGAGGCAAAAGCAAGTCTAAGAGGAAAGCTTATAGCAATACAGGTCTACTTTAAGAAGCCAAGAACAATCTCAAATAAAGCACCTAACCTTATACCTAAAGAAGCTAGAAAAAGAAAAACAATCTTAAAACCAATAGAAGGAAGGGTATAATAAAAACAAATGATATAGAAACTAAAACAAAACACACACACACCCCACACACAGATCAGTAAAAACAGGATCTAGTTCTTGAAAAAATAATCAATGAAATTGATAAATCTCTAGCCAGACTTCTAAAAAAATATATATAAGGGACTCAAATAAATAAAATCTCAATTAGACAGGAAAAATAACAACCAACACCACAGGAATACAAACAATCAGAGAGAATATTATGAAAAATCAGATGCCAGTAAATCGGACAATCCAGAAGAAACTGATAGATTCCTAGAAACATATAGCCTCCTAAAGCTGAAACAGAATGAACTAGAAAATTTGAACAGACCAATTACCAGCAAAGGAATTGAATCAGTAATCAAAAAACTCTTAACAAACAAATGTCTAGGACTGGGTGGCTTCACAGGCAAATTCTACTAAATATTTAAAGAAGAGTTAATACCTATTCTTCTCAAACTATTCCAAAAAATAGAAAAAGGAAAATTTCCAAATTCTTTCTATGAGGCCAACATTACCCTGATACTAAAACCAGAAAAAGGCCCACACATACAAAAAAAGAGAATTACAGGCCAATATCTCTGATTAACATAGACGCAAAAATCCTCAACAAAATACCATAAAACTGAATCCAACAGTACGTTAAAAAGAATCATTTACCAAGATCAACCCATTTGTTCCTGGGTTGCGAGGGTGGTTCAATATTTGTAAATCCGTCAATGTGATATGATACATCACATCAGTAAGTAAAATAATTAGAATCAGATGTATCACTTCAATAGACACAGAAAAAGCATTTTACAAAGTACAACATACCATCATGATAAAACAAAAAAAAAACTCTCAACAAAGTAAACCTAGAGGGAACAGACCTCAACAAAATATAGGCCATATATGAAAACTCACAGATAATAGCATACTCAATGGGAAAAAAAAAAAAACTGAGAACCTTCTCCATAAAGTCAGGAATAAGACAAGAATATCCACTCTCATGCTATTATAGAACAAAGTACTGGAAGTCCTAGCCACAGATATCACACAAGAGAAAGAAATAAAAGGCATCCCAATTGGTAAAAAAAAGAAGTAAATTTTTCACTGTTTGCAAAGAACATGATACTATATATAGAAAATCCAAAGGACTCCACCAAGAAACTGTTAAAACTGATAAATTCAGTTAAGTCTCAGGATACAAAAACAATCTATAGAAATCTGTTGCATTTCTATATTTACAAATAATGAAACAGCAGGACTATAAATTAAGGGGAAAAATCCCATTTACAATCGCACTCGAATAAGATACTTAGGAACAAATCTAATGAAAGAGGTGAAAGACTGTACTCTGAAAGCTATAAAATACTGATGAAATGAATTAAAGATGACATAAAGAAATGAAAAGATATTCCATGCTCATGGATTTGAAGAACAGATACTGTAAAAATGTCTATTCTACCCAAAGAAATCTACATATTCAATGCAATTTCTATCAAAATACCAGCAGCATTTTTCACCAAACTAGAACAAATAATCCTAAAATTTGTATGGAACCACAAAAAGATCATGAATGGATAAAACAACGTTGAAAAAGAAAAGTAAAGCTGGAGGTATCATCACAATTTCAGACTTCCATTATACTAGAAAGCTGTAGTGATCAAAGCAGGATACTAACAGCACAGAAATAGACACATAGATCAATGGAACAGAATTTTTAAAAACCCAGAAATGAACCCACAACTATATGGTCAATTAATCTTTGACAGAGCAGGAAAAAAATATCCAATGGGAAAAAGAAATTCTCTCCCACAAATGCTGTTGGGAAAACTGGAGAGCAACATACCAAAAAATGAAACTGGACCACTTTCTTACATCACACACAAAAATAAATTCAAAGTAGATTAAAACCTAAATGTGAGACCTGAAACATAAAAATCCTAGAAGAGAGCACAGGCAGTAACTTCTCTGACACTGGCCATAGAACCATTTTTCAAAATAGGTCCCCTGAGGCAAGGGAAACAAAAACAGAAATAAACTATTGGGACAAAAGAAAAAAAAAAAAAAAAAAACTTTTGCACAACAAAGGAAACAATCATCAAAACCAAATAGCAACCTATGGAATGGAAGAAGATATTTGCAAATAACACACTCAATAAAGGGTTAGTACCCAAGATATATAGGAACTTACAAAACTCAACAGACACACAAAAAAGCAATATACTCCCATTAAAAATGGGCAGAAGACGTGAACAGGTATTTTTTCCAAAAAGGACAAACAACCAACAGACAAATGAAAAGATGCTTTTCATTCATGATTAGGGAAATGAAAATCAAAAGTACAATAAGATATCTCCTCACACTTGCCAGAATGGTTAAAATCAGCAACACAAGAAACAACAGGTGTTGGGGAGGGTGTGGGGGAAAACAGAAACCCTCTTATACTGTCTGTGGGAATAAAACTGGGACAGCCTTGTGGAAGACTGTATGAAGATTCCTCAAAATTTTAAAATAAAATGACCCTATGATCCAGCAATCACACTACTGGGTAATTACCCAAAGAATACAAAAACACTAATTCAAAGGGATACATGCACCACCATGTCTACAGATATGGAAGCAGCCCAAGTGTCCACTGATTGATGAATGGATAACGATGAGGTGCTATATACATACAATGGAATATTATTCAGCCACAAAATGGAATTAAATCTTACCTTCTGTGATGACATGGATGGAGCTACAGAGTATAAGTGAGAGAAATACAAATACCATATGATTTCACCCATATGTGGAATTTAAGAAATAAAACAAATTAGGAAAGGGAAAACAAAAGAGAGAAAGACAAACCAAGAAGCAGACTCAACTCTAGAGAACAAACTGATGGTTACCAGTGGGGAGGCAGGTGAGGAAATGGGTGATGGGGATTAAGGAAGACACTTATTGTGATGAGCACTGTGTGATGCATAGAAATGGTGAGTCACTATATTGTACGTCTGAAACCAATATAACACTGTATGTTCACTAACTGGAATTAAAACTTTAAAAACTTGAGACAAAGAAAAGAAGCTTTGAAATGACTCTGACAGTCGTTTTAAAATGACTTTTGAATAGAAGCTCACTGTCTAGCAGAAATGGAAATGAGCCAGGTTCCCTAGGGCCAGTCCCATACACTCCTGCACGGTGGAGAAAAAGCAAATCTCATTGGATTTCTTTTTTCACTGTAGTAAAATATATGTAACATTAAATACAGTACAGTAACCATTTTTAAGCCTATTAATTCGGTGGCAGTAAGTGCAGTGTTTTGCAGCCCATCATCGCTATTTCTAGAACTTTTTCTTCTGTCAAAACTGAAACTGTGTATCTATTGATCAATAACTGACCAACATCGCTGCACCTGGTAACCTCTTTTACTTTCTGTCTCTATGAATTTGCTCATTCTCGGTACTTCCGACAAATGAAATGATACAATATTTGTCCTCTGTGCCTGGCTATCTCTGTATCATAGCACAGATAGCTGCACACGCATCTGTATTGTAGTGTGTATCAGAACTTAATATCATTTAATGGCTGAATAATATTTCATTGAATATATATATATATATATATACACACAGTGTAGTTTGTTTACCTAGTCACCTATTGACAAACACTTGTTTTTCTCCCTGACCTTTTATCTTGTATGAGTACTGCTACTATGATGACTGGTATATACACATCTGTTCAAGTCTTGCTTTTAATTCTTCTGGATAAATACCTAGTATTCAAATTGTTGCATCCTACGGTAATTCTTTGTGTAACCTGTTGCCAAACTGCCAAATTCACTGGTTTTTATAATGATGAAATGAGAGAGGGCCTTCTATGCACTAGTAACATCCATACGTTTCTCTCAATTTTGGCATGTCTCTGGTCTCTCTTCTCCCTTGTCCCCATTGCTGGATTCAGTTCTTTCTTCTGGCCACTCAGGAGCGACTGCTCTATTCTCTATCCGAGGCCTCCTCACTCTTCTCAAAACAAAGTTGTCTCCTAATCCTGATTGCTTGATAAATGATACTATACTATGAGCAGTGAATGACTTTCAGGGAATGGATTTTTAGCCCATCCAAAAGAACATATATTATTAAGGACTTCCTTGAGAAAATGAGTTAATCTAGAAAACAAAGGCAAAAACAAAACAATTAAGGAAACAGAAATGTTAAGATTTTGAAATGTTCCACAGTGTATATGGAAGGAATAAAAAGGGCAAGTGGGTCTCTGAAGCCTACCCTGTGTATCTGTAGGGCCAAGCTCTTCTGCTGATGCACTGTAGCCCTGGGCCTTCCGGACAGGTTTAGGAAAGCTACCTTGTACAACAACAACAACGAGCACTATTAATACTTTGGAATTGCTTAGGTGCATTTTAACTACTTTACATACATTAACTGTTCAAGCCTTACAAAAACTGTTTCAGGGATTAAGTAAATTAGTCAAGACCACATGACCCATAATGAGAAAGAATGATATCTGGCCATTTGTAGCAACATGGATGGACCTTGAGGGTGTTATGCTGAGCAAAATAAGTCAGGCAGAGAAGGACAGATACCATATGTTCTCACATATAGGTGGATTAGGAGGAAGTTAACAGAGGACCATGAGGGAGAAGAAGGGGTAAAATAGTTGGGGAGAGGGAGGGAGGCAAACCATGAGAGACTCTTGAATGCTGAGAACAAACTGAGGACTGATGGGTATGGGGGGAGGGGGGTCAGGGGCATGAAGGAGGGCACTTGTTGGGATAAGCACTGGGTGTTAAATGGAAACCAACTTGACAATAAACTATTTAAGGGAGAAAAAAATCATATGGTCAATAAGCAATGNACCTTGAGGGTGTTATGCTGAGCAAAATAAGTCAGGCAGAGAAGGACAGATACCATATGTTCTCACATATAGGTGGATTAGGAGGAAGTTAACAGAGGACCATGAGGGAGAAGAAGGGGTAAAATAGTTGGGGAGAGGGAGGGAGGCAAACCATGAGAGACTCTTGAATGCTGAGAACAAACTGAGGACTGATGGGTATGGGGGGAGGGGGGTCAGGGGCATGAAGGAGGGCACTTGTTGGGATAAGCACTGGGTGTTAAATGGAAACCAACTTGACAATAAACTATTTAAGGGAGAAAAAAATCATATGGTCAATAAGCAATGGCACCAACACTTAAACTCAACCAATCCTGCCACACAGACCATTGATAACCACTACTTGATACAGTTCAAAAAATTTCAGGCAACCAATTAGTCTGAACATTCAATTCCAGATATAGGTGCTTTAAGTGCTGGGACTCCTTCATCCGCAGTCCTCAACCATGAGCTGAATCCTGTCAAATATTTCTTGAATGTCTATTAAAGACCAGACAATGAAGGATAAAGAAAACAGTATGAGTCCTTAGGTGAGGAGGGCAGAGCAAATAAGGGATAATTACAATTCTCTAAGAAAACAAATTTAAACCAAGCAGGAAAGCATTTCAGTGCCTACACTTAGCAATCACTACCTCCTTATTGAAATAAATTTATTTTCCACAATATAGGAAGGAAATTGAAATTTAAGAAATGATAGTTTCAGAAGAAAATTCCAGATTAACCAAAATTATTTTGATTAGTTATGTAATCACTTTGTAGCTTGAATTATCCAGATATTTGCAACACTTTTTTTTTAATTTTTTAAATGTTTATTTATTTATTTATTTTAATGTTTATTTATTTTTGAGAGAGAGAAAGGGAAGAGGCAGAGAGAGAGGGAGACACAGAATCTGAAGCAGGCTCCAGGCTCCAAGCTGTCAGCACAGAGCCTGATGCAGGTCTTCAACCCACAAACCAGGAGATCATGACCTGAGCTGACTTCAGACACTTAACTGACTGAGCCACCCAAGTGCCCCAAAAGTCTTTTCATTTACTATATGTGACCTCAGAGAAATAAAATGTTATACATGCTGTAAAATCAGCAATGGCATCGGATGCTCAGTTCTCCATACAAAATGTTTCGATCACTATGTTAGTGACTATACAAGATTGACTGTTGCAAGCAGAAGTTATTTATCAAAAGTATCATCTTCACTTAGTTGGAGAGAGAGGGAGACAGAGTGAGTGAGTGAGTGAGAGAGAGAGAGATGACTTTCTAAAGTGTCTTTTGTTAAACATGCAAATTCTGTTAATATCCATTACTTTAAAAGAAAATGAAGGATGCAACAGTTGAATAAAATACTTAAAAACTCAAGTTTTTACCCATGCGTGACTATTTTAACAATTCCTAACAAAAAAACATGATTTACAAGGTATGTACTCATTTTGACAAAATTGAAAATGTTGGACATAGTTTATGGTAGCAGAGGACATAGTATTCTTTCTCACCAAATCTCATGCACACGCTTATATTTCACGTAAAACCATTTCCCTTTCATGCAGTTTCATTTATGCTGAACAAATATTACCTGCCTGAAATAGCTTCAAACATGTTTTGATCCCATGAGACTGTTATCAGGGAAGCACAGGCCACAAGGAAGCCTACCGTGGCCCTCACTCATCTCCCACCTCCCCTAGGGGAGCAGGGGGAAATGTAAGCACCCTTCAGTTCAAGCTAGCCAAAGAACATCATCACGACAATTTAACATTTATTTTATTTTGATGTTAAAAAAAAATCTATACCGTGATTCAACTGTTAAGTCTAGATTCTCTTGATTCAGAATCATTTTCTTTAGCAATATCAGAACTTTGATTCTTTAAAAAAATTGTTTTAATGTTTGTTTATTTTTGAAAGAGAGAGAGACAAGAATGAGCGCAGAGGAGGGGCTGAGAGAGAGGGAGACGAAGAACCCACAGCAGGCCCCCAGACAGAGCCCGATGCGGGGGCTCAAACCCACAAACTGTCAGATCTTGATCTGAATTCGGAAGCTTAACTAACTGAGCCACCCAGGTGCCTCAGAACTTTGACTCTTAATCTTGGTTACGTGCCAAAACTAAAGATAGTGAAGAAACTTAGTTGCATTATTTAAACCAATACAATGTAAGACTGCCAAGAGGGAGGGGTTAAAAAGTATTGCAATTCTCTGGGATGCAGTGTAAGAGCCACAACAACTTAGCAAACTGCTATTCAAATCGGCCAGCAATGAGCACAAAGTAAGCAGTGTCTGCCACTTGTTGGACAAATAAATAGTGTGAGAATAAGACCGCAGTTTTGAGTTGCCGTGTAGTAGAATAGGGAAGAAAGAGAATACGATTTAAAGTCAGAGAACCCGGTCCAGCAAATTCTCAACTGTGTCAAGTCAATCAATCTCATTAAGTATCGATGTCCTCATCTGTAACGGGAGACTAGAAATGAAAATACTTCTCAATCTTCTCTTTCGGGCTTGTTGAGACGCTCAAGGAAGAGAGTCTGAGAAAATATTTTTCATAACATATAAAACGTCACTTAATTGGAAAATGTATAAAAAGCATAGAAAAAAGTTGATTTTTTTTTTAAGTCTATGGGGAACCAATTTGACCTTATGGAAATCGACGAGCGACTCCAGGCTCATCAGCACCAGAGTCTAACCAATTAAGCTAAGTGGCAGAGGACACCCACATTTCAAAATAAAATTTCAAGCACATGAAACAGAGTAACGTGTTTATAATGTTAAATGAGGTGTTTCATAATTAATTTTAAATGGCAGGTGAAGCATATACATTCCGGGGCACTTCATGCTCCATAGTGCCAATATGAAATTAGAAATAACACAATTACAAAAAAAAAAAAAGGCTGGCACTCCATGTGGAGAATGGTAAGGGCAAAATTGAAATGCGTCCACCTTAATTATTTGGAACAGTGTTGGGCACCGCCTGGATCGAAGTCCGTTGGCAGGCAGGCTGCAGTAGGCATGCTTACCCGGGGCAGGGCATTCACAACAGCGTATCCAAGCTCTTGGCACCTGACACCAGGGGCAGCCACGGCATGGAAGCTCTGAACCAGGCCCCCCCCACCCCCCGCCAGGTCACAAGACAGCCTGCAGTTAGGCTGCTGTCTCCCAGGGAACATTTTCAAAAGGCATATACAGCACATGGGTAGGTTCAAATGAAGGAGAAAATACACTTTTGTGATTCAAATAGTTCACTTGAATGACTTGTAAATGGATGGCTGTCACTTAGAAAGATAAGGCATCTCAGGGCACCTGGTGGCTCAGTCAGTTAAGTGTAGACTTCAGCTCAGTTCATGATCTCAGGGGCGGATCACAGGTTCGAGCCCCGCATCGGGCTCTGTGCTGCCAGCTTGGAGCCTGGAGCCTGCTTCAGCCTCTGTGTCTCCCTCTCTCTCTGTCCTCCACCTGCTCGCACTCAGTCTCTCAAAAATAAATGAACATTAAAAAAATTAAAAAGATAAGGCATCTTACAACCCATATTCATTATCACACGTGTTTTTCAAAACACATAATTATTTGCTACCAGATATATGATACATTTTCAATTAAGATAAATTGACAGTTTGGGGCGCCTGGGTGGCTCAGTCAGTTAAGCTTCTGACTTCAGCTCAGGTCATGATCTCACAGTTTGTAAGTTCAAGCCCTGCACTGGGCTCCATGTTGACAGCTCAGAGTCCGGAGCCTGGTTCAAATTCTGTGTCTCCCTCTCTCTCTCTGCTCCCACACACTCATGCTCTGTCTCCCTCTCTGTCTCTCAAAAATAAAAATAGTTTTAAAAAGTTTTAAAAAAGATAAATTGATAACGTGACATGCTAAAAAAGACTTTGTCATCATTTATGGCTCCTTATTGAATGGGAGAAATGATAAAATATTTCATGATTTACTTTGTCCTTCATGTATACAATCTATGGCTCCTTCAATTTAGGCATACTTGATATTTTCAGATTGAATAACTCAGTTGGAAGTTTTAAATGTCACTCTTTTTTAACATATAAAATATTCTATTACACTGCAATAAAATTTTTATTTAGAATACATATATTTACGAAGTTCTTATTACCAGGCACTGTTGTAGGAGTGGGAGATAGATCAGTGAAGAAAACAAAGTCCCCTAAAAGGCTCAGTGACATTATAAAGAACTTACATCCTTTCTCTTTTCTGTCCTGCCATTCCCAGATGACACGTAAGTGACCAGAAAATGTCATCCATTTTAATCTTTATAAAAATCCTTTGGGGTCACCTGGGTGGCTCAGTCGGTTGAGCGTCCGACTTCAGCTCAGGGCATGATCTCATGGTTTGTGGGTTCGAGCTCCAGATCGGGCTCTGTGCTGACAGCCAGCTCAGAGCCTGGAGCCTGCTTTGGATTTTGTGTCTCCCTCTCTCTCTGACCCTCTCCTGCTCTCTCTCTCTCTCAGAAATAAATTATTAAAAAATTTAAAAACCCTTTGAAGTAGTATACAACACATTTAAAAATTTTGAGGTAGAAAACTGAGATTAAAGAGGTCTGAAGTAATAGACCCCAAAACCCTCCAACAATAATTATGGAGTATCCAAGATTAAAATATAATTTTCCTACAAAGAAGACACAATTTTACTCAAAAGGAGTATATAGCTTAACTGGGTTAATAAAACATGCATGTAGGAAATATAAATAACACTTCAAGGCACAATATAAATAGTAATTCCAATAGTTAAAGAAACTGAAAATAGAATATGGACAGAACTCAGGCCTTTTGATAACTGATGTTTTAGGTACCCCATCAGTGGACTCCATGAAGAATGAAGACGTAAGCCTTGCTCCACACCAAAGGTAATTCCTACACACAGATGAAGTCCCAATTAAAGCGATTCATCCTTTTAAATATTCATACACCTAAAATATAAATTCTTCATCATAATGAGGTACATAAAGAACTTCTTTGACAAGACTAATTTTGGAAAGAAAAGCGTTTAGGGGAGATTATTCAATATTCAAGAGCAATATTAAAGAGGAAATACCCAAAATTTGATCTTGTGTTATTTCCTATATTTACTTTCTTAACTACCAATAACCTTTTCATGATGAACAGAGGTGGATACTTTCTCTTGGCTGCCAGAAAGAGAACTAAATCCCACAGACACTTACCCTGATATACTACTATGGACCACTTCATAAAGGTAAATGTGATTTCTCAGGGCGCCTGAGTGGCTCAATCAGTTAAGCATCTGACTCCTGATTTCAGCTTGAGTCATGATTTCACAGTTCTGGGTGTGAGCCCTGCATTGTTCTCCGCACTGGCAGTGCAAAGCCTGCTTCAGCTTTTCTGTCTCCCTCTTTCTCTCTCTGTCTCTCTCTCCCTTCTCTGCTCAAACTTTCTTTCACGCAAAATAAATAAGTAAACATTCAAAACTAGTGATTTCTCAGAGCTATATGGCAGTGAAAACTTTAATATATAGACGATGCCTTTTCCTATCATTTTCAAAAGTAAGTTTTTAACAAAGGAAACTTGCAAATTCTGCCAACGAATGGATACCTAAGTATCAAATGTTTCAAATATTAAGGAATATTTAATACCTAAAATTGAATATACTTTCTGAAAGAAGTTGGGTTTTTTTAGACATACGTAACTCTGAATGTAGGGGATGCTGTGGCAGGCCACCCAGACACAGGTGTTTATTACTCCCCATTGCAGGGAATGCCAGCAGCTGAAATCCAACTGGAAGGTGAATGTTCAAGGCCAGGCCCCCATCCTAGAGGCAGCCAGGTGTACAATGGCTGATTGATGTGAAGGTATGAAGACTCAGCCCTCTTACCTCAAGTCTAGGAAGGATCATTCCAGCTCAGAGCACTCAAGGGGATCACCTGAAGGCAACCGCAGGTCAACCTCACCCCTGCAACCAAGCCTTCTCACCACTTCCAATGGGATTGATTCTGAAAACACTGCCTAGTAAACTTACTGCAAACATGTTTTCAACCTCTGAGTCTTTTTCCTGGGGACACCCTCCTAAAATAATGAGTTTGGAATAATCCTTTTAATCCTTTCTATCCATTACTTGGGGTATCTGCTCACTTAATTAGCAACATTTGTAGCTAAACTTTTCCGAGTATTGCCAGTTATAAGCCAATAAAGCCAACATTTTCTAAACAAAATACACTAAAATATTCTTCTCTAAATTATAACTGACTCAGGAAAAATCAATACAATTAAGTGGCTGTCAAAAAGGGTACTAAAAGTTAAAGTCAAAAGAAAATAGAAAAATGCATCTAGCAGGAGAGCACAGTTAAAAATCAATGAGATCTGTGGTATATATCAACAGATAAAGGCAATAAACTACTCTGGTTAGCGGCACAAGGCATCATGATATCTTTGGGTACCAGTAAGTTAAAAGTTCAAGAAAATTAAGCAGTGTCTATAATTCCCAATAATTCAGCTCATACTTTGAACACTTCTTGCCTTATGAAATATTTTTAAAGCAGACTGCTTTCATAAAACCCCCTGAAGAAACATTGAAATTGCTGTGATAAATTACCAAATATCAATTTCTCATTGATTCCATGAGCATGTTTTACCACTCTAGGTAACATATATAGATATATGAATTTACTTCTTCCAGTCACGTAATATAATGAAGTTTTATTTACTACCACAGGACATCCAAATTGATTTTTGTATATTATTGCCTCCAGTTTTTATTGATGGCTCTCCCCATATCTTCCTTAATCACTTCGACAAGCTTTCACAAACTTGTACACAAAAATCCCATGTTATGCAATTAAACTGCATACATCAGCAGTAATTACTTTTCAAAGAGCAGAAATAACATAAGTTACCAAATGTCCTCCATCTATTCATGTAAGTTCTGTAAGTTGTCAAGTATCTATTAGAATTATCTATAACCAAATTAGCTTCAGTTTTTTAAGAACATCTGCTTCTGGGGTTTTGGTGTAAAATACATTGCAGTATCATTTAAAAAAATAGGGACTCAGATTTCTTCTCTACCATCTCACCCCACACTCATCAGAAAGGAAAAGATGGGCGAAAAACACCTTGACAGTCAAGGAAACAAAGCCACCAAAGATCAGTGAATGAAATAAGGTGGAGATAAGACACAGCCTTACCCTTCTCTTGTATCAAGGCCACTGCCCAAATTCAAAACCTCACTATTTCTTACCCCCATTATTGCAACTGTCAGTCTGGCACCATTTCAATCCCTTCAAGTCAATCATGCTCAAGGGCAGCTCTTACTGTGCCACGTCACTGGTCCAGAAACATTCAATGGCTCCCTGCTGCCACAACGAAACTTCCAAAAGGGTAACCACACAGGGAAAATAGATACTTGGAGATATTGATCACCCCGGTTCTTGTAGATCTGGGGAATCCAGGAAAGGTGTAGATCAGGTGTCTTCAACTGGGAGCAGCCTCTTTCAAGGACCTCCGTGAACCTCATAAAGACGATCACTGTTATCTGTGACCTATGCGTGGAGACCACTCTGCATCCTCCATGCTGAAGCACTGGCTTGCCAGATCTTCCACGAGCTCACTCTGCACCCCTTTTCCTCAACAGGTTTATTGGTTCCCTTCCAGCACTGCCCATGCCAGCCAAGCTTCTCTTCTCTTACCCTGTTCCGACTTCCCGAATTCTGTTCCTTCTGTTCAGATTGCCTCTGCACTAGTCTGCAGGGCTGCTAAAACAAAATGCTGTAGACAGGTGACTTTAATAGGAATTTATTATCTCACTGTTCGGTAGGACAGAAGTTCAAAATCAAAGTTTCAGCAGACTTGCCTTCAAAGGGCTGTAAGGGAAAGGTCTCTAGGCCCCTCTCCTTGGCTCATCCATGGTTACCTTCCTGTGTCTCTTCATCATCGTCATTACACATCTCTTTGTGTCCACGTTTCTCCTTTTTATAAGAATACCATTCTGCATTAATGCCCACCTTAATGACCTCATGTTAACTTGATTATCTCAGTAAGTGCCCAAGGTCACATTCCAAGGTACTGGAGATTAGTTCTTCAACATAGGAATGGGGAGGGGGGGGTTAGGATTCACCCCACCACAGCCCTTATTTCCATTTCTCCATATCTGCATCCTACCTAGCCTTCCAGGGCCAATCCATAACACTTTTCTTGACCCTTCATCTGGAAGCTACATTCTATTCCTTGAGATGTCTGTACCGGTGGCATGAATCACCTTTTCACCTATCCTTAAAGACACTCACTATCTTGTGCAATATTTTTTACCACAACACTTAGCACAAGGTGTATACAATGCACACTCAACATCTGTGGAATTAACAAATCACCATCCATTTAAGTAATGGCTTTGATCACAAAACAAACTGTTGAGGTAAGGACAATGTCAAATATTCAGAGAGATCAGAAACTTTTAGACTTCAGGGTTTCTGACTGCATATGCCTTTTGTGATTAGATCACGAAGCCTATTTGTAACTGGAAGAAAGAATTTGCTATCTGCTCTGCTTTAGGATACTAATATGTCTATATACCAAGATGACCTTCAGACATAATCCAAGTTTAAACCAACATGAACAAACATCATAGTTATTTCATTATAAAAATAAAGTCTCTTCTTATGGCATGTCTTCGTAGGGACTCTGTAGCAAATTTTTCACTCTTTCAGAATAGTACACATTTAGTTACACTAAGTTCCCTATAAATCAGCTTAACACTGGCCATCACTCCATGGTCTATTGGCTATCATTTCTCCTGATGGATCTAAACTCCTGAATTTCCCATTATTGGCCCACAGGTCACTAGGCTGAATCGAGTATTTATCTACCATTAAAGAGGAATTTTCTCCTGGCTCCATTTAACAAAAGAGAGCCTCATAATATGTAACATTTTCAAATTCTTCTTATTAATATCTACCCATACAGATACTGCCCACTCCATCTGTACGCCATGAAACACTAGTTACAAAATTGTTTTCTCAATTTCTTCCCAACAGATACACTGTATTTTCTATGAATCAAACATAGAAATTGCAAACAGAGCCCTCCTGGTGAGACATGGAGAGATTTTGCCAGGTGTGAGCACTAATGCAGCTTCCTGCTGGAATGAAGCAAAAGTCAGAAGACAGGGGAGAGATGACATCACTGAAATTGTCCAGTCAAGCCCCTCTTCATCTGTAGACAATAGACGGACCCCTATGAACCCTGACGGGGTCCAGGTCACCCATTCCCTTCTGGTTCTGATATGTTCAGCAGCTCAAAATGCTTCTAAAAATATATAAGCCGCCGCACCACTGAGCTCTGTTCCACCTCAAATCTGGTGTGCGGGACAGTTGACATATGTAACCAGAGAAAACTATCATGTCAGAGTGCTGGCACAGTTTCCCAAAGGACTGATGGGGAAGGGGAAGGATCTAGCCAATGACAGAGGCCAGATGACCGGGAAATCTGCAAGATGGAAGGGCTGCTGGGCTCCGATTACAGGGGGCAGTCTCTGCTGATAATGTCTAATTGTCCGAGTGTAAGTGTCATGGAATATACCAGTATTAATCATAGCTCAAACTGCAGACTTACAGTTAAATGCTGCCCTGACACAGACCAAGTCAGACACGTCAAGATTATTTCACACACATGGCAGGTGTTATAGCTACTCAAAACGCATTTGGAATTTCTCCTACCACTATGGTCACACATAGTCATCACGGTGTATAACAGCAAACTGCTGGGAACAGCCATGTCTGCATCTCTAGTGCTAAGATATATTTACAGAATGCATGTTTAAACAGGCATGAGAAAGACTTCTAGGTACCATTGTGCTGCCACATTAAAACAATCGAACAAACAAAACAACCAGGTGGTGAAAGAGTGTGCATGTTATGCTGTTTTTTGGTAAAATCAGAAAAAAAGGCAGCAAGCGAGCACATATGTTTTTAGATTTGTCTATGCATAACGGAACTCGGAAAGACAAACAGTGTGGCCACCTTTTTGGAGAAGTGGGAGGAGGCAATGTGGGAACAGGACAATTTTGGGTCAGAGGTGGGAAAGTCTTTTCCCCTTACAACTCTGACGTTTATTTTTAACTTTTGATACACGTAGATACACTATTTAATAAAAATATAAAATTGAAAAATTAAAATGAATGCAGTTGGCTGTACCAGATTCTATATTTTCTTTTTTGAGTCTCCTAGAGTTCAGATACCTTTTAACAGATTGATATATTTTAAACAAATTATCTTACCCCAAGAAATAAGTTATCCTAGACTCCAAAGTTTTAAACCTTGGATAGTATTATACATTTCTTTCTTTAGTTATTATGACCAGTCCTGTGTTTTGCAATTAATCACAGATGTTTTATTTGGGAGACTAAAAGTAATTTATGTCGCTCCCCTGACCCTCTTTTGCTACTGCTAATGACTTATGTATACAGTTTAAGGGTAGGTTAGTCTCAACTGATTATTTCATGCTTAACCAATGTTATACTATTTCCAGATTACCAATATCTTCAGTTAGTGGACAGCCTTTGAAAAATTACAATGTATTATTAGAAACTTTATAAAGTTTTAGTCTTAGTAGTACAAACTATGATCTTCTTTAGTCATTAATATTCATATATAACTTGAATAACTGTTTTACCCCCTATAATCCACTTATAAATGGCTAAGAATATACCATGCAGTCATTAATGTCCACCATCACCTAAATTTTCCCCTATGTGGATACCTATACTTTTATGATAAAAAATATAAAATTTAAATTTTACAAGTATAGAAACACAAGAGACAAGAGTTAAAGAACATGTTTTATGCAATGACTTGGCACTTATTATTGACTCCCCTTTAAGACTTTGTTTCAGGGCATCTGAGTGGCTCAGTTGGTTTAGTGTCCAACTTTGGCTCAGGTCATGATCTTGCAGTTCATGGGTTCGAGCCCTGTGTCAGGTTCTGTGCTGACACCTCAGAGCCTGGAGCCTGTTTCAGATTCTGTGTCTCCCTCTCTCTCTGCCCCTCCCCTACTCATCCTCTGTCTCTCTGTCTCAAAAATAAATAAACTATTTAAAAAAAAGACTTTGTTTCATTTCCCATTCCCAAAGAACTAATAAGACCATCACCTCCTTCTAGCACTTTATCAACTCTTGCCTGGAATCCTAGAACAACTGTGGATTTCTCGTCATTACATCTAACACCTTAGTATTGATGTTATTCCTCAACAAACAAAACAAAACAACAAAACATGCTTGAAGCAACGATTTTATCTTTATTTTAAACCAGCCCCCACAGAACCTTCTGTTTATACAGCAAAACCCTCTACAAACC
This sequence comes from Crocuta crocuta, assembly GCF_008692635.1. Taxonomy (NCBI): domain Eukaryota; kingdom Metazoa; phylum Chordata; class Mammalia; order Carnivora; family Hyaenidae; genus Crocuta; species Crocuta crocuta. The sequence goes on from NW_027532599.1 coordinate 1,360,885, forward strand.
AGCTCCTCTGTCCTGATTCCCCTACAGCTCCCTCCTCCCACTCCTCCTAATCACCAATCTAGATTTCCAGATGGCCCCATTCTATATCCAACTTCTATCTGGGTCCTCAGCTTTGGTTCATTTTGTTCTCTTGATCTGGCATGCCAGATAGGTCTGTCCAAATCACTGGTTGGACAGAGGTGGCCTCTGAGTCACATCTAGCCAAAAGGTGAATTTTGACAAAACATGCATAGCATGGTTCCTCAGATGATATTAAATACAAAGATCCTAAGATTCAAGATTTCAAGGTTTTCTTTAAAATTTGGGAGATCTGAATCATTGGGCTATGAAGCTTTCCCAGTAGTATCTCACATATGCTCTCTAGTTCTCAATGATCTACTGAGAGGCCATGTAGGCATTGAATTTTCTATGCCTCCCCTAAATCCTGGCACCATTCTTTAAAGCCCGATCAAATCATCTTTAATTCACCCTGCATTGATATCCTTTCAAATCTTACAGTACTGGAAATAGATACAATATTTAGGAAAAAACATTCAATCTCATTTGTATCCAAAGAAAAACAGTTATGAAATGCAGTTTAACCACTTAGAGTATTGGTAAGCTTCTTAAAAATGTTTATTTATTTTTGAGAGAGAGAGAGACAGAGACAGAGAGACAGAGGATCTGAAGCAGGGCTTGAACTCATGAACTGTAAGACAATGACCTAAGCCAAAGACCAATGCTCAACCAATTGAGCCACCCAAGTGCCCCTAGCACTGGTAGGATTTTGAAAGCATTCTAACCTTCAGTTTTAGTTGTAGGGGAGAATCAGCCTCCTGGTATGCCCTCAGTGAGAGTGTAAACTGTATACCAGAAATATCCTGGGGGCGGGGGGTATATTTACAAATATACTTAAATATTTTGAAGTGGATATAGCCTTTGATCTAATATATTTATAGAAATAGATTTTGAGATGAATTGCTCAACACATGAGCTAAGACATATGTACAGGAATGATCACAACACCCTTTTTAATAGCACAGACTGAAAACAAATTAAATGTCCAATAACAGGAACTGAGTTGAATTATGACATAGGCACACAACAGCCTCTTAGGCAAAAATCCAAATACAGCAGTATAGAAAGAAGATCACAACATATTGTGAAGACTGCTATACAGAACAGCGTACAATCCATATGCATGATACGTGTGCAGTGTGTATACATATATGTATATGCCTCTGAATCTTACTCAACATGAACTTATAAGCCAACTATTGAAGTTGTAGATGCTTAGTACTTATAATCAAACTCTCTGTCAATCGTAATTGTATATCTCCCTCGAATCCAAACATTGTAATTATCAAAAAAGCAAATAGCAAAAAACAAAAAACAAACCCACCAAACTGGAGACTTCAAAGAGTTTAGAGAAAGCACTTGAATTGTATTAACCAGAGGGATGTTTTATGCATATACACCTTGTATGACAACCATTATTATACTGCACATGTTCACAGCTGTACTTGACTTGAATTTATGCTTAGGACCAAGGAAAGAAAGCTATCAATACAAGATTATGCTTGAAGTGAATCATAAACTTCACTGCATTCCTTTCATTTTAAAACATAAAATGTCTGCATTTGCATTTAAATTCTGATTAAGAAAATAAATGAACCTGCCTCTTTAGACATTGGGTTAACACCCATACCTGGGTATAAAAACTCCCCTACCCTGTCTTTCTTTGGAGGGAACATCTGACATGAAGCAGTCAAAAGTCATTTAGTGACTGACATTGACATAACTTTGCCACAAGCAACTAAAGCAATTACCAGGGCTGGTTCGGGCACAGCTGAAACACCTTGATAAGGCAGCGGTGAAAAATGGCACATCATGCAACCTGAATGGTTTCATCAGTGCAACACTAAATCAGCATGTATGTCTCTAACACTCTCATTCTGTCGATAATAGAATAATCAAACAGAAAGGAAGAGTGTTGCCTCCAATTTCTGCTGACAGTCGGAAATGGAAATAAAGTGATACATGCCCGTGTGGTGTCTTTCAAATGTATTTTAGCCAAGATGGTTTCAATTTACTGTCCCATAAACCACTTCATATTTTAACCCAGCATGGTTTGTAGTTAATAAGCACCAGATAAGAAGAGACAGCATTTACTCGATTGCCCATTTCTTCAGAAAGTGATGTTTAATACACTTAACAAAAACTAAATCCAAAGATCCTACATAAAATAAGGTCTGTCTCGGTTTGGTAAGAATCGATCGATTTTAGCCATCTAAGATTAAAATTTTGATTTAGGGCTTCTGTTAGACAGCTGTATTATAGACATCATGGTATGACATTGTTTAGAGACAGTCTTTACCTCTGCAAAGTGGTGTCTGTTATATGAGAGTCAAATCTTCTTTCTACCCCATTCAGCCCGATGACCTACATCCTGATTGATTTATAGGTGACCACAATGTTTCATTACTTCCATTCCCCATCATTCACTTGGCTATCACTAACGCTGGTCTCCTACCAGCTTCCTGTCTCAACTCAGATCCCAACCCCCACACCCCCTACTGTGTAATTCACCAGCCCAACAAACCCCATCCTCCTATCCTACCCCAAGCTCTATCTGCATTGGCAGAACAAAAGTTAAAAAGCAAACAGATCAGAAATGCTTTCATGTAACATTTTGGAGATTTGGTGTACTCCAATACTGTTTGCCAAGACTAGGCTGTAATCAAACTGCTCCCATGTTGTGGGAGAAACAAAGTTCTCATAAAACGTAAAAAGTGAAAAGTCAACTGAGTATCATTTGGGAAAAGTAAAAAAAAACTCTGACATGTTTTCTTAATTCTTTTCATTTTCTGTTTATAGATAATATGGGGAAAACTCCCTCTTTTACGACTATAACCACTGTTAAAATTTTAAAATAAAAAAGAACATATATTCCATAAAAAAGGTTCTTGAACTTGGGATAGAACAATAAAAATGGGAGGTATGTGATAGAGAAGGAACTTTGAGAAGTTATTTGAGAGGTCTTTAAGCCACTCCCTGGTCTAAGGACAAAGGAATGTTCAACAGTACAGAAGAAATCTGAACCTGTCTTTCTTTTAAAGCTTTTTATTTTTTATTTTTTTTTTTTTTGGTATCCCTCATTCTCTATCATTTCAAGCTGAAAAAATTAAAAGGTCAGGGACAATGTGGTTTCAGGAAATAAAATAATTGGCCATTGAGATGCCTGGATGGCTCAGCTGGTTAAGTATCTGACTCTTGCTTTCTGCTCAGGTCATGATCTCATGGCTTATGCGAGCCCCATGTTGGCCTCCATGCTGATAGTTCGGAGCCTCCTTGGGATTCTCTCTCTCCCCTTCTCTCTCCCCTACTCATGCTCTCGCTCTCTCAAAATAAATAAATAAACATTTTTAAAAATTGGCCACCACTCAGGGGAGAAATGACCTAGAATTCAAACTCTTCCATTCTCCTTGTATTTTCCCTTAAAGAACTGAACTCTGACCCCTACCCTTGATGAAATGGCCCACTAACACTGGAACTTCCTCCCTGTTGGTTGGGGCTTCCCGATCTCACTGCAACTGTACTCCTCACTAACTGCCGGCTCTCCCTTCTACCCTCCACATCATGACATTTGGTGTCTGTAAACCTTTCCTGTATTCAATTTTCAAAAATATTTTCATATTTTCAAAGAGCAATATAATTTTAAGAACAAAGTAATAACTAATTACTGAAAGATTTCCCATTTTCCCCAATACTTCTTTCTAGGAACATATGGGAATATGACTTGAAGAAGTTGAGATGTCTAATGAATTTACCTCTTTGAAAATACCTTGGGATCAACATTTTAGTAGGAGAATTATGAGCCTGTATGATGCATTTCTACTAGAAAAAGTTAACTAGCATTAGGAGCTGATATATAATTTCACTACCATCTACTGAGAAGCTATATATATATTTCTACATATGTATAAATAGAAAATAATATATTTATATAAATATATATATATATATTNTTATTTATAATTTTAATTTGCCATATAAAAAGAGGTAGATAACGGGAACACCATACATTTTTTAGAGGAAAAATCCAATTTTCTCTCTCCTTATTTTACTTTCTCTTTACCCATATCATCAAAAAAACATACCTTAATTTGTCTCTCAGTGAACTGACATGCTTGCCTAACTGAATAGCAGCTTTGCCAGCAGAGGCCAGATAACTAATATCCATGGTAAAATCATTTCCCATGTTTCTTGGACTCATGAAAAAGCAGCCTCAGACACTACAGACTCAATAGTTATATCCAAATATTAGCTGGAATATATTTGAAGTTTCTCTTAAGCTCATATGTGGCTGCTAAAATGTGCCTGCACACCATCCGCTACTTTAATATAAAAACACCAAGAACCCACTTCTGTTCGCTAAATGCAAAAATTGTCTCTAACATTTCACCTTTTATATTGTTTGTTCCTTGTCCTTCCCTCCAAGAGATATTATTATTAGTTCCTTAAGGGCATTGCTAAATTAATCTTGGGATTAATTAAACAAATTGAACTAAATGCACTGCCATTTTACTGGATGTCTACATGGTAAGGTGTGGCTTAAATGTGCATAGGTCAGTACAGACGTCATGTTGGCAAGAGAATCATGCCATGCCGCCATACTACCTTGAAGGGCATTCAAGCTTTCCTTTTTCTGACATGTCCATGGCTATTTCTTGAGCAGCATCAACATTCTAGGCAGTGTGCTGTAAAAAATGATGACACGTAGTCTGACTAAAAGGATATGGGGATTTTGTAGGGAAGGCCTACAAGTTAATGAGCTGTCAGTCCAGTTTGATAACAGATCTGATGAGAGCTGAACATAGGATGCTATGGGCCCTCATGTATGTCTGATAACACAGGGAAGGAAATGAGCAAAGGCTTCCTCATGGTAACACTTGAGCCAAATTTGGGAAGGCCACCTAGGAAATGTCTTGGAAAAACAAGAGAAGCACCCCAGAGAGTGGACAAAGCAAAACAACTTTTCAGAAAGGTTTAGTTAAGTTGCTTACAAATATAACCTAGGGTTTAAATGTGGAATACCAAGTTGTGAAGCTGAACAAAAAGTCAAGAGTCAAATATTGAGGGAATGGTATTTTGTGCATATGGTTTGGGCAGTGGTTGACAGAGGGTAAGGTTTTCCTTGCTCACAAGCTTCTTGAGAAGCATTGAGGGAAAACAAAAACAAAACCAAAAACAGTCAACCAACCAACCAACCAAACCCCCAAAAACTTCTTTGCCTAAACAGGTTTGGTCTGCATCGTCTGTTAAAGGAGTTGAGAGGTCTTTTAAAAGAGCCACTGAATTATGTTTAAGCCAGTTTGGTAAACACATAGGACTGTGTTTCATATGATGCACCTAGCGTTTCACGGTACACACTTTGACAAATGCTGCTGTAGGTAATGAAAACCAGTTGAAAGACTAGGCAGAGAACCTGAAAGCCTCCCTTGCTTTCCAACAGTATGAAAATGAACGTGAAGGGTCAAGACCACAGGTAGGAAGGGGCCAAAAGACTTTGCCTTTGAAACTTAGGGAGCCAGACAGATGGCTTCGAAGACGCTTACAGGGTCAGCATCCCATGATGGTAAAAATTAAATCATTTAAAAATCGGTTTCACAGTCATTAGAAACTGCTATCACAAATGAATAAAGATTTTGATCTTTTGAGTGCCTTTAGACCTTTTAAAGGCATCCTGTACATTGAGCTACTCTACTAATAAAGCAGAGATTATAAAACCATTACTGAGATACGGCCCTTTCAAGCATTTAATACATTTGGGGATGCTTCCCTAAAACTTACAATGTTCTTAAAATATTAATGCCGAATTACCTCTCACACGGATTATCATCACTGTTCTTTCATGTTTGTTGCCTGAACCTATTATGTAAGAGCATATCTTGCAAGCCAATGTCATCATCCTCACTTGTAGACATAATTTTATGACCTTGCAATCAATTGGTTATGGCCTATATCACAGCTCTCGTGTCCAGCAGTACACACATCATGTCAGACAATATTTTTGAAAGCAAGATTTAAAGCTTTTAGGGACTCTCTTTCATTTCAGATCATGATTGAAATATTTTTAAAATTAATGTCATATGCACAAACCTGCCTTAAACCCACCCAAACATGGCAAGCATATATCATCCCCGATCACGTTCTTTCCAAACCCCGTCAGGGCATCCAGGGGAATACTGAATACCATGCATTTTTGAGAGGCTTTCCGGAGTCAATATTCAGGGTGGAAATCTAAGAGGACTGGCTCTTCTGAGTGTCACTTTGTTACATTACGAGGCTTTGTTATTGGCAAGCAAACTGACTAGGAGCTGGTAAGGCCAGGTTTATTGGCTGTAAACGTATACATCCCTAAGGAAGACTTAACTGCACTCAAATTCTTAATGGATCACCTGTTGGTTACATTTCCAATTTAGTCTCATTGTGTGAACTATAACAGAGAGCTTGAACTACTCAAGCTCAGAGCAACAAATCAGGCAACCACAGCCCTTCCTCTCTGAAATTAAAAGCAGCCTAGTGGGCAAATATGTTGCTACATACTTTTGAGTAGGTAGGCATCTCTTGCTAATTGTGAATTAACAGCTGCATCCGCCCCTAAAGAAACTAATCAATACATTTTTTTTTTTTAATTTATTTTGTCTCCCTGCTTAAAGTCTGTCCTTATTCTTGCACTAATATGAGTAGGCTGGGATAAGTGACACCAACAGCTCTTATTCCTGGAAAAAAAAAAAATGTCACCCTCAACATTTGATAACCCTTTGTTTATTCTCCCTTCCTCAGATCTCATAAAATGTACTTCTAACCTCTGTCCACTCCACAGCCTCCAGCCTCACCACCACCTCCTCAGGGAAGTTCTGCCCCAGCACTGGACTCTCACTACCCACTAGTCTTTACTTCCACAGGAAATAGTTATTCTCAGTGATTGCTGAATAGCTGTCTTCACAGTGCCTGGTGCCTATAGGTAACTGGGTGAACATTTATTTGCTACTTAACAGACTGCTGGCTTCTACCTACTTGTGTTCTCTCTCTTGATTTCCCACACTGCATACACGTTCAACAGAGAAAGAGTGCTATTCTTTCTAGAATCAGAGAGTCTAGACAAGATTTTGAAATGGAAGGAATTTTTTTTAATGTTAAAAGTGAGGGGGTGCCTGGGTGACTCAGTAGGTTAAGCATCTGGCTCTTGATTTTGGCTCAGGTAACAATCTGATGGTTCAAGAGTTCGAGCCCCCCGTTGGGCTCTGTGCTCGTGGTGCGGAGCCTGCTTGGGATTCTCTCTCTCTCCCTCTTGCTCTGTCCCTCCCTACTCATGCTCGCTCGTGCTCTCTCTCAACATAAAGAAGCTTAAAAAATAAGAAAACTCAATTTTATACAAGTCTCTTAATTTCTTAATTTATTAAGTTCTAACACTGGCAGTTGAGTTTTCACTGATACTGATAAGGTGACTCCTTGTACAACTTAATCTACTTGTGTGAATAGCCAGTAATGCCCAGAAAATAGTCACAATAAAAATTCTACAATAGAAAAAATCCAGGACTTCAAACACAACGAACACACCCTTCATATAATCAGGTACTGCTCGGAGTAAGTGAGATTTTCCTAGATGATGGATTCCCCTCCCCTCTTTGATTTAGGCTATTTGGAATAGTCTGGGCTTCATCATTCCAAATTTGAGGTATTTTAGCAATAATTTTACATAACATGGCTTTTGGGAAAAAAATTCTACCTCTTCTTCCATATTTATGCCCAGCATATATTTCAATAATCCTCAAGGAGATAAGAAATGTGTAGCTATAGTTACACAGCAACTTTTATTTAAGCTGCTCTCGGGTATATACTAAAATTAACAAGATATTTTGACCAAAAATATCTTTTAGGTGTTTTTTAAGCTTGCTGTATACATAAAATAGAAGCCAAGGATGGGAAATTCAGTGAAATGTAATCTGCTTCTTTTTTTTTATCTAAATGTAGCATTACTCCAAAAAAGTTACTTTAACTTTTGTGACTACATCATTCCATATTTCCAATGCCTTTGAAAGGAAGTTATATTATTATAAGTTATTAGAAGAAATGAATATGAATAATTTAAGTCAGATTTCCATAGTTACATTTACAGAGTTAAAGGTCAGCAGATAGAACAAACCAACAATGTGTTGGCATGTTCAGTTGGGTCAGAGTTCCCCTAAAATGCTTTATAATGTGTCCACTGGTGGTAGAATACATACCTTTTAACATAATTCTGATTTGACTTTGACATGGTGATTTCAGTGTAGATAATTATTTAGTTTCTTACTTGGTTATAAGTGAAAATAACATGTTAAAGGAATAAAGACGTTGTCTTCTTTTCATGAAGCAAAATACATTTATTTCAGAAATCATCATTACTGTCATTACAATACCAATCAGTTTTAAATATTTACCCTATGAGGCACTTTCCTAGATGTTTTACATATGTTACACCACTGAAGGACACTGCTCATGACAACACAGTAAAATAGGCACTTTTATCTCCCTGGATAAAATGAATGCTTAAAGAAGATTTTAACTTTCCTGGATAGATTTAAAATCTAGCACTAAGGGATTCCAATGCCCAGTTTTTCCACTTGGAATTCATTTGATCTAAAAAAAAAAAAAAAAAAAAAAAAAAAAAAAAATTGCATCTACAAATGTAAACATCTCGCTTAAATACCGACTCTGCATTCAAGACTAAAAGAGCATGGTATAAGTTGAAAACCAGATTTAAAGCTTCAGAAAATCAAAACTGTTAGATATAAAAAATATCTGCGAAAATTTGGTGGCAAGAATCTCTAGGTTCATGAAAAGACTTGCAACTTATAACATCATTGAGGATCCATTTATATAAAGCACTTGAGAATTTTTTCAAAAAGTACAATTAAGAAAATATGTTCTCTAGCGCTTGATCCCCAACTCAAAATCCAGAGATGTTCAACAAGGAAAGCCATGTGCGAAAGCCAAAAATGATAATAGCTACATCTTCCTCAACGCATATTATACACTGTACTTACTTTTCTGCACTCGATCTCTCTCTAACTAACTAATCTTTACACTTAAAGAGCAAGCCACCTGCTTAATTATTAGGCAGAGCCTGACTTAAGGACACAGTACTGAGCACACAGTAGGTTTGCAATACTTACTGAATATATAAATGAGTGATCTTTAGCCACCTTGCAGCAGATCTGACTTACATCACAGATCATTAAAGTGACTCAGGCTAGAGACAAATAAATGTCTTCACCCCTAAGTTATTGACTTACATGCATGACAAGACTTAAACCATTAAATCACCGCAAGCCATCTCCAGTGATCCAAACTGGCAACCTTTACCAACCTATTTCCTCTTCTTCTAGAACTTGTTTTGATTTCATTACAGCTTACATGAAATGCCATTCTTTTCCTTAAGCCAATATTTCTTTATTAACATGCTATGTTCTATCTTAATTCTTGGTCTCTTTCCATTATTATTACAAAAACTACAAAACACATATTGAAGAAATGCAGAAAGTCCTTTACTAAACAAACACATCTGTACACACACACACGTGCGTGTGCAGATGCACACTTTCTTCAAATTGTTCAAGTAATGTTTGTGTACACAAGCATATCTCTGCATGTTTATCTATGATCATATACATACAGACTTAAAAAGACACATGGGTTATACACCACCTACTCATTGCAAGTTGATTTTCATATTAATCAATATATCTTGAGCCTCATTTCAAATCAGTACTATTCTTTTTCATGGTCACATATCATTGTATGGATGCACCATAACATATACCATTCTCTCTACTGATTAGGTGTTTTTAGATTTTGCTATCATAAATAGTGCAATAAACATTCTTGCGCTTAAATGTTTGCATACTCAGGCATGTGTACACCAAAATGCCTAAAAGTCGAACAGTAATGATTATTAGGATGACTTATCATTAGGGATTACTATTCCTAAACGTTAACAGATTCATAAAGTCGAGTTCCTGAGTCAAAGAGGAGGCTTGTGAATAAACGTGTGTGTGATCCACCTGGCTAGAGACTAGCTCTCCAGAACAATGACACTCCCAAATGTCATTTGGGAAATGAAAGAAGTAATGACACTTCTTTCACTCCCAAAAGTAACACAGGAAGACTTCTCCATGCTCTTTCAACACTGAGAATCACAACTTTTAAATTGTTGACAATATAACAGGTGAAAAGTTCATATTATTGTCCTTTTCATTTAATTTCTATAATGACTTGAGGGGATTTTAAGAGAAACTTCAAATTCAGAATACCTAGAGTTACCCAACCCAAGTGAAAAGAAAACCTTTCAGAAAAGAGGTGGAGGCCAGTCTGTAGTGACTTAAAATGGCAAAAATGGTAGAAGTATCTGTCATTGTAATGACACCTGAAATATTATGGATGTTTTACTAATTTGCCTCTACCACATGGTGGCATCTTTCCATCTTTACTCTCTTTGCCAAATCAGTTTCTCATAAGAACAGAGATATTCTGTTATTATTCTGTTATCTGATAGTCTACATGACAACAAACACCTGTGTATTTCCTTAAGTTAAAAAAAATTCTTAAATGAAAATAAGATAACAATTTTAAAAACTGTTGAATCTTAAGTGCTTTTTATAGCCTACTTCTGGGTTTATTGGCTTTTTAAAATCACAAACTTCTTGAAAATAAAAATATAGGTTATATACCTGAATAAACATACAAAGTGATTCTTAGGTACTCTAGATTTTGAGATTTGTGCCTTGAAATTATTTTATTGTTCCAAAGTATTTTTTATTGAGCATAAGTTTAAATACATTGCCATTTCCCAAAATGCTTGCCATTTTGAGTGTTTAACCAAATCAGTTTTATTTCCTAAATGATTTACAAAATTTTTAAGACATCTTCAAAATAATCACTAGGTAATAGTGCCTATTATTAATCCAGTCTAATATAGAGACCAACCACTGCTCAGACAGAAGAGTAATTTTACTCAAGACACAGATGTAGGAAGTAACAAAGAGGGCATGGAAACATTGCCATAAGGACTTCTGTTTTCCCTTGCTTTCTCTAGCTTAGAGTTTTAGAATAATATAATTTCAGTGTTGGCAAGGGACTTACAGCCTATTGTCTTGAACTACTTCTTTTACAAATGCAAAACATCTCGAGTATTTTCATCTATACATATACCATAGTCTTTGCCACTAATGGACAATTCTACTTAATTGTAAGATGAAGTGACTTGTCCAATTCCACACAACTCACTGATAGAAGAGTAGATACCAGACTATGTTGCTTGCCATGAAGCCAGTGAGTCTCTGTTCACCACTTGAGAAAAAGAGGCTACAATACAACTTTACATTGATGAAAGGAATGTCTATCATTGCATTTGAATTCTCAAACACAGGACTGATTTAGGTTAACTTTAGAGTCCAATATTATTTAGAGGCAGAGCTGTCTTGGAAGCAGATATATCAAATCAAGAGTTATATGGAAAGACTCAACAAATATTAGGTACATCTGCTTAACAGGCCTTTGTTAATATATGTCAGTCCCTGTCAGGTACTAAAAATATTTTATTTTTAATTTGATTTGAAGAAAATCACTTCCTATATGGACATTTTCTTGGCAAACAGTTTGTAAATTCTTCTTGTGCCTGAAGTGCAATGCTGGGAATTCTACTGGGTTCCAATTCAAAGCAGAGGTCCTACTCCAAAGGCATGATGGGAGCTTATGAGTCAAACAGCTCCACGGTATAATTTGTATCACTTATTAAACTCACAAGGAAAAATATTTGGGAACAATTCATGTACTTGCTTTCCATTCTGTGCCATCAGTACTGTCAAGTCTCTGAGCTCCTTAAAGCCACAGGATTTTCTGTAACCAGTCCCTGGCATAGAGTATTTTCTGAGTAAACTTCTGTTAAAGCTGATATGAATGAATAGTTCCTACCTAATATTGTGCTATTACAGTGTTCTCATCCCTGGATGTACGTTAGACTCACCTGCTTAACATTGAAAATAATGATACCTTCCCCTGATTCCACCAGAATTCTGATTAACCCCATTTGATTCATCAGGGCATGTGCCTCGGGGTATTTTCATGTGTGTGTGGCTGTTTATTTTTAATTTCCATTTGATTCTATTTCTTGATTATCTTGGTGTCTCTTAAGGAGCTATTCCTATATGGATATCATATTCAAGATACAACAAGACACAAGCAAATCAAGACTTGCTACTGAGAGACATATGCCTGGTAGTAAATATACTCAAAGTAACTTCTCAAGTCCAAGTATAACATTAGATGTAGAATTACTGTAATATTTGTCTTAACTTTCCTCCACTCTTCCCTACTCCCTACCATAAAGCACCACTGGCTTTTAGTGATAATTCACTAGCCTGGATCATTCTGAATACTATGGTATTTATGAATGATCAAACATCTAGATGGGATTAAGGAAGATGAACATATATTAAATTCAAAGGAACTGAGCACAAGCCTGGGGTGTAAGAGCAGACACACAGCTGGATGGATGACTTCTGCCTCACTCATGTGCTTTAGGATAATAAGGAGAAGACACAGGGATGGCTTTTAGAATAGCTTTGAGGCCTGGCAGTATCCCAAATGGTTTGGGTAGGCAAAGCAAAGTTCAAAATTAGCAGCTAACCATGGCCACTATCCATGTGTCTCACTTGTCAAATGTGAAAAGACCCTGGGGTTATCTGAAACATACAGGATCCCTCACTCTCCTCCTCCATGCAGGCTTATTCTAAACAGCTCATTACAAGACATACTCCACCACAGCCAGTGCGTGACAGAGCTCCACACACTCATCTCCTTTGTAAGGGGATCAATCCATTTCTATCAATCCATAGAAATGATTTCCAACCCCTGTCCCATAAATCCTCAAGCAGAATATTCTTAAGCCATTCACAAAATATGCTTACTCTAAAGCACAATTCAATGCAACTCTTCCCAGAGACACGACAGCATTAAACCTGGGCTTAGTTCCCATTCAGTGATTGAGAAAAAAATTACTTCCTTTCACCCAGCTTTCCCTGAAGACTTAAGGCAAGACCAAGGTTCCAATCTCTACTAAGTTACTTCCTTTGGATAAGTTATATTACCTTAGTGTGTCCCATTTTCCTCAGTTTCAAATGGAGTTGATTAAAGGAAAAGTTAATTAATACAGCACATCACCATTACAAAACTTTGACATGTGCTTCATCATATTGTCTTCAACCACTATTCTCTCATGTGGGTATTTTTGTTCAACCATATTAGAGATGAGTTTACTCAAACAGAAAAAATCATTACTATTTTTAAACTAGTATATGTAGAATGAAGATTCAATCATAGTCCCTTCATTGCAGATACTATGCTCTGTGTTTCCATCACTGAAACCTAACACTTACTCCCACAGGAGAAAGAGTGTTTTCCATTTTTACTCATCTCAGGTGGGCTGTGAGCTGTCACAGAACCTAACAGCCTGCTGCCAGTGCTTCATTTTAAAGGAAAAGAATAAATGGAAGTAGCACCTGTCAAGTTCCTTCTAAAGGTCCCAATGTAAATGAAGGTGAACTCCTAGAAGGCTGCCTTTAATGAGTTCAAAGAGTTTTGCCATAATAGTCGAATTCACATGCTTCCTTAGTATTTCTCACTGCAATCCCAGATCTAGAAACAGCTCAAAAGAGGAGCAGAATTTTCGTAGAGGTGAATCCTAAGATGTAAATTGTATGCAAAGACTACAAAATGTGAACAGATTGAACAAACAGATTGACCCTCAAGGACAAAGCATGAATTTATATATCCTTCCAGATTCATAGAACCATGGTTTTGTAAAACTGTGTTACCTAAATCTTAACTTTCATAAAAATAACTGAAGTATTTTATGTTATGTCTTATTACATTTAGAAGGATATTAAGCAATTTAACACTTTAATAACTGCCACACAATTGAAGTATCATAAACATGTTAATCCCTGATTTACTTGCCTTCATCGAGGAGTTAAATTTCTACCTTCCTACCTCAACAGGCCCTTAAAGCATACATATGGAAGAAAGTCAAGGATTGAAAAATAACTCTGACAGCATGGTGAATTGGCTTATAAGTAATTTAAAAGCTCTATTTTACTTCCTAAATTGTCTTGGAAATAAGAATTTTGAACTCAGTGTTTTAGAAAATGTTTGATTTCATATTTTTTCCAGCTTAGGAAACATTATTTAGAATAATACAAATAGGTACATACTTTATATTCAAAAGAGAAAATTATTATTTTCCAAATTTCTGTCCTTTGAATTACAAAAATAATGCCATGCTGACTATAGGAATTCAAAGAGAGCTGTTCAAACTTTCTAACATACAACGAATGGATAATCCCTCTCTCTATTCCAACATAATCCCATACCTTCAATGTTGATGTGCACTGTTAATTTTATATGTTTTATATATACACACATAATTTTTAACAATTTATTTGAAGCTTAAAAAAATGATGTTTATTCTAAGGTACTTCCTGAGACAGTACAGCAAGGGAAAGGCAATGGAACACGTAAGGAAGGCAATCACCTAAAGAGATTCTGGCTTTGTTACTTCACAAATTAGAGACTGTGGTTAAATTATTTAGTATCTCTGCACATCAGTTAACTCATTGATAAAGTGACATTAAATTTGTGTGAGAATTTAAAAATATAATATGTATTGCCAACAGAGTTTAGAGCATCATAGCTACTTAAAAGCTAGATCTATATAGTTATTATTATTAATCAACATTGCTACTTTTAAAAAGTACTCTCTCAATTAAGAGAATTTAGGCTAACAATTTGATTACTGAGTGATTCAATTCAGGTCACATATAATTCAGATGACCAATCCTCCAGTCCACTGTGGGCTAAGAAACTTAGTTCCTGGGATTCAATACTTTCTGTGCTAAAAGTGTTGGTGCTATAATTCCCAGACAATCCAGGAGTTGGGCCCTATATAAGATAGAAAAGAGTAGCAGTGTGGAAGGAAGCACGAAATGAAAATAATTTAGTTGCACCTGTCTGTTGACTATTGTTAGATGGTCATAAACTAGAAATAAAATCACTGTCAATTCCTCTAGCCTCTAAGAACAATCACGCTTATTAAACCAGATCTTTCCAGGAAAGATTGCTGTCTGTACTTAAGACCCAAAATGGCTTCAATGTCACTTTTTGTTGTTGTTGTTATTTTGTACTTACTCTCCTACAATTTAATATTGTATAAACACTACTGAATAGTTCAACTTAAGTAAATAGAGAATTCAATGAAAGAAATGCAACAAATAAAAATTCCAAAACTGAAGAATTTCTGAAAACCAAAACTAGCTATGAGCTTAACAACAAGTTAAAGATGGTAGAGGAAAATCAGTGAACCTAAAGACAGGTCAACAAAAAGAATTAAATTTCTAAAATGATATAATAAAGACAAGTACAACAATCAGATACTCAAAAAACTGTGGGACAGCATCAAATAACAAACACAGCGAAAGTAATCAAGAAAAAGAGGAAAACCACAAATTATCAGTATGAGGAATGGAAGCAAAGACTCTACTGCAGACCCTGCTGATTTTAAAAGAAAATAAGGGACTATTATGACCAATTTTATGCTAATAAATTTGACATCTTAGTATATAGATAGATCCCTTGAAACAAACAATTGTCAAATCTGAAGAAAACAGTAAATCTGAAAAGTCTATGCCTATCTAAGAAATTTAATTACAATAAAAAGAAAAACCTTACCAATGAGAAACTCCAGACCCGTATGCTTCTGTTGGATAGTTCAATAAAACATTTAAGGAACAAATAATACTGATCTGATATTACACATATATTCCAAAAAAAATATAGGAGGGAAAACTTTCCAACTTATTTTATGATGCCTGCCAAACCCTGATACAGGAATCTGACAATCATATCATACAAAAAGAAAACTGCAGACCTATATCCCTCATGAACATGAACACAAAAATCCTCAATAAGATATTTGCAAACCTCAATCCATTAATATAGCAACATGATAATACAGCCAACAACAAAGTAGAGTTTATCCAAGAAGAACAGACTTCTTCAGTATTTAAAAACCACTCAAGGGAATCCATATGAACAAAACAAAAATGAAAAACCATATGACCATCTCCATAACTGCGAAAATAAGATGTGACAAAAACTGACATCACCAAACCCCGTTGAAAATGTGGAACAACTGAAATCATCATTTCTGGTAAAACTCTTAGAAAAGCTTGGCCTTTTCTTATAAACATGCTTACAATCACCAGAAATTCGTGTGTGTTAATGAACTTACTATGATGTATTGCTAGAGGAGAAAACTACTCAAAAATTTAAAAGGAACAAACCACTGTTTTATGTTACAATGCAGATGAATCTCAAAACCATTACACTGAATAAGAGGAGCCAAATTCAAAGCAGTATACACTGCCTACTACTATTTACATGATTAGCAACAACAATCTATTGTGAGATACATCAGATTAATGGTCTGCTGAAGTGGAGGCCGAGAGGAAGGACTAAAACTGGGGCATGAAGGGGCGCCTGGGTGGCTTAGTCGGTTAAGCGTCCGACTTTCAGTTAGGTCATGATCTCGCGGTTCGTGGGTTCGAGCCCCGCGTCAGGCTCTGTGCTGACTGCCAGCTCAGAGCCTGGAGCCTGTTTCAGTCTGTGACTCCCTCTCTCTCTGACCCTCCCCTGCTCACACTGTCTCTCTCTCTCTCTCTCTCTCTCTCTCCTAGAAATAAATAAAACATTAAAAAAAAAAACTGGGGCATGAAGGAACTTTAGGGATGATGGACCTATTTTAAATACTGATTTAATTATGGTGACACCAGTGATAATATTAATCAAAACTCATCAAATTTTATATTTAAAATGTATTTTTACATAAATTAAACCACAATAAAGGAATCCTTTGAAATGTCCACTAACTTGGGGGTTATTTGGCCGGGTTTTTGCAAGTGTTAAATACATTCTCCTTAGGATATACTGATATCCGTATCCACTGAAATTAATAAGCCAATGTGATTCATTCAGCAGAGAGGAGTCAAAACTGTGACAAATCAGGTTACTGGGCTTCTAAGAAGTAAGAATGACAGAAACTAACAGTCTGAATAAAATAGAGCTTAAATGTGGAAAGACCACATCGTCTTCCCCTGGAACATTTTTGTGAGTACACTGTTGAAGTGGTCCAGGGATGGGGGAGACAGTGGTATAGTCACAACAAAAGGGATGCTCCCTTCTTTACATTGTTCTCATTGGAATACCCATAAATCTCCTATAAAGGAATCATTTAATTTAGTAATCATTCATTTTAGCCATAAAAACCAAAAACAACTGCATCTAGCCTTCAAAATTATTTGACGACTTCCTTGTCTTGATTTCTTTGCTGACTCTATAGATTAAATGCATTTCTTTTGAATATATTCCCTTCACAATTATTTCAAAATTAGTTAAAATAATTTTAATCATTTTGCTAGCCAATTTTGGGAAGGTTCTAAACTATTTTATCTGAGTCTAGTGTGTTATATAATTCTACTTTTCCTTATAGTGCTTTAGCCAGTTTTATTAACAACAACAAGAAACAAGGTCTCAGATACATTAAAATTCTATTTCTTACTGTTCATTTCCCTAGTATAAATAATGAAGGTGGGTAACACTACTAGCAGCCTTTTATTTTTTAAAGGCATGTGACACATTTGTATTAAAAATAAATCAATTTAAATGTATAAGTACGTGTTCCAATGCATACATGCACACATACACAGTAAATTATAAGATTAACCATTCTATAACATAAATGCAATTCTCATGCTAGAAGACCAGGAATTTAACATTTGTATGTAATTTCTGCCATAAAAAGATGAATAACCTAATTTAAGAAAGTAAGTTCCCCTTTCTGTTGTTACATAGAGGCCAGTCCTCTAGGTTTAACATAACATTTTCAGATTCCACTTAAGGCAGGTGTTTGCAAAACTACTGACTTCACTAGCTGCCAGTGTGTCATTTCCCCCTTCAAATGTAGTTGATTTGTTAGTATACACATAGATTTTCAAGGTAGGTCTCGTGTTCTTTCCCCTGTGCATAATTTCCTTGATACAGAATTTCCACAACCATGGTTGTAAAAAATGTTTAAACAGAGAACATTTTGGAATGTTTGTAACTGGGACCCATCATTCACTGACATTCCATCAAGAGGCTATATTTAAACCCTTACACTGCCTTGCCTTATCAAAGGAGCAGTTTGGCATTTGGTATTTGGAGACAGCTATAAAGCTGCGCCATCTGTACCACTCTGTTTCAAGAGGGACATCAATTTTTATCCTTGTTGCATCCTGCAGGAATACTCTGCAAAAACCCAGCACATGCATGACTCAGTTATAATTCAGTCATCTCACTATGGCCGAGAGTATACATGGCAGACCGAAGTACTTCTGTTCATATACTGGGGTAAAAAAGAAAATTGTTCCCTGCTATTATATCACAGAGGCATGAGATTTTGAAGTCACATTGGCTGATAAAATATCTGGTTATGGTGGTGTCTCCACATTTATTTTGGCAGTTTGCTTTTAGGGAAATAGTCCAGACTTCATTTTACAAAAAAGGCATGTCTGTTCATTGATGAGTTTTACTTGGGAGAGCAAAATGTTGAGCTACCCAACCTAACACATTCGCAATGTATAGAAGTCAGAGGTGTCTCAACTAGAGAATTACAGATTGACTTTTTTAAAATAGTTATTTGGTGGATTAGAGTTTAGAGAAAGTCAGATAACCATAAGTAAAAAATAGTGCATTTGAGGTAAAAAAAAAAAAAAAAAAAAAAAAAAAAAAAAAAAAAAAAAAAAAANAAAAGAGTGATACCATCTGACCCTTATTTCCTCTGAACATATTTAAAAAATGAGCTGAAAGCATATGTGAAATGCAAATTTTACATTAGTAATGCACTCTGTTATGGCTGCAATAGTTGTTAAACATTGTACTGGGTATAAGAGTAAAATAAATGTTCATTTCCCTAGACAAGTAAAAAGGGGATGTTGCATGAATAGAAAACCATCTCCCAATGGCCTGTCCAAAAGTGAAATACCTTAACTTTGTGAATGTCTTTGAGATAAAATTACAAGTAACTAAAACTATTTTGATTACTTAACAACTTCTGATCCTTTAATGGCTCCTAGAGGAGTTTGGATATCCTGAGGCTGAAAAGAAGTTAACTTGGTGCTTTGGGTTTAAATCTACTTAATATTACTTGACAATAAACTTCCTTAACCTCCTTGAATCTGTTTCCTCATCAGAAAAAAGTATGTATGTGTATGTGTATATATATATATCCATTATAACATGTATTATATATAAAATATATAACCATATGCATTATGGAATTGAAAACATTAAAGTAAAAAATTTACAAGATATCTTCTAAAGACTAATACATTCTAGGATGTCACAGGCATAGAGCAGACAAATTCACATATGATACTGATAACTATAGGATACTTTCAGAGAAGCCAGTGGTGCCCAAGGGAGAGGAATTGAGGTTAGCGAACCACTGACCTCATTCATCATATTCCCACAGCTGCCTAAATAAAGTGTCTGGTTCTTTCTCTAAAAGCCACTGCTTTACGTGTAAATGTGTCAGGAACAGGGACATGATTTCTAGATATGAATGTGTCTTCCTGAATCAGTATTCTAGCATTTCCCCCAAAGTACTTGAATATTATGAGTTGCATATAAAGAAACATAAATGTTATGCTTTTAAAAGTAGGCTATTCTAACCTAAATTTAAACTGGCTTAACTATTCCAAGTAGAATCATTCCTTTTGGCAGATGTATTTTTATACTGAAAGTCAAATAAAGTGTTCTAGCATATACACAAAATGTGATATTCAAAGTCTTAGCAAATATCTCCTGAAACAAACAAAATATCCATATTGTTGCACATTTATTTATTGCCAACATACATGACTCAGACACAGGATGTGTCATTTGAAAAAGATAGTTTAACTGCTTGAAAGGGAAGGAAGTGCACCAAGTTCTGGAAGCTTAAACCCAGTTTCTCCTACAGAATTTGGTGGAGACAATAAAGGGTTCATCCTTGCTACATGGCATTCCCTCAAGGACAGAAGGGGGAAAAGATGCAAACTCAAAGCCACTTCTCCTCCTTCCAACCTGCAGAAAGCAAAATTTCCACAAGAGTATTAATAAACATCATGTGATATCTAATATACCCCAATGTACTGGCTGAGTTTAGGAACATCTTCTTGCTCTGTTATTTGAGTTCATCAATAGTTGTGACATGGATGCAAGCTGGCCAAAGTGAGGGGATGACAGGGAGGCTGCGGGGAAAGAAGTAAGACAAATCTGTTGTAGAGACCAGAGTGAGATCATTGTTGAGTTTGATGCATTAAAATGATGCTGTAAAAGAGATTAGCCAAATATTGAAATCTTACAAAGAAATTCACCACTAATCCATACGCATGGACAAAGAACAGGAACAGGAAAATATATGAAGGTGCTTCTATAAAATCTTTAAATTAGACAAACAGGAAGAGGCAAATATATTGTTAATTTGTTTCTTGTGAACCAGTTATTGGAAAAGGCCAACTCTAACATATTTAAAATGTCTGAGATCAATTAGGCCTTCTATATGGTTTTCCTTTTCTTAAACAGGGGTTTTAATGGTGGTTATGGTGGTTATCATGTTTTTCCTCCATTAAGTTTAAATTTATCATTTAGCCCAGTGGTTCCCAATCCTGGCTGCACAGTGGAATCATCAGGGAGCATTTAAAGGATACTGACATCCCAGGCTCCATGCTCAAGGATTGTGATGTAATTGGTCTGGAATGGAGTGTAGGCATTGGTGTTTGTTAATGGCTCCCCAGGGAGACTCTAATGTGCAGCCAGGTTTGAGAACCATTGATTTAGTCCTTAGTTTGTAGGATGGTGATGTGTCTGGCCTGAACAGGTGGGGCGAGGATACCACCCAGAGAGACTGGAGATCCACATTTCCTCCTTGCTTCTACATGCAATGCCTAGTCTGGATGGTGTCCTTCTGGGAAGGAGATGTAGGCCTGTGGTTGTATGGATTATGTTAATGTAATTCTGAATTAGGATCGGAAATCAGCATTTGCTTCTCTCTGGTAGCTAAACCTGTACAATATAAGTCAGGGGGACTTTGCAGCCAAGATTTACATGCTGTAAACAGAGTTTGTAGCACAGGAGAAAAGTGACATTGAAGTCCCTGGGTGGATTTGCCTCCAAGGCCTATCTATGCCACTGACTTTCCCGAAGCTTAGCTGTTTCTTGACCCAGACAGGTTGCTTTTCTTTTCAATAAAGTCTTTGTTTCTGTTTAAAGAAAATAAAAGAGACCCTAGAAAACAAAATTTTAATAGTCTACAAAGCTTGTCATTATTTCCTAAAATAAACTGATGAAAAAAAAATTAAGGGAACCCTACTGATAGTTTTTAAAAGGTTCAGATGCTTTGACTTTCTAACAAAACAATGTGATAATTTTCTGCATTTTAAATATTTCATCCAAATGTCTTGGGCCTTATTTAACCAAACAGAAACATGTAGCTTTCACTAAAAAGTGGTTTGTGAGTGCCCGTTCCTGAGTTTGCACATGTTATTTAAATGTAGAGACTGAGGAAAGCTCTAATATTTGCAGGCCTCTTTAGTTTTTCACATATACTTAACACTTCTTTATGAATGCACATTTTCCAAGAAACTCTTAAAGCAGGAACATCTGCTAACCTGCAATTATGAGTGCTGACAGTATATCATCAGAGTACACAGAAGCAGGTTCCAAAAAAATGTGATTTTGAAGGAAATGATGGCAAGCTTGAGAACAAAATGCAATCATGCAAAGGTGCACTCATGAATCTTTTATGTGTTCAAGTACTTGGACTGCACTTGAGATACTTAAGATGCCTATTAACCCTAACCAATTATTAAATTGACTAGGAATGTTAAAAAAAAAAAAAAAACAAGGATATGTGCCCTTTCATCTGGGTAGTCAGTAGCTACTGATAGTCTTGGAAAGTGGATTTGATCAAAGACTTGCTTCCAAAAATTATGGTCAGAATTCTGATATGTACATATTCCTTGACATTATTTTTTCTACCATCAAACTGAATTCAGCCTACATTTTCCTTGTCTTCCCAATGTGTTAGAAAGTGTGGTGTGTTTGTGTGTGTGTATTTTATATTTATATATAGTATGGGTATATGATTTTATATTTATATGCATATAATGTATTTAATTCATAGCTCTGATTTTTTTTTATTTCTTTGGGGAGCACAATTACAGTCAAGGCTCATTCTAAGGTTTGATTATATCAGAATGAGATCCTTTTACCACTTCACTGACAAGTTTTTCCTAAGTCTGTAATAGACTTGCCTGAAACAGCTCCCTTCTGAGCAAAAAGCCTGATGGTAAGGGTCTTTATTATGGAAACCCAATTAGGTAAATGCATCTATAACATTTCTCACATTGTTTTATTAAAATCTACTTGGGACACTCAAACCATATTTATAGATTTGGGGCAGGAATATGACCTTACATCAATTCAGATTCCTGAGATCTTACCAAAATACAAAGATTTAGTATAGAGTACTTGAAATAGAGCAGCAAAAGTTTGGGGAACCAATTATTTGGTAACTTGACCCTTGAAAATTATGAAAAATATTAATTTCCCATCATGTATTTTTATTTCCTTTTTATAAAGACAATAACTTCACCGCAATATCTATTCCCAAAGATTTCATTATTTAATTTGGAAGGAAATAATATTATGCAATTCTTAAAATATAAGAATCTAGTCACCAGAACTATACGTAGATATTGAACCTCATAATGTACTGTGAAATAAAGTTACAAAAGACCTTGGATATTTAAAATATTGCATTGCAACCACATGACAGGAATTGCTTCCCTTTCTTCCTATAATAATAGATTTCTGATGAACATAAATGTAATGAGCCAGGATTCTTTAACTGAAGCAGACAGCTGCCTTTAACCATATACATATGTGGTACTTTATCTGCATTCCAGAATAATTCTGGAGTTCTGAAGGAAGAAAGCCAAAGAGAAATTTCATAAAACTTAACAGAAGCTACATTGGCCTAAGAGTCTAACCATTGTCATAAATGGCAGGGAAACAGAAATCTCACTATTCTTTCATAGACCTTTCCATTACATCTGAAAAGACAATCTATAGTTGGTCTATCCCCATCCAAGTGAAAAAATACCATGAACTGTGTTTGATTTACAGTCTGTTTCACAAGATGAGCTAAAACTCTTTTAAATAAGTGTTCATAAAAAAAAAAGAAGAAAGAAAGAAAGAGCTGGACAATATACTATATTAAACCATATTCAATTGCTGATATTTGATAGTACTCAACCTACTCAACAATAGATTCATACAGGCTTACTTGATATTACTTGGTCATGTGATTATGGAGAAAGAGATGACTAAAGCCACTTACCAACTAATGATCTTATTATATATGAGTAGAGGTCTCTTGAAAATTTTGAAAAAAAAATGATGCCCACATCAACCACAAAATTATTTATAGGTTCTATCATGCCAGAATTTATCTTTTAAGTATCTCCGAATCATGAAACTCTTGACTTTGCAGTAGTAACTACATTATCTGGGTGTATGCTACAAAGTAACACATGGACTATTAATTCCATGAATGTTAATACTTGAACTAGAGTAAATGGAATACTGACCTGGTCCAATACAAAATATCATGGTCAGCAGCTTATGCATTTATCTTATTTGCTAGACTGTGGTAGTACGAGCATTTTTATCCATCTATGTAGAATACTGTTCTTACCAGATCATAAGTGTAGACACAATTAAGTATTTGTGACTCAGTTTAAAAATAATAAAGTGTCAACTAAAAGAGGCCAAAGATAATCACAGGTGATCACATCACTTCCATTCCAGGATATATTGCTAATTTCATGGGATAAGCTCAGTAAAGAGAATTATTCTTTTTTTAATTTTTTTTTAATGTTTTATTTATTTCTAGGAGAGAGAGAGAGAGAGAGAGAGAGAGAGAGAGTGAGCAGGGGAGGGTCAGAGAGAGAGGGAGTCACAGACTCCGAAACAGTCTCCAGGCTCCGAGCTGGCAGCCAGCACAGAGCCTGACGCGGGGCTCGAACCCACGAACCGCGAGATCATGACCCAAGCGAAAGCCGGACACTCAACCGACTAAGCCACCCAGGCGCCCCAAGAGAATTATTCTTTATTTCCTCTATGACTATATTAAATACCGCCATCATATCATTCTTATACATTGGTAACTTCAACCCTCAAAAGTTGATTTCTTTTTCTCTTCAGTAATTTTATTTCAATAAGATACATGAGAGGTGTTATGCCTCTATCATGCATGATTACAGGTGTGCTCCACACACTCTCTCAGCATGAGGAGCTGGGAATTGTTAAAGATCATACTCCATCTCCATTCGAGTCTGCCTCTAACTTATACCCTCTCAGGAATTCAAGGAAGAAAAAGAAACACAGTTTCTAATATGAGCAGGTTCTCGTATTAGGTGGGAGGAGATGGGCACAGGTGAAGGAGTTGGCTTTGAAGTATATGGGGGGCACCTCTGCCATTTTAGCAGAACAAAAAGGAAGGGGCGGGAGTCTAGATGAGTATCGCTATCTATTCTTTCCTCCATAATGCCTTCCCCGGACCACTTTCTATACATGCCAACATACCCATGAGACCTCTGGGAAGGAGTCCTCCCTCGCATTCCCTGCCAAAGGAATGAGTCTCATGTTTAGGCAGCAAGATTATTTGTTTTCATATCCCTGGCTAGAG
This sequence comes from Crocuta crocuta, assembly GCF_008692635.1. Lineage (NCBI taxonomy): Eukaryota > Metazoa > Chordata > Mammalia > Carnivora > Hyaenidae > Crocuta > Crocuta crocuta. The sequence continues at coordinate 1,385,798 of NW_027532599.1, forward strand.
GTGACAGCACCAGAGATGGGCATCTGACCCAAGGACCCTAGTTGTTAGGTTGCCGATTCAGAGTGGTGGCCAAATGGCCCATGCAACTGTTTCTCAGGACTATGAACAAGGAAAGACAGAGAAAGCCAGGCTATTGGTGTTAAGAGCAGAAACAGAAATACAAGCATGGAAAAAGGCATGGGTGAACCGGAATAATGAATAAACTGAAGGTTAAGTAAGCAAAATATTTGTGACTTGAAGTGATTTGGAGTGACAGCAATGGGAGACTCACATATTAAACAAACTTTGGTAACCATGGTAGGGAGGACTCCATGAACACTCATGACTCAGCACAATGAGATGATGATGCAGGTGGGAAAAATCTCAGCTTGTCCACATCCTAAATTATATCTAGTCTCAGCAGATCTCAGCATCAAGGCTATACTCCAGTTCCCATGAGCTCCTTATAACAATCTTCCCCAACTAAGTCTCATCTTCTTAACACCTAGAGCTCTTTGCTTTTCTTTAAATTTCTCACAAACCTGGCCACTTTCTACACTGTACTGTGGGCATTTCAACACATGTTTTATGTCCCCTATGAACAGTATCCTCAGTGAAGACATAACTAAGGCTGGCTCATCCTTATACACAATAGGTATACACAACAGGTGTACAATAACTTACTAAAGGGACATCCATATTATTAAAAAGCATTTACACATTTATCTACATAAGAATGCTTTTCAATCTTGGGGTGCCTGGGTGGCTCAGTCAGTTAAGCTTATGAATTCAGCTCAGGTCATGATGTCATGTCCGGTGGGTTTGAGCCCAACACTGTGCTCTCACTGACAGCTCCGACACTGGAGCCTGGTTCAGATTCTGTGTCTCCCTCGCTTCCTGCCCCTCCCCCACTCACACTCTGTGTGTGTCTCTCTCAAAATTAAATAAACATTAAAAAGTTTTTTAAAAAGAATGGTTTTCAATCTCAAATAGATGCTTGAATGACATATAAAATATAAATTTGCATATATTGGGGTACATAATTAACCCAACAGTTTGGTTCCCATACATGGTATTTAAACATAGTTCAGCTTGTTAAATTTAGATGGACAGTCAAAGAAATTCAAAGACCATATCTTGATAACCCCATTAATGTCACACAGAGAGTCTATGAGTCAGTTGGTCTCTAGGGTAATTGAATACTTTTAATGGGAGTGTCACACGCACTTATGTTGAGACAGGCGTAGCCCTGTATTTTAGCATAAATGCCATTACAATGCCAAAGAGGGTTTCACTGTTACTTTGCTCTCCAAGCACGAGCTTCATCTGTTGTGGTTTAGTTTTCTTCATGTCATGATAATAAGCAACCAAAAAGTCTGATTACCCCTCATCCCATCAGACATCAGGACACAAGATGCCAGGGATGCAGTTAAACTTATTGGCACTGCTATCTAAAATTATAATGATCGGTTTCTCACAAGTTTTAGGATCTAATTAATATTTTAATGAAACAGCTTAACAAGGAAATATTACCATCATAATTCATTATGAGGGAAAAATTAAAATAATCTTAAAAGACTACAAGATTCAAATGAGGATTTTAGTTTGATAGCCCAATAAGTAAAATGGGGGGAGAGGGGGTGAGTGGAACATATGGTCAATAAAATATGCAGGAATTACTTTCCCATCTGCATTCTTTTAGCTTTTTTTTTTTTTTTTTCTCGTAGCTTTTTCTCATCCCAAGCTGTTGATGACATCATTATGGAACAGATTTCTGGCAATGGATGACATTTAATGTGAATTTGCCAAGAAAAACTGACTAAAGTACATTGTTGGCTAGTTTACAAACAATCCACAGTTTTCACTCTTCCAATATGGAAACTGTCTTCAGTTTATACTTATAAATGAAAAAAAAAAAAAAAAAAAAAAACCACAAAAAAATAAAAACTACAAAG
>NW_027532599.1:1387787-1521341 GCF_008692635.1 Crocuta crocuta
CAACAGAATATAAACTACAAAGGTAGGTTGGGACTACCATTTCAATAAATTTTATTAAATCCTAGCAAGTTAACTCAGTCATTAATCAATGTGATGAATGACCATTAGTAAATTCATGAGCAATTTCATGTGGTCATATTATTTGGCATGACAGGAAGCATACCTCTAATTTATAATTTAAACCTCTTCTTATTCCTGAATTCTACACTACTAATAGAGAGAGGCTGCTTTTCGAAAATATTTTGGGTTCTGTTGTTTGCTTTAAAATTTATAGATTCTTTTCAAACTAAAAATCATGTTAAAATATCCAAAGAGACTACCATTCCAGTTGAAATCATTTCCGTCATATTCTGAAACACCTTCCCTTCTGCACTGTGAGGCGTTGGGGAGTGGGGAATAGATTTGCCTTTCATAGTGTTTTGTTTCTCCTTTAAATGGCCAGCAGATGTGTGCTTTAGTGCAATGATAAAGAACTGTCATGTACAGGCACTCCAAAGAATAAAAAAGATATATCCCTTGTTACCATTTGCCCATGCTAATTCAAAGTAAAGCATACCATTATTTACTTCTCAGCAACTAATTATAAATCTAGAAGTGCTCTGAATTGAGAAATAAATGCTGTTTTCTACTTGTAAACATATACCCATGAGTAGCATATTATTTTCCCCAGACAGCGAAGGGTGATAGATGAAACATAAGGACGTCCTGAAACACCGCAGAGCTCAAGATGGGATTTGAATCAAATGTCCAGTGAGCCTTCCTTGTTACTTGCTGGCAAGCCAGGCAAGGGCTTGTTAACAGAGAAATGATCAGTTCTTGGGTTATTAAAAAAGCCAAAAGCTTCCCCAAGGTTTCCCTTTGCCAAAAGCAAAGGCCTTTTCTATCAGTTTAGGAACAATGGGTCTTATTCTTTTTTAGCTGGAAGTCATTCTGGTACGTAACCAACTATGCAGCCTTCGGTTCAGAACCACACGCTGTATTTCCAATACAAACCTTTAAAATCATTTATCATGCTTTCTCATCTACGTACAATGTTAGTCCTCCACAAAACACCCAGCAAAAGAATGCAATAGGATCTCACCATATTTTAACTTGGAAGTGATCATGAACAATTAAGGTCAGGATATTTTCAAAGACAGAATTTGAGCTGTGCTCCAAGGTGAGATTCTTTCCTTTGGCCCCTGCTCAGAGCCTAGGCTCTGAGGCTACATGCTCCTCGCTCCCTGCCCTGGCCCTCATTCTTACCCTCTGCACCCCACACCCCTCTACCTTTCCAGTTCTTGCCCTTCCCGTCAGTCCTACTACAAGGCACTACTGCACCCCTTGCTTTTGTTCTTCTGCTTTGACCTGTTTTCTGGTGAAATGCTGTGGAACTCTGAAAGAATTTTGGCTGTGCGCTTAATCGGAGGGCTCACTGAATGTGACTGCGTTTGACTAAGTTCCACTAAACTCTTTACTCTGGGGAAAGAATGCAGTAAAGAAACGTCAGCTTCTGGGCCACCATTTATTTATTAATGTATTTGTTCCTGATTACAACAGTAATATACGTTGACAATCCTGAAGGAAAACAAAACAAAGCAAAAACAATCTATGTCACCCACCACCTCACCACATTGATTGCTAACCATGATTCTTATTTTAATGTACTTTATTCCCTTTCATTCCTCTGCCTACCTAAAGAGTCTTAAAAATTACCTTGGAATCCTACTGTTTACGCAAATTACAATCTGCTTATTTATTTTAATGACATACAGTGAATGTTTTCCTATTCCATTAACTTTCCTTAAAACATAAACTTTATCCTTCAGTGGCGTGACTTACGCAATAGAAAATATCATAATGTATGTAATACCTAGTGTTTGTTAGATATTTAAGCTGGTTCTAAATGATTACTGTTGTAAATAAAGCTGTCACTGTAGGACATGGACACACAAATGATTTCTTAAGATAGCTAAGAAGTGGCCTCCGGTGGAAATAGTACATTAAGTAAATCAGAGTAATTAAAAAAATATATATATGTATATTTCATTGTTTCATTTAGTTTTTCTCCCTTTTTTGTGATATAATCACTTAACTGTGTATGTGTGTATACGTGTATGTATATTTATAGTCAACTACTTATATATATATGTATATGTGTATATATGTATATGTATATAGTTTTTTTTCCTTTTTCTGATTTAATCATTCAACTACATATATACATACACACACACACATGCGCATACACACACACATCCTTTAGTGATAAGTCTCAAGAATGACCTTAGTTGGTATTTTAAAATGAACCAGAAGAAGAGTCATTTCCAAATTTACAGAAGGTATAAAATTTTTAAAATAATGAAGTGTCTAAATCTAAATGAAATAAAAGCAGACCAATATTAAAAGGCTAACAGGTTGAAATGCAGGAGGTAAGCTTCAATGGGGAAATGGACAGGATAATGTATTTAGGGGAAAGTAATGTATTCCATATTTACAAGCTGATGGGATGACATAGCTTAAAGTGATCAATTGCCACTCACAACGAGGACACAGGAATCGTTAACGCCTGTTTTCTGAAGACAGAAGTTCGATGTACCACTGAGAACAGGAAGATGTTGATATATTGAGAAATACTCAACTCAGGAAAACTGAACGTCTGAAAAGCCTCATGGCTTTGAAGTGAAGGAGAGCTCAGCCAGCTAGCTCCTGGAGATGGAATGTGCTGCATGGGGAAGTATATAACATTTGGAGGCTGAGAAGAGATTTGCTGGAAGTCTATTAAATCATGAATATACTTTCACTCTAAATGTTCGGTGAGGAGAAATCGTGGATAAATAAAAATAAGTATATTAAACAATGAATGTTCAATTCAAGGGAGTCATTGCCTATGAACGTATATGAGCCAAAAATATAACAATCAGTAAAAAACCATGAATACAATATCCATTCCTATTTTAATGAATAGAATAGTTTCCAACCTACTTAGCTTCCAAGTTCATTCTCTGACATTTTCCAGATTTGTAAGGAAAACACGTTTTAAGTGAGGCTCACAGATCAAGTGAAAACAGGTGTGAACTTCTTTTAGTTAGCAAGTAAATATTTTCCTTAGAATTCTGTAACATCTCTTCTTTCATGCTTTTCTCATAATATACTAAAGCTGATCAAATGGCTGCTCGTGCTGAGATTCTTAGCAAAATGGCAAAACACTATGAAACAATCTTACCTAACAAAAGATGCCTCGTTTCATTTAGTTTTTCTTCCTTTTTGGTGATTTAATCACTCAACTATAATCTGACAGCAATTAGTAAAAATCATTGGTCCCTAGAGCCCCTAGCCAGCCCTGAAGCATGAATGAATGAATGAATGAGTGAATGAATGAATGAATGAATGAATGAATGAATGTAAGAGGTGGGAATGGCCTAACATATTGATTGGTTTTCTTAACAAGTTCTTGTCAGAGAAATAGAGAAGAAATACTTGACAAAAATGTGTTTATCAAAACACCCAACTGAATGTCTTTTATCCCCTCATTATGAGATTGATTGCTCATGAGGATATGCATTCCTTTCTTCCTGAAAACCAATCGGTATATGCCATGTGGCTGATACCACCTGTTTACTTAACAATATATTAATACACTCTGAAATTGGAACAATGCTGTCCTTTATAAATAAAGTGCAGAGAATGTTACTAACTTGCTGGGGTTCAAGGTGGACTTTGGGGTCTCCTCTGGTTGTGTCCGGTCAACCAAGAACCACTTACCTGTCACTTGGACCCACCTGAAAAGTGAAGGGTGAGATATGGGACTGCCAGAGAGCAACACATTAACTGCAGCTTTGGACTCTGACCACAACCTCTTGCACAAGTTTTCATGCAATGGCTCACTGAGCCTCACTATCACTCAGTCAAATAAATAATGTTGTCCCCACCGTGCAGATGAGGAAAGAAGAACCTTGAAGGATTAAGCATGCTGCCCAAAGTTGGACAATGATCACTGGTAAATGGTGGACCTGTAAGCCCAACCCAGGCAGTCTACATGGAGCGTAGCTGGCACACACCCTTACATGCTGATCCATGCTTTCTCTCAGGCAGTGGTCACCTGAATGCTGTCTGTGTCCTTTACAGGTCCTCCTGTGTAGGGGAGGACATGTGTTAGGTGAATAACAAGGCTCTACTGAAGAGTGGGGTTGAGAAGTGGCATACAATTGTGAAGGCAGGATATGAGGGAGTGGATCATATTCATCCTCAAAGAGGTAGGCGCTATTTGATCCCAATACAATAAAGACACATATAAAGAGATGTATACATATATAAAGAGATGTATGAGAGGATGGCTGGTATCTGAAATGTTAATGATGGGTGGCTCACAGACTTGCATTTCAGTGGACCCTTTCCTTCTCTTACATCTTTAAGAATGGTGTAACTATTTAACAAGGAAAGTGCATGATTTAAAGAATCGGGAAAAAAATGATGCTATTTTCACTGCCCTCCCCCATACAAAAAAAGGAAAAGAAATATTTTCTTAGTGGTAGCCACATGTTTCCCTTGCTGCAATTATTTTATTCCTTCTCCTCAACAAATGGCTCTAGAGTGCTTCAGCTTCTTGAAACAGAATTCCAGTTAATGAACAGATCTAAGTGTGAAGGTTTACTTGACCGAAATATGACCAAGAGGGAGTTACTTATCCTTTCTAAGCCTCAGTTTTCCTCTATCAAAAATGGGGATAACTTCTGCCTCAGGTTTGCTATAGGAAATAAATTAAATAATGTACCTGGAACATAATAAGAACACAATAATTAGTCATTTCATTACTATCCATATTACATTTGTGAGTGCACATTGGGTATACTCTCCAATGGTATATACTATTGCACATGACTAAAGGAAATGTTTTTAACATTTTTGTGCCATGGACCGCTTTGGTATTTTCCTGAAGCACATGGAAACCTTCTCAGAATAATGTCCACAAAATGTCCCTAAAATAAAACACATAGTTTTACAAAAAAACAATTATGTTGAATTCAAAGTATCAAGATATTTTAAATTTTAATAGATGTATTTCCTTAGTAACACATTAAATAATAAGGTCTGGCAGCAGATCTAATTGCTAATAATTATTGGGAAGTGGTGATGAGTGTAAATGACATTTTGAAATATCTGCATCAATTGTAATGCAGTATGAATATATGTGTGAATTCTATTGGTGATAAAGCCACAGATATTCTTAATTCTACAGTTGTTTGTTATCTACATTAATAATTAAAGAAAATGATGAATTTCTTGAAAAAAAAAAAAGAAGATGAAACGTTCCCATTCCAGATTGCAGAATCGTGAGTACCGTCTACAAACCCTGTCCAGCTTAAGAACTCATAGGACATAAGTTTACCTTTTAAAGAGATCACTCATTTCAACTTTGTCACTGAAAACATGAGCATCAAGTTTCAAAAGTGGATGTGGCATCATCCTTGACTCCTTCACTTTTTCATACTAAAAACAAAACTGTCAGCAAATCTTGTGTATTCTAATTCCAAATATATGCAAAATATGACTATTCTCAGTACCTTCATGTCCCCATGGGGTCCAAGCCACCTTCTTCCCCTCCTGAGATGATGTAGATAGCCTCCTGGCTTCTCTTCCTGCTTCTGCTCTTGACCCTGGCCCCATAATCTAGCCTCAAAACAAGACAGAAAACATTACTGATCTATGAAACTCTGCGTTAACTTCTCATTTCACTTGGAGAAAATTTCAAAAACTTCATTTCTCCACAAGCCCAGAGCATCTTCCTAGGTTCCCTATGACCCCTCTTTTCCTACTGCATATTATAACACCCAGCAAGGCCACAATGGTGTTCTTGAAGCTCAAGAAATACTCAAGGAACGCTCTGGCCTTGGGGTCTTTGTGCTCTGTGCCTCTCTCAGCCTGGAATGATGGGCTCAAGGTCCCCTCCAGTTGGGCCCTCCCTGAGTACCCAACTGAAAATACTCCACTGCCCTCTCTAATTCATCACCCCAGCCTTGCTTTTTTCTTCTTTGCGTATTTAGTATTATCTGACAAACTACATATTTAAATGTTGTGTTTCTTTATTATTTAGTACCCCTCCACCCAACTAGAATGTAGCACGATGGCAGTGGTTTGTTTGTTTTTTTACTTTTTTCTCTCCTGCTATAATCATGAGCATCTAGTATTTAGTCCCATGGGAGGAGATAAATAACTATTAGTTGAGTAAATGAATATTTTTAGATAAACACATATGCTAGTCTGCTATCAACTTATACAAATATTTTTTGGAATAATTATTATCTTAGGGAAATAGAGCTTAGATCATTATTAACTTGTGACTCAGACACATTATTATATATGTTCAATGAACTTTACACCTTCTCCCATTGTTTCCTATTTAAAAAGTCCATTCTCAAGGTAAAACCTGTCACTGGGTTGGTCTGTATAGGCTTATAATTTGTTGTCATCTTTAATCAACTTCAACTGTAACTCTGACGCTTGTTTCCAACTATAAAGCCTAAAGTGCCTGCTGCCTGAGACACAGATGGCAATAAAGAATCTTGTTGGAGTTGTTAAGCTAAAATGACAAGTGTATCTTGGAAAGAGACTACAGGTGCTACTGAAAGAAAGTTATTACTTTATATCCAAAGACAGCTGATGCTATTTGTTTCCTTTTTTAAATGAGATTCAAACACTCCAATAGTTTTTACACTTGGAATGCATTTCAAAAGGAAAAGAAAGTCTCAAAGGACTGTGAAAACCCAGTGTGGGCATAAAAAAATCACACTGGCAAATTCTAATCCTTGTCAATAGGTAGAGTTTTCAATATGTGTATATATTCTCCTTTATATAATATGGAGATATTTTTATGTAAACTATAACATATACCTATGTAGTACGATATATAAATCTAGCCATCTGTTCATTATTATCCTGATCTTTTAAACACTGATCAATCAACCCACCTTAAGTGTTGTGAATATTTGAAAACTTATATAAGGGTCACATCTTAACAGGGTGCGCTGGTTCCCAGGGGATTGCATATCACCAAATGTCGTATCAACAAATGCTATGCAGTTTGTTGATCTACTTCACATCACCAGTGCGGTTTTACAGCAGAGTGATAACATTCTCATAACAGTCAAACTCAGATGCAGTTGCATGGCAAGCTAAAAGGTGGCATTATATTTCTACAGTGTACACGAAGGTTACATGTTGACTTCATTATTAGAATTTTTTGAAAGCTCAGCAATTTGTGAACTTTGAAAAGCCTGTTTCTTTTTTCTTTTTTTCTACCTTTTTTTTCTTTTTTTAAGGTGAGTACCATAGCGTGTACAACACAAAATGATCTGAGCACCAATCTGGACACCATTGGAATGTCCCCATTTGTCATTTCTAATATGACAGCCACATATGGAGGTCATGTTGCCTGAATGTGATTCTTATTTCAAGAGAATGTTCTCCAGTCACAATCAACCTGTTCTAGTAATTCATTTCAGGTTTAGAGCTTCAATTTCAGCTGGCAAAATGTGTTGATGTTCAGCAGTCTGCCCTGAAACAGTACGAAGATTCATTCATAAATAGACTGCCTGCAAGGCCCTAATTATTTAATTATAACTATATAAGCCACCAATGCCTAATGTCAGCATTTCTCCAGGAAAGCACATTTCCCATAGAACTTCACCTGGGGCTTCTGCCTGTGGGACACTACCCAAAAATAATCTGTGCTATGTTTCACCTGTGTAACCGGAAATGATAAATCTTCCCTGGAAAAGTATGAAGAGAATGGAAAGTAAGGCAAGTTTCAAAGGGCCTACATCACAACACCTATGTGAATTATTCTGGCAAAACATCATGGCAAGAGACTTTCAGTTATTCAACTCTGCTTTACTAATCAGTTTCCCTGCAGTCAGCAATTACTTCAAAAGATTTTAGGGAACGAGGGGCTCAAATAGTCTGCCAAGGAGCATAAGCAATTATAAAATGTGGCTCACAAAAGAACACTCAAGTCCAAAAAGTCAATAATGGCTTATTATACCTGGAAAGTGAATAAACTATGTAGATCATCTATTCTATAGATATCCTCCTTTCTCATACTGTACAATGTTAGTATAAAGCAGATGATCTTTGTTTTAAAGAATGTTATTAGCATTACTTTCTTGATCACTCACTTATTCCATGGAGGTCATGGCCTTCCAAAGAGACAAATCAATTTTATTTTATTTTTTTTAAAGCACAGATGAATTTTTTAATGCTTATTTTATTTTTTAATGTTTTATTTATTTCTGAGAGAGAGAGAGAGAGAGACACAGCATGAGCAGGGGAGGGTCAGAGAGAGAAGGAGATACAGAATCCGAAGCAGGCTCCAGGCTCTGAGCTAGCTGTCAGCACAGAGCCTGGCGCGGGGCTCGAACCCACAAACCGTGAGATCATGACCTGAGCTGAAGTCGAACACTTAACCGACTGAGCCACCCAGGCGCCCCGAGACAAATCAATTTTAACTTCAAGAAAGGCCATATATTCATCACATGGAAGAAAAGCCTCTGCATTTTGTCTTCCTTTAGTCTTCTTTAAGTTATAACCTAAAATGTGTCTGTGTTGGGTAGTGGAGATATGACCCACCAAGAGGAGAGACAGACAAATTGTACCATTATTCTGGGCTTTTTGAAGCAATCCAGTGGAGAATGGTACTCAGGTTTAAAATAAGGCAGTATGAACAATTCCATTAGTCAGCTGTGCTGCAATAACAAATAACACTAAAATCCCAGGGACTTAAAACAATAAAAATGTATTTCTCAGTAGTTTACTTATTTCTTACCATGGTTTCAGGTTGATGGTTGTGAATAAATAATTTCACCTCTGCTCCACCCTCTTCTCATGTTGAGACCCAGGGTGAATAAGCTGTTCTTCTTATGCCAGGTCATTCTTATAACACAGATAAAGAGGGGGAAAAAACATGTTGCAAATACCCAATGGTCCTTAAACCTACTGATGAGACATGGTTTATATCTTGTCTTCTAAATTCTTGGGGCCAAAACAAAAATCGGGCTAAGTCCAAAGTCTTCCAGAATGTGTAAGTCTCCCAGATAAGCATCATCCCTCCCATGATGACAGTTAAGAACAAGTGATAATATATCTACAACACATCCTCATAATTAATTCTGCCAGTATAAATACTGTTTTGTTTTGTTGCAAATTCCACTTGAAAATCAGGTCCATAAAAGGAATATACATCAAGAATTTCAATTGACCAAACAAGTAAAATCGTTTTGTTTCCCATTACTTATTGTTTATTTCATCCTAACAACGCTTTGACCATTGGTGGCCCTCAAAACCCAACATTAAGGTTGATCTATAACTTCTAGCATTTTCATTAAAATCTCATATGATTAATTTGTCATTATAATTTATAAACAGCCTCCATCAGTTTTTGAATAAAACAACCTTTATGACACTACTCTAGCTTTCTACTCTGACCTCATCATAGCCTAACTTCGTCAAAACATTGCTCATTAGCCCTTCCTGGGACTATGTCTACATATACACTACTTCTTGCTCTCTTGGGGGTACTAGAACTACGCATTGGGGAGCTGAAAGTATGTACTCTTGTTGAAGGAAATCCATAGGTTACTGAATAGCTAGGGTTAGTCAATGAGGAGGAATGGGGCCAGCGTGCGATGGAGGTTAGAGAAAGGGCAAGTCGTTCTTTCCTGAACCATGAGCACTACAGAACACAGTTTCTGTCAGCCCTGAGCTCATCCACAGAAAAGTGGTAACATGTGTCATTTGCAGGATGTAGCAAAAAAACTGTGGTGCTATGAAAAGATATGTTCTGTTCTTTCCCGGTGATATCACAGTTGAAGAAATGTGATATCATAGTGAAGTAGTTAAAGTGAATCGCACCACACCATGCCAGGAAAATATATGCTGGGCAGATCTCACTGTGAGATTTCTTTGATGCAGGACAGATTACTAGAATTCTCATGCTCTGAGTACGCCTTTAATGAATAGAAATTGCACATTTGAACCATCACGCACACAGCTGCACCAAAATTTCTCAGGTCTTTCTTCAGGAGATGGATCTGAACCTATGTTTGAAATTATATTCTTCTAGGTTTTCTTCTTTTTCATACTTTTTTTTGATGAACTTCAGAGATCCACCCTCCACATTAAATATGAATTTCTACCATACCAACCCTGGCCTCTTGGTTTGGTTGGGAAATTTGCAGTGACTCATTATTATAAGGCTCATTATTATATAACCAAATCCTTGCTACCACAGGACAACATTAGGTATAGTATGTCCACACATGAAAAGTCCTCGGTTTATGAGTCTAAAGAAATATAAAATAATGAATTCCTTATAAAATAAGGATGTTTCTATGAATAGGTAATTCAAGGTGGCTTCAGGTTTTGTTTGCAATTTGGGGGTAAAAAGATGGGTCTTGAGATGGAACAAGTAAAGAAATACCATGATGTTAAGTTCATTGAGTTTTGGATTTGTGAGAAAACTCAAGATTCTTCCCTGAATACCTATGCAGACATGTGTTTATCCTTGAATAAGCCTCATTGGTTATGATGGAAGAGTTCTTACCAAGCCAGCTGGCACATCAAGAAGCTTTCCTTAGGCTCTATGCTTCATTAAGCCAAAAAAGTACAAACCCTAGGTTGGTCTGCGGCAAACTTTATAGTTTTGCTAACTTAAGATTGTTCTTACTCCTTTTTCCTCTGCCCTTTTTTTTTTTTTTTTTTAACTCTAGAAAGCTAAAAATCTGCTTTGTCATTTGCCTAATAGTGGCTACATGATACTGTTCTGGCTAATGAAGTACAAGTCCAAGTTTCCTAAGAATTTGAGGGAAAGTGTTCGTTTTCCTGATACCCATATTGTTTCTTCCTTCTCCCTTTCCCACAATGTTTTCCACTTCTTTATACCTCTAGGAATTCAACTGGGGTGGTAGATGCTTTGGCAGTCATGCTGTATCCATGAAATAAAAACCAAAAAAAATTACAGGCGCATCCACCAGCCATCTTTGAGCCACAAAACATATGCCTGGACCTAGAAACAATGTGATGCATTGTTAGGAAAGAAAACTAAAAGGTCAAATTTCTTCTAAGCCACTGTTTACTAGGGTTTTCTATAATTTGCATATGAATAAAATCTTAAACTGTTTAGAAGCATCCAGGATTTGTGGTAAACAAAAGAAAACAAAACAACAAGGACAAAACAAAGGCACTTAGCCTGATACCTGTGTATTGGAACCTTGGGTCATTCTGAAATTTAAATGATTAGTTCCTCTCACAAGATCAGACTGGGTCTTCAGCTGACAATGGATAGGAGATAGTCAAACTGATAAAAGGGACAGGTAACCTCTCTTCTGGAACAAGCCTAATGGAAACCTTGATTCAGTTACAAACATATCAAAACTCATTCCATACTCTAAGACCTTTTAGATCTGCAAATAGAAAGTACACATCAAAGATAACACTGATTAATTCAAACATTATATTAAAATTGGAAAGCAGATCTTGTATCCCTTTGAATGGGAGTGACAAAAGGTACAATAAAGAATAAGTTTATTAGATTATATTATAATCATGTTATAGATCACTAGATCATACTATAACATGTGCATGTATGTTAAAGTTATCATGAACAAAGAGTGATTTGCATCTTCATTTAGAGACTACTCCTTTGCATCCAGAGGATATGGAGGGGAAGCATATGTTTAGTAATTTGAAATTATGGGTTCTTTCAACCGAGCAGTTCTAACTCTTGATTAAAGGCTTCCTGGTAAGCAATTCCTCTCTAATACTATAGAAATCAGAGGCAGCATCGGCTGAAAAATTTCAAAACATGAATTTAAAATCCTCAAAGGAATGGAAATCATAACCTGATTTGCTGTTCTTTCATCTCTTACTCTCTGCCATTTTCATTCCCTTCTTAAAAAAATATTTAGTTTTGTGGAAAAAACTTTGGATATTTGGTTATAGCCAAGAACTATCTTGCTTCTTCAGTGGCAAAAGAGTTATCTGGGAAACCTATAAAACTTGGGTTAGGGAAAAATGTGAAGTCTACAACAGTCACAGTGTCCCATAATCCTGAGCCTAAAAAGGCTATCTTTTATCCATAAAACTCAATTATCTCCAAGGAACATTCTTATTTACTTCCCCATGTAAATTTACTAAATAATCAGTTCTCACAAGTCTGACCCATGAGAACACACTAAATGCACAGTACAACAAAAACATAAGCAAACCTACTTGCCAAATTATAAATTGGCAAAAGAAAATATCTTGGCAGGCATCTGTTTGGGAAAATCAAATTCTTATGGAAAACTGTCAACATGAATTTTACTTAAGCCGTCAAATTACCCCTACTTGATATGACCAGAAGGGCTTACTATATTTTTGTTTTCTCACTCATCTAAACTCAGATCTAAATATTTTCAGTGTTAATACTGTTTATTTTTATAAATAGTCCTTTAATGTTTTGCTGCTTTAATATGTAAATTCTTTTGCATTTTAGCCAAGGCTAAGTTGACCTGTGTAGGGAAAGGATGCTTATTGGGTGCCTGAGTGGTTAAGTCATTTAAGCATCAACTCTTGGTTTCAACTCAGGTCATGATCTCATGGTTCATGGGTTTGAGCCTCGAGCTGGGCTCCACGCTGACAGCAGAGCCTATATAGGATCCAATCTATCCTTCTCTCTCTGCCCCTTTCCCCACCTTAAAAAATAATAATAATAAATAAACTTTAAAAATAAAAAAAAAGTGCTTACTTCCCAAGAGAGGTAGACTTATGTCAAAAGTGGTAGAAAGATGTGCTTTAGTTGTGTATATGTGTGTGTGCAGGTCACTGCATATAGCACACATGCATGTGCACATAGGCACATGCGCGCGTGAGCGCGCGCACGCGCGCACACACACACACACACACACACACACACACACACACAACTTGGCCATTTAGAAAACACCTGCTTTCCCCTTAATCCAGGGTCAACGCTAATCATATCCAATGGCACCAATGTTAAAACTCTGACACTGATAAAAGATTTTCAAAGACATGATATTGATTATATTGATATCGCTATAGCAGATTTGAGACAGTCAAATATTTTAAAATCTTAGGGTATCTACTTTCTTTTTACTTAAACTTCCCATAAAGGTAGACAAGATGAATATGTTAGCATCACATATGCTCTTGTAAGTTTTCAGCAGGCTCTCCAAGTCACATTTCTGAATCTCATGCCTTTCCCCTCTCTTAATTCACAGTAGTGCTCTGCTAAGGAGGCATACTATGATAAGGAAACAGAATTGCTAATAATATTTACCTAGAGAAATCCCTAAGGGCCCATAATAACGTGAATTGTTCCATGAAATTGAAAATCTCCTGTTATCTTTAATACACATCTAGATAGGAGTATTTAAAATCAATGGGATGAGCGCCTGGGTGGCCCAGTCAGTTAAGCATCCAACTTTGGCTCAGGTCATGATCTCATGGTTTGTGGGCTTGAGCCCCATGTTGGGCTCTGTGCTGATGGCTGGCTCAGAGCCTGGAGCCTGCTTCAGATTCTGTATCTCCCTCTCTCTGACCCACCCCTGCTCACAGTCTCTCTCTCTCTCTCTGGGAGATGAATAAAACATTAAAAAAAATAAAAATAAAATCAATTGGAATATTTATTCAACATCTACCGACTTATATATTTGAGGAAGCATGCTAGATATGACGGGGAGCCCACACAGGCATATACACAAGCAGGCGAGGCCTGACTTAGGTCCCTTTGGGGCTGGTGCTCAGTTTGGAGATGTAAATTCATGCAAAAATATAAAATGAAATAAAAATACAACATGACTATAGAGACCCAACAGACCAGAGTTGTCAGGAAAGACTTCTTAGACAATATTCGATTTGGTCTGTTTAGATGGGAAGTATATTAGTTTGCTAGGGAGGCTCTACAAAAATAGCATAGATGGCTACATAGATGTGAGAAGTTCATTTTCTCACAGTTGTGGAGCCTACAAGTCCAAGAGTGAGCTCTTCTCAGGGTTGGTTCCTTCCCAGGGCCCTCCCCTTGGCTTACAGATAGCTGGCCATCTTTTCTTTGTGTCTTTACATGTGTGGTCCCTCTGCACCCCTCTGTGTCCGAATTTCCTCTTCTTATATACGGATACCAGTAATACCAGATTAGGCCCCACTAGAAGGATTTCATTCTTAAATCAGTTCCCTCTTTCAAGAGGGAAATACCAATACAGTCACATTCTGAGGTACAATGTGAGGAAGGACACCACTCAGTCCATGACAGGGTCAGAAAGTCAGAAGGAATTTATGCTAAAACCAAGTATACAATTTGAGAAAAAAAAATAGTAAATTCATAAAGGCGTATCTGACTTTGTTTACTCTAAGATTTTTATTTTAGTTACTAATACAGGTGATCCACTGACAGCTGCATAAAATAGTCTTTCAGATTGTAGGAGCCAAACCAAAACACATCAATTTTTAGTACCAAATAAATGTCTCTTAAGTGTACAAATAAATATTTTCTCCTGAAACAGCTCTCACACTTTTTTTTTTTTTTTTTTTGCAGGAGGGAAAATAAGTTTTTAGAGTTAGTTAGAGGTGACTTCATTGACTGGAGGGTCCAACATTTTATGCATTCAGTGGACATTTATTAAACACCTACTTGCGTGATTTGTAATGACCTCCTTAAATCAATTGAAATACAATCAAAATGGGATTCTCAGTATATGGAGGAGGATACTCACATCCAGGCAGTGTGAACGAGGCCAGAACTAGCCAGCAGTTCTGCAGCTTAGCCCACAGCTTGCCTTACTATGTCATGCTGACCCTAGGTAACTTGGTTTCCACGTGGGGACCTACTGAGAATTATTGAACTGAGCAGACAGTCTGGATACAGAGTATCATGAGTAACTAAAGTTTTTGCCACATGTACAATCGATGAGGCAAATGGCCAGTCCAATCACTCAAAAGAACCCAGTACCTTGTGAACATATCCTAATGATCATAACATCTAACTTTTATCCTGTGGTGTCTATGGCCAAACCTCGTATTATCTGCTTTCTACCTATCATTTGATTTATTTCTCATAATTAGCCTGTGGGTTAGGGATAATTATCATTGACATTTTTATAGATAAGAAAACGGAGGCTTACAGAATTTAGGAAAAATACCCAAGGCCATAGTGGCAGACTTATACTTCAGGTTTCCTATTACCAAATGCAACAGAAGGCTTGTATTGCAGAGATAAAGCTGTATTTTCTCTTCTCAGTCAAGAAAGCAAAAAGAGAAAGGGGGTGGGGAAAAGAGTGCTATGAATTTGTGGCCGACTGTTGAGATTTTCATGCTCATATTAAGAGCACAGCCATTCCATATGTACAGATTCAGCAAAGCGGTCTCATTTATTGTTTTATTTAATAATGGAATTGATTGAATTTTACCAGTTGGGGTCTTTAGACATAAAAACAGAACATGTTTTTTTTTTATATCTTAACCCGATGTCAAGACAATCTGCTATGTGTCTGAGACAATATATGTTTCAAGTTATTTTTATCTTTTCTTACTTTCTATTACCTGAATTGGATCAACTCTATGACCTGACTGTGAGTCATAAAAGTAAAAACAAAATAGATTTCATCAAAAATTAGACTATTTCAGTGGCTCACTCAGGCATAGCCTCCCTATCCTTTGAATAAAAAGATGCACTATTTTGTTCCCAGTTTCATGATGTTGTTTACAAATATTGTAAGTTTGATTATTCATAAATGTATGCATGTGTATTTTTTTAAATAGACATGCAGGCTACAAAAGGAAGAAAGAAGAATTTCCAGATGCTGTGGGAGATCTCCACATGTCTAAGTAGAGCAGGCGACGCTGCTGCAATTTTCAATGTATTAACCAGACTTACTATCTACATAAACAGACTGTGTGTTTAACCTTTTCCTAGAGGCTTTCAACGCTGCTAAGCAGACCTCAGACTGTCTAGCCAGACTTAAAAAGTCATTTGAAGCAAATGGATTCTGGGTGATAAATAATGATGGCTTTTTAAAGTAAGTTTCTTTTTTTCTGTCTAGAAGTATGGCTTTATATCTCATTTTAAGCCCAGTGAATTTTTCTTATAGAGCAATCAACAACTTCCCAAATTGGGCCTGACTTATTTGGCCCTTCTCTCTCTGCTTCTTTCTGTAATTATGCCAGTAGCCTCCACCTTGAGTCCTGTGGTTTTTGTTTTTAATATGATTTTCTTTTTCAATGCTTTTTAATAAAAATTGCTTGAATACTTTTGAATGATTTTATTTTTAAAATTGTATCACAGGGGTGCCTGGGTGGCTTAGTCAGTTAGGCGTCCGACTTTCGCTTAGGTTATGATCTCGTGGTTCGTGGGATCGAGCCCCGCGTCGGGCTCTGTGCTGACTGCCAGCTCAGAGCCTGGAGCCTGTTTCAGTCTGTGACTCCCTCTCTCTCTGACCCTCCCCTGCTCACCCTGTCTCTCTCTCTCTCTCTCATCTAGAAATAAAAAAAAAAAATTGTATCACAAAACCAACTCAATAAAGGACAAGAAAATACATTTTTAAAAACCTGGGTCCTATCTAAATTATATTTTTAAAGTGTATATGTAGTTTTAAAAACCTACACTGACATACTCATTTAACTATCTTTGCCTAAAATTCTTTTATTTTTTTAATGTTTATTTCTTTTTGAGAGAGAGAGACAGAGCACAAGCAGGGGAGGGGCAGAGAGAGAGGGGGACACAGAATCCGAAGCAGGCTCCAGGCTCCAAGCTGTCAGCACAGAACCCAAGGTAGGGCTTGAACTCAGAACAGCGAGATTATGACCTGAGCCAAAGTAGGAACTTAACTGACTGGGCCACCCACGTGCCCCACTTTCCTCTTCTCTTTAACAACTATCATTCCCTAATATATTACATAGCTCACTAAATTTCTTTACTTTTCTGTTTAGTTCCTAAACCACACTGCACTCCTTGAAGACAGGGACTCTCATATATTTCATCCCTGCTGTATTTCTGTCTCCTAGGCCACTGCAGGCAGTATCTATTTATCTAATTAATTCATAAATTTAAACCCGAAGTATCATGGACTATGAACAATTAATCCTATATTATCAGAGGCCCAAGAGAATGAGAATGAGTTTCCAAAAACAGCCTTCTGTACGTGTGTATAGGTTCGCAGGGCCACTTCACAGTGTCTCACATGGGAGGAAGTGTAAGGTTGCATGCTTATGCTCTTCCTGTGTTTTCTTAATGCTCTGTCATCATGATCTTAATGTCTTAATAATTTATCAACAAGGGGCCGCATTTTTATTTTGCACCAAGCTCCCCAGATTAGGGGGACAGTTCTACATGTAGGGGGTGATCACAGCTGGGGTTCAAATCCTAAATGTTACTTAGCATTATGTTTGCATGAGTCATAGAAATGCATATGGAAAATTCTATGGTCTTAACTTCTCTACCTTAGCTACTACTCCCGAAAAAGTTCAGAGAGGCCACAGCTGTGTTACAGATGCATGAACCAAAAGTCAATCGAGCTGAGCTATGGTTCTAACTTAGCCAGCGACTCGCCGTGTAACCTCTCACCTCGTTTGCCTACCCACAGAAGGAGGAACTTGAGCTAAATGATCTATAAGTTACCATCCAGTCCCTGTGCTTTAATTCTTTCTAAATAAAATTATACTACATCTTTAAAAATATAATATTTATTTCTCACCTCCTTACCAAACTCTTTTACATAAATGGCTATCACAGATGGGATTTAACAAAGAGTAAACCCCCTTCTCATTTTATGTTTTTGCAATATGAATTGTCTATTTGATTTGTGGCCCCTTAAAAAGGTTTGATTTTTCCACATCTATTTCTGGGCTTTTTGACACTGTACTCCCATCTAAAATCAAACAACCAATAAATTGATTAAATCTACTCTCATTTTCTTGGCCATGTTCATGTGATCAAACAACTTAATCCCAGATAATCTGAGTTTTCTTAAACCGATCTATAATGCCTCAGTGAAATTCAAATTCAGCCCTAGGGAGCAGCCCCTCCTTACTGCCCATGAACATTAAGATGAACGGCAAAGTAGGTTGTTTGAGGCAATCCAGTGTAGGTGACAGCAGTGACTCCTCCCATTCTCCATCTATGTCCACCAGAATTTAAACACTTAAAAGCATCCCTACTCTTGTTGTTCGCTGAACTACAAAATCTGGGGGTTGAGGAAAATTTAATAAAAGTATGAATTTGGGACACCTGGGTGGGTCAGTCAGTTGAACATCCAACTTCGGCTCAGGTCATGATCTCGTGGTCTGTGAGTTCGAGCCCCAGGACGGGCTCTGTGCTGACAGATCAGAGCCTGGAGCCTGCTTCAGATTCCGTGTCTCCCTCTCTCTCTGTCGCCCTCCCCCAAAAGTAAACAATTAAAATTAAATAAATTTTAAAAATAAAAGTATGACTTTGTTCATAATTACAGTCAGTTCTGCTCTAAAAATGTGAAATATGTGTTCCATAAAAAAATCATTGTGTTAAAAAAAAATCATTCTGAGCAAAACTGTGTGAGAAAAGCCACAGGTCTTATGAGGAAAAAAAGGATAGGTATACAAACTTCCATCAGTGACACACAGAAAATGATAGGAACCGAATAAACAGCAACACCATGTACACGTGTCAAATGATTAAGAAACACATAAATACTACCATGAAAATGGTACTTGACTCTGAGAAAGTCTGGAAGTTTGTTTGTGGGAGTGGTCATCAGAAGTAGTGCAGCTTGGGGCCCCTGGGTGGCTCAGTCGGTTAAGCATCCGACTTCAGTTCAGGTCATGACGACACCGTTTGTGGGTTCGAGCCCTGCGTCGTGCTCTGTGCTGACAGCTAGCTCAGAACCTGGAGTCTGCTTCGGATTCTGTGTCTCCCTCTCTCTCTCTCTGACCCTCCCCTGCTCATGCTATTTTTCTCTCTCACTCTGAAATAAATAATTTAAAAAATTTAAAAAAAAAAAAAAAAAGAGATAGTGCAGTTGTGAAGAACCGCGACATGGCAGAAAATCGGAGGGAGAGTTGAAAATGAAGGATCGATGAGATGTAGCTCGTGACCCAACAGCACTGGCAGAGATCCGGCACGTGTCAGAGGCAGGACCAGCCTCGTAGATGTGTCATCTGAATGTGGTCACTCAGGCTCCATGCTGTGGCCATCTTGAATTCTTAATCATTTTGGAGCAAGGAGTCACACATTTACATTTTTCCCTAGCAAATGATGCAGTCAGTCCAGGCTTAAGGTCATGTGTGTTTGCACACATATGCATTTTGTGTATTCTTACAGATCACAGCGGTCAAGGTGTTCCTGGCAGATGAAATTTTGCAGAAGCCAACTCAAAATTCTCATTATATTCACATTTCCTCCTGATATATACATCATGCTGGAACAAAACAAGATGTTTTCAAAACAGGTATTATAGCAGAACTGACTGGAGTTAAATTTTTGGAAACTATTATTAATCTGAGGTGAAGCAAAGGAGTCAGAGATCCCAGGGTGAGGAAAGCGGTGCATTCCCAGGCTAGTCTCACCAGGAGACCCCACATCCCGAATGGAGAAAGTCAGGGTATACTACCTCCTCCAAAATCAATGGTGGACCCCCAGAAGGAAAGAAAAAAAAACTGTATTAAAAAAGAATTAAACATTTTACCACAGGTTGCCCTGATTGTCCCTTCCTTTTACCCCTTCTCCCCTGAACTTTAGAGTGAGGCTATGGGAAAAGAAGTGGATGACGGGGTGTTTTTATTTAACCTTCTAGCCAAGTTGCTAGGGCACATAGTGAAGAAGTGAGGGAGGGCATCGCTCACAGGGAGAGGCGCCCAGGTGCAGGGCAGAAGGTGGCTAATTGGCACCAGGTGGAGTTGACATCAGGAAACAAGGAGGCAAGAAGGCAGCATCCCAACGGAAGGAGGAGAAGGTCACAAGGCAAGGAATGATCCTTTGCAGGCCTGAAGACCCACCAGGGGTAAGACTCACACCCCAGCAGGGGACTAACTTCTCAGCCAGCAAGATTGAGGGTCCCCGCCCTACAGATGGCGGCCAAGCTAGGACAGCACTGTTCCTTAACTTTTTTTTAATTTTTAACCCTCAGGCTGATCTTGCAGGTATAACATCCCTATTTCGAAATTATCTAAGAAAAATAGAGAAGAGATGAAGGACAATAAATTAACATGCATCTCATTTGCTGTGGGAGGGCAAGGATGGTTCCTTCTTTATTAAATTTCTCTCACTGTGTATGCTTACAGCGAAATAAAGCAGCAGAGCTGAATAATGGGAGATGTTTTACAGTTCTTCTAAAGTTTCCACCCAATGCATTTTATTTTTTACAGAATAAGGGAAATCCTGAGCAGAATGTTTAGGTTATTTAACTAGAAACCACAAAGGACATATACTGTTAGAACATTCTGGGCTCACTCTCCCTTCGTGTGTTCCTTAGCTCCTTAAATTCTATCATTTAATCTCAGTCCCGGATTAAATGTTCTCTCTTGAAATCCCAAGCTTTTAGTTGTTCCTTGTGAATAGGTTTATCTCCCCTTACAGTGAGCCAGCCCTTAGCCCTTGGTTTATTTAAAAGCACTACTTTGTGATGATGCCTGCTACTGATGTGTTGATTTACATCTTTTGTTAAGCCATTTATGGTGAGGTCTGGCTGCTTTTCCACACATCTGGTTATCAGGTGCTATTAAGAGGCTAATTACCATAATTTATTATTTATGTGAGTGTGATTTTACACACGTGGTTTTTCTCAAGGTGCTACACACCTGCGATTCTGTTTTGCTTTGCCTTTTTTTTTTTTTTGGAAAGATTAACTTTTGTACTTTTAGAGGAAAATCAGGAGGATGCTGGTCTTAGCCCTCCTTTCTTAATCGTACATTTCCATTCACAATGAAATGGCTTTTACTCCTTTTGGTGTGAAATCAAGTTCAAGATAACATGGATTGAAATTCAGACAGACAAAGCCCTCCTTTTGAAACGAAAATGTTCTTCAGTAATACTACAGCCTTTCTCAAACCCACAGTGTTTCAAATGTACTTCAAAATGAGGCAATCTGTTTCTTTCCGTGAGATGTATTATTTTAAGAGAGCTCCTCATATTTGCAGTGTTGCAACTTACCGGGTGTCCCATTAACTCGTCCACGGCCAGCTCTGGGATCATATGAAGCCAGTGGGAGAAAATTCACTGCACTGGCAATTTCCCACATTTCTGCTCAGAGAAGCTATATCGATATCTCGAAAGTCAGTGGAGAGAGAGGAAAAAAACAGAAGTTCAATTCCTTGTACTCAGGTACTAATTCAGGAAAAAATATTAAATGTGAGAACATATTTCTGCTAATGAATATTAATAAAGGGGCGCCTGGGTGGCTCAGTTGGTTAAGCATCCAACTCTGGCTCAGGTCATGATCTCACAGCTGGTGGGTTCGAGCCCAGTACGGCGCTCTGTGCTGACAACTCGGAGCCTGGAGCCTGCTCTGGATTCTGTATCTCCCTCTCTCTCTGCCCCATCCCCTGCTCATGCTTTGTCTCTGTCTCTCTCAAAAGGGGCTGACAGAGAGGGAGACACAGTATGGTAATAAACATTTTAAAAAATTAAAAATATATATTAATAAAAAGCCTCAGTCACAAACTGTGGGAGGAAGTGGGGAGGGGTTATGCAGAACCCTACTCTCTGAGGATGAAAATCTCTGTGCGTGCGTGCGTGTGTGTGTGTGTGTGTGTGTGTGTGTGTGAGAGAGAGAGAGAGAGACAGAGAGAGAGACAGAGACAGAGACAGAGAGAGAGATGGACTCTGAATCTCTTTTACCTATAGGTTATCAATTTCTCCTTCCTGTCCCCTGGAATAAGTTTTCCTTACCCTTTCTACAGCCTCAGATTTCTCACCTGGCAAGTGGTAGTCATCACAGAACCCACTTTGTGAGATGTTCAACATCAAGGATCTTCACCCGATGCCTGGTACACAGTAAATTCTCAACAAATATTAGCAATTAGCATCAGCTTAAGTATTTGTGAGAGTCCCTTTCTGCTTTGTCAGGGACAGCTGTGTCACAACAGCGACGAGTGTGTGGAAGGGTTCAGCTCAGCTCCAGAGTTGGACAAGCTCTCACATCCTAAAGTTGGGCATAGCTTTACAAGAATTTACTTCTCATTGACGCTGGCGCTGTCTTCGAGCGTGCTGGCAGTGTCTTTCCAAACTGCGGGTCTAGTAAGAATTGCAGGCGAACTTGTTAATCCAGATGCCCAGTCCTCTGCCCAGAAGACTGATTTCCGGTTTGGTAGGTTTGGGGCATGCACAAGTATTCTCACTCTTGGGGACACACCACAGTCACACTTATTATCAATCATATTTGGGAACCATGACTAGCACAGGATTTCATAGCGGGTTATCCCATTTTATGGGTTCATTTTAATAAAATCATAAACCATCCAAAGGAGATGGCTAAAACAGTAGTGTTCAGAAAATATCCTGTGTGCCCCCACTTTTCCCAGCCTCCTTTATATTAAGATAAAGGTCACATGAATAGTTCTAGTCAAAGCCTGGGAGCATGTTGTCATGGATCACTTCTAGGCCCCTAAAATTAAAGACACAGGTATCCTTTCATTGGTCTCTCTTCCCATCTTGAGATGAACTTGAGAGCATGAGAACAGCGATGCCACAGGGGCGCCAGGATGGCTCAGTCGGTTGAGTATCTAACTTCGGCTCAGGTCATGATCTCTCAGTCCATGAGCTGGAGCCCCGCGTTGGGCTGGGTGCTGACAGCTCAGAGCCTGGAGCCTGCTTCAGATTCTGTGTCTCCATCTCTCTCTGCCCCTCCCCCCACTCACACTCTGTCTCTGTCTTTCTCTCAAACAAAAATAAACATAAAAAATAAACAAAAACAATAATGCCACAGCATTGACAGGTGCCTCTGGCATCCTGGTTTGTGAATAATTATGGAAACCACAGCACAACCTCACACTCTCCCCCCTGAACCCATCCTGTTCATACAGCATGAGCAAGAAATAAATCTTTGTGAAATTAATGACCACCCCAACTATTACAATGGAAGAATTCTCTAGTCATCAAATAGAGACCTGTAATAAAGGAATGGACACAGGGAAACTACTGATAAACAGTTACTGATTACATGGGGGGTGAAAAAGATATAGGGAGTACAGCCCAGTGAGATGAAAAACAATACTGACTGATCCAAAAAGGTGAAGGATGTGCAATTATCAGTAGTGTATGAAGAAAAGGTCTAAGATGGCTGCCCAAGGGTAGGAATAGGGGTGCTGGTTAATTCCAAGGAAAATAGCTGCTAACACAAACTGTACTCCGACCAACCTTTACTCATCAAAGGGAACCCTGCTTTGAGTAATCAACAGTTGTTTTGGAAAACCACAATAAGATGAAGAATCTACTAGATGTTTTAGAATTTGGATGGGTGTCTGTTTTCCAGACAACAGCTTCAAATATTTAAGCTGCTAACATTAGACCAACAATGAACTTAATGGTAATTGAAAACATCTTTTCAATACATAAAAACACATTTTGCACACTTTATTTAAAAAGTTTGCTCATGACTTAGACTAACACAGATGTGGTTTAGAGACATTCTATACCTAAAGACATGCAACTAGATGGGGAAGATAAATACCAAAGAGGAAATGAACTGATATGATTTAAAGTGTGATATTATTACCATCGTAAATTATGTCAGCCACGGCTGCCTCGAGTAGAACTTGGCTTGATTTAAAGCCAAACAAGGCCACTGAATTATTTTCAGTTAATTAAGAGCTGGCCATATGTTGCAATGAGAACAATATGTTAATCAGTCAACATTGACTCAATGGTGACCACGAAAATGGTTGGTTCCTATCCTTCTGGATAAAATGTATCTCAGAGACAGAAGAATAAGAATGTTAATATCTTTTTGTAGAGTAAAATCTTATTAACTTATCTGAGAATTTCAAAAGGATGTGAAATCTGGTTAGGTAAGAGATCAACACAAATGTTTATGCTTTAAAAAAGATTCCATGTCCTTCTGAATGGAATGATGAGTCAGCAGTTCAGGAAATCTTTAGGTGTGGAACTCATCCCTATGTAAAAGGGCACTTATCACCTGTTCTGTATCATGGACATAGTAAAAATATATGCACGGTATTGAATATAATAATTGAGCAATCCTATAAAACAATGCCATATCCAAGCCCTGTATTAAAAAATACTGTGGTATGCTATAAAAATATAAAGTATGTGAAATATAGTTTCATAGAGCATACATATGCATACACACACACACACACCAAAAGTATTGTGTATTTATAACCAAGAGATACAAGCATTACAAAATTGTAAGATGGATTTTTATTAAAAAAACTTAAGAGACAGAGACTTTTCCTTAGTTCTGTAATGATCTGCTATGCATAGTTAGTTTTTAAGCTGTGAGTCCTAAGTTTTCTTCTCTTTTAAAATAATGCATGTCGTCAACATCTAAAGCAATAGAAGAAAAACAGGACATAGAATTGACTTATCCACACATTTGGTGCATTTAGCCAATTCCTCAGATGATGGAATAACTCAACCTGAACTTTTATACCTATAATTCAAGCTCTATATGTTATTCTGTCAAACTACTATACAAAACAGCCCTCTTCCAAAAGGAGGTAGTATGTTTAATTCATGGTATGTTATTACTTGAACACCTAAATCCACGTATACCTTAATTTTTAAACATATGCTAATGTTTTCTGGTTGATGGTGCTAATATTGAAACATTTTCAATGAATCCTAGTACAGTTAATTAAAATATCTGAAGCAAGATAAATTTGTGAAGTAATTTTCAGATTAAAACAGACTCTGCAAGTAGCACCAGGTGTGAATTCTCAACCTTCTTCCAACCCAAGTGTAATTAGCTACGCTGGGCTTACTAAGGCTCCTTGGACATCTGTTTTGCTAAACCTTCTCTTTAAAGCTTTGATCTTTGCCTCCCTAATTACACAGCTTATCAAAGAACTTTTGCTATTCTTTCCTAAGCCTTGTACATTGGAGGCGATTCTGATTAAGATGAGTACGTGAGTCTTATTGATTTCATTGAGAAATTCCTGCCAGAGCTGAATTTGGCTAATAATTCCTGATTTATATTATTTTTTATGATCAATTTATTAGCCTGTGATTTTTCTAGTCCCATGCCTATCATTTTTAATTATTTTACTAAAATATATACATGTATATATATATACACACATAGATTTCTGTCTATACATTTATACATATGCACATATACATACATACATTTGTGCATATATATGTATATATAGATTCTATGCTCAATAAAATGAAAAAAAGTTGGTTACTATGGAAGTAAATCAATCAAAATAGATAATTTATAAATATCAGCCAGTTTACCATTAGATGGAGAAAAGGTAAATGTTAACACTTTTCCACAGTACATTTTTTTTAATATTTTTTATTTATTTCTAGGAGAGAGAGAGAGAGAGACAGCGTGAGCAGGGGAGGGTCAGAGAGAGAGGGAGACACAGACTCTGAAACAGGCTCCAGGTTGTGAGCTGGTAGTCAGCACAGAGCCCGACGCGGGGCTCGAACCCATGAACCGTGAGATCATGACCTAAGCGAAAGTCGGGAGCTTAACCGACTAAGCCACCCAGGCGCCCCTCCACAGTACATTTTTGTGCATGTATATATTCTTTTGATTTTTCCCCTAAGGAACCAGAACAAAATTACAGTTTTTATGTGAAATAGAAATCTCTTCTTGACAATAAATGGGCAGCAAGCTATTTCCTATGTTTAATTACAATATCACAAAAAGTATACAGGATATAAAGAATAGGACACCTCATTTTTAGAAAAAATACCATATATTAATTTTGAATACATAAATTATCATGGCATGTGTAATAACTATAAAGATTTACAGTAAAAAGAAAGTTATAGTCCACTGACTTTTATGAGTTCTCTTCTGGAATAATTTGCCTGAAAACAAAATGACTCGTAAGAATGCCCTAGAATGTTCTTTGCCAACTCCCATAAACATGTGCTATCTAGGTGCAAAAAATATATTGAGCCTAGGGGTCCCACAAGACTTGACCTCCATTTTCTGACACATAAAATGAAAGGACTGGACTCAGAATGTGTCAGGTGGTACTACAGAGCCCCGAGCTCCATGCCTGCGAGAAGGACAGGGTTGCGGACTCTACCACATAGATCCCTGTTTTAGGTTATATTTTCCCTTTCATTTCTTTCAAGTCATATTCACCTAACATTTCCTTGTACCAAACACTTTTCTAGCTGCTGAGAACATAGTGTGACTAAGGCACACCAAAGCCCCCCTCACAGACTTTTTCAAGTGAATTTTAAAGAGGTTGACATAGCTAAATACATGAATTTGAAAACTGCTGGACTGTGCATCTAATCTTCTGACTCTAAAGTGTCTTCAGGTAAAAACTGAGAAGTAATTATTCCTTAGCAAGCCTCTACAGTCAAGTTAAATTACTAAAATTTTCAAAAGGGGTTTTTCCCTTTGTATCTTCCTCCCATCCATCCTCAGGATTACCCCAATAATTCCTGTGCTCCTCTGGGGTGCCCTCAATACGAGTTTAATTCTGGCTGGCTTTTAAACAGTTCCCATTCTGAGTGCAAGATTACTGTAAAATGTTTAAAGTGACTGTAATTTAAAGGAGGCTAAAACTTCCAATCTATCTCAGGAAGAATAACAAACCGTAACTATGGAAGTTGACAATGATGTGTTATTTCCTTTTGGTTCAGTGATCACACACCAGAGAACAATCATAGGTATTTTAGTAAAGTTAATAATTACTTATGGTTGGAAAAAAAAAAGAGGGAGCAAGTTATTGGTGTTGAAAGTTCATGACTACTCACACATACCCCATAAACGTGTTCTCAGATCGGTTGTGGGAATTGTGGTTTATGTTTCTTTATTCTCCGGGTATTCATAAAATGCTATTTTAAGGGAACACTTGTTATTTCAAGAAATGACTGATATATTATTTAGTACGGTTCTTGCCCGGGTGTTTCCTGGTTATATTTGAAGAATCCGTCTAACATTGTATATTATTAACAAGAGCACTTTTTCTCACCTTCTGTAATCTGTTTCTTTGACTCTCTCAACTTGAGAAAATACTTAGTCATCTAGTCAGAACCTTCAATGTTCCAAACTAAGTTGATTTTTCTACCATATGTGTTTAACTCCCCAATGTAAACTTTTAGGCAATTGTTTATATTTGAAAAACAGACTGTTATCAGTGATCTAACAACATATAGGGTAAGATATAAGCAACCTCCCCTTGTTTGGTAAAAACTAATAATTTCATAATTGTTCATCTCCAGTAAATTTTCATTAAAATATTCAATACAGCCACTTCTGCCCTAAAATTCATTATATTCTCCCTTTTAAGAATTTATATTCTGGGGTCACTTGGGCAGCTCAGTCGGTTAAGCGTCCGACTTCTGCTCAGATCATGATCTCATGGTCCAGTCCGTGAGTTCAAGCCAGAGCCTGGAGGCTGCTTCAGATTCTGTGTCTCCCTTTCTCTCCTCTCCTCCCCCACTCACTCTCTGTCTCTGTCTCTCAAAAGTGAATAAACGTTAAAAAAAAAGAATTTATATTCTGAATTACATGACAATTCCAATTTTATTTTATTTTATAGACTGGGCCTATTAGCTGAATTCATACTTCGAAGGAAATAAGAATAGAAAAGGGTTTCTGGCAGGAATTTTAACACAAATGCTTATCTATTTCACAAAACAAAGCAAAACTTAAGAGACTAAAAAGACAAACTGCTTAGATGAGGAAAAGCTATAAAATATGCGCACATTTATGTTGAGATAGTCCTTCAAACACCCAGGTGGGCCAGGGCAAAAATCAGCAATGATTTTGCTGCTTCCAAATTTGGATTTCCTTTAGTTTCGTTACTATTTGTTGAGCACTTAGTATGTGCCAGGCACCACGCACCACCGATGTCAGTGCATTTGGTCTCTACGAGAGTTACATAAGGTATTTTTTATGGTCTTTGCCTCATTTTATGGAGAAGGAAGTCTGGGATCAGCTTTGATAAATGAACAGGCTTAGAGAGAGGGTCAGAAGACACTTGTAAAACCAGAGCTGTCTTTCTACTCAAAACACCTGCTGTTAATACCCCCATGTTACAGGGCAGATCCTGCAGACTGAAGGTCCTTGTACCTAAAACATTGTTCTAGAAATTTCTAGACTCTCTCTGTGATAAACTGTTTTCTTTCTAGGGTAACGACACAGATGGCATGCGATCTATGTAAAAGCTTTGGTGTGGCTGATGCCCAAACAGCTCCTTAATAACTCAATGGTTAGGGAGAAAGAGAAAAAAAGACCCAGAAGATCGTGTGGGTACATAAATCACCTCACATCAGTCACCTTTTTCATTAACTATCTTCTAGAAAAGGTGATAAAAAATCACAGCATTAATCTTCTCCACAAAGGGATCAATACAGAAATCAACAGATGTTGCAATTCAGAATTTCTTAATGGGATCAAGTACTTTTATCTTTTCTAGCAGGATGAGATGCTAGCTTTGGACAACACTGAGTTATGCTAATAGTAGGGCTATTTGATAATTCACATGATTGCTATTTGTAAATAAAATAACTTAGTAGTTTAGAGGAAAACCTGGGTGGGGTTAAATTCTGAGAAGCATACCAACCAGATTCCAACATGAGAAACTTTTATTGGCTTCTGTTGTCTCTTAGGAAATGGAGTTTTGAGGACATATTTAAAGTGAACAAAAGTTACAGTATTATTAAACATCTAAATCTGTGTTCTGTTTTCAGCCAGAGTCGGCAAATGGAAATGCATGAGGAATCACTGACCTTATTCGTGCCCCTGATATCATGATGGATAATACATCATTAAATTACAGATGGTAAATAATGAAGCAATTGTATGAATAGAGAACAGATTATTGAGCCAAGCATACTCAGAGAGAAAAAGAAAATCATGAGCATGATACAAAAGAAAACAAATGTGGCAAGATTCTTCACTCTGTTTAGGAAAATAGTCTGTCTTTAATAACTATTTTAATTTTACAAACAAAATGTGTCATGCTTCAAGAAACACATTTTTATTTGCTTTTAGTATTTTACTAAGATATTCTCTCCAGCGCCCTTTGCTTTAGGGTAAATAAATGAGAGGTAAAAATCAAACAATTATGTTCTCTCATTTTGAAAAATAAATTAGGGATTGACTGGTGTATTTCTTTCTCTTTGGGAACTCTGGCTACAACTATTTCATATTGACAATAATGACAGCTCCCATTGATAGAGTGCTCACTGCACGCCAGCTTCCATTTTGTCACTTAATCTAATTCTCACCTCTGCCCAAGGAGCTGCTCGTTATTATTATGCTCAACTGCAGATGAGAAAACATAGGTATATGGAAGTTAGGTAATTTTCCCCCCCAAAAAATGGTGGAGGAGTCTGTACAGACTTCTGAAACGATGGTCCTCAACCACTTGGCATTAAAACAATTAATCCTATTAACCTTGTTGGAATCATTTGGGGATACATATATCAAATTTTAGACAGACATACTGAAAGTCCCTAACAGTGTAATATTTCATTTTCTGGGCTGTTACACCAGTGTTTAGTTTTAAGTATTTTCTAAGAAATGATTCACAGTCATTCACTATGTCTCAGAAGATAGCATTTATGTTAACATGGTAGTAGAGAATACTGAACTTCTGACATAGTGTCTGATTATCTGCTATCTAATCAACAAAATATTTGAGGAAGGAATAAAGTCTATTATGCCCTGAACATAAATGCACAATAAGACTGACAGCTTTATAGCATTTGAAGTTTTTCGTCACAATAACTGCCAAATCAGACTGATGTGTGACCTAGTCAATTGCCTCCCAATTGTTCCAAATTGACTAGAATCTTGAACAATTTCTACACTTTATAGGCCACGATGAACAGAAACATCATTTTTGTAACTCCTGTAAATCAGGGGGCAAAGGCTATATTTTCAGGGAGGACTGGGTCTCCGTGAAGACAGATCCAGGGGCGTGTAAACCCAAAGCATCAGAGTAGAGAAGCAAGGTCTCGAAATGAATGGGTAACAATTCCCTCCCCTAAGTGTCTCCTGGAAGGACTTATTCTGAGTTATGGCTTCTGAGGTAGAGCAAAAAGCAAGTTCATACAGTGAACTCCTTAAATAGTAATGAAAAGGTCATCAACCTAAAAAGACTGTATCCTTTCTAGAGAAATGTTGACCAAGAATTGGAAAACTAAAAGTGGCATCAGTTGCAACTGTGTGTGTCTGCCTGTCTGTCATAGAGAGAGATTGAGAGAACGAGATAATTAATATGACAAAACTCCATACAAATCATCTTAGAATGAATACGTTTCTGTACAAGAGAAATATTTTCTTTTTAAAAAATTTTTAAAATGTTTATTTATTTTTGAGAGACAGAGATAGAGTGTGAGTGGGAGAAGGACAAAAAGAAGGAAACACAGAATCCGAAGCAGGTTCTAGGTTCTGAGCTGTCTGCACAGAACCCTATGCAGGACTTGAACCCACAAACCATGAGATGGTTATCTGTGCCGAAGTCGGACGCTTAACCGACTGAGCCGTCTAGCTGCTCAGAGAAATATTTTCAATATTTAGACTGTTGGCTCTCAGCACCTGCTACCCTTCGTCTCACACCTAGGACACAGACTCCCTCACCGTTAGACTTGATAACCCACAGATATCACTCAGCCCAGTTCCAGTTACAAACTAAGAATTTAATCGGGAAGACCTACCAACACTGTTAGTGTTTTACTTATATCCTTATGTAATATTTGCGGCTGTCAAGTATTGCAGGCAGAGGCCAGAGAGTGGCGGCAGGTTGTAAGGGATGAAAGGGTGAACAGAGAAGCATACGCGACTTTATGCCTTAACTTTGATTGTCCTTTTTCCGATCCACTCTTTCTGCACGTCAGTGGCAGCTTCTTTGAAAGGTATTCTAGTGCCCATGCAGAAAATGACAATGAATAAGGGGTCTACTCTTCAACACTGACAGGTTACACCTAGAAGCCAAAGCAGTCGGAATGAATTCCAGCATTACCCCCAGTGAAGGGTCTACACAGACCCAGATATTTGGAATGAGCTCCCCTCATCCCTCAGGGCTTCAACTATTCCCAATATTACCAGCAAAACATCTGCTGTCAAACTCACAGACCACCAAGTTCACATGTGCACCTATCCGTCTTACCTAAGTATATACTGGATGAATGATGGGAAAACCTTTTCTATTTTTTTTCTGTTTATGTCCTTGAAACATAAATGGGTTTTCCAAAAGAATTGTTTTTTTCTTCCTTCACCTCCTACATTCATAGCATATTTGTACTTTCCAATCTATGCCCAGTTTGGAGAAAAGAAGTTTGGGTATTTGCTTCCCTCTATTTCAACCTCTAATTTCTGACAAGTTCTTATTACAGTGGAATTCTAACATAAACAGCACAAAAGCCACATGCGGTACTTTATAATCTGTTTGAATCTATAGGAAGGAAATCACAGTAACACAATTCACTTGAGGCTTTAAACTACTGCCATTCATTTTTTTTGAGAGTATTATATATTTAAAATCAAACTAAAAGAAATTTTGCTGGTTACAAAGTAACAAAGACAGATATTCAGTATCTTTACTGAGCAGTGTGGATATTATGCTAAATTTTGAAGATTATGGGTTTGCAACGACTCTGGCATTTGTGAGTCACCTTTAAAGATGATAATTATAAGTTTAATTTCATTAACTTAATCTGGTTTATCAATAATTCAATCTGCCTTATAACCTCATAACCTTAACCTTATGACCTCTTAAAGGATAAATCTAAATATTCATGTCAGAAATGAATCCATTCATACAGTTAGCCTTACATAATTATTTTATTATAATAATTAAAAGCACTATCATGTATGATAGGATATGACTTCATTATTCTCAAAACTAAAAATACCAGGAAAGTTACATAGTATCTACAAATAACATTTAAAGCAAAAATACTACATTATTCTACACAATAGATCACTCCACTTTATTGGTTAGGCTGTGGTTCTTATTTCAATAGTAAAAGCCTATGCCTCATCCCAATTTTGATAATCACAGATCGAATTAGAATGCTATAAACCTTCAAAAATTTCAAACCATTTTGAAGCATTTTAAACTTTCTCTTAGCATGCTAGAATGATTTGTGGCTCTGTACTGAATATTTCAAAAGATAAACTATATCTGTAGCTTTAATATGGAAAATATGAGGTAAATATCACATTTTCTTTAGGTCATGTACACTCAGTGAACTTCTTCAATGTAGGCATAGGAAAAGGAGCTGGGTTTTATTTAGTTTCAATAGGCTATAATGTAGATATCAATCAGTTGTTGAAATTGTAACTACCTCATGTGCCACACTCTCCAATAAGAAGCCAATGCCATTATCTAATTCTTATCATTGACTTAATCTAAAAAATGAGCCACAATTTTATGCTATGGAAAGGTATTCCAAAGCTTATACAGACCTTGAATGAATAATGTCCATGTAACTGTACTTATGAAAATGTTCATCCACTTACAAATGGTGAGATGCTAGACTCTTTTAACAATTAATAAAGGTTATGAAATTAAGTTTATGGTTCCAAATAAGAAGTTTAATGGAATATGAACTTATCATGCAACAGCTATCTATTGTTAATTGTACTGGAAGTAATCATGATATTCTGAAGTCTTGGTCTACCCAAACATAAAGATAGTGACTTCCTGTGGTGACACATTTTACACTTACTAAACTGGTGTTTTTCTGATGATAAGTCTCAATGCACTGACATATGACATGAGATCAATCCAGTAGTTGAAACCAGTATTTTTAAAAAAGTAAAATAAAACAGTAAATAGTATAAGAGAAAAATATCAAAAAATATTGAAATTTATAAATCTTTTCAATCATATATGTATGCATGTACACGTGTCTAAATATTATATAAATACAGGAGATATATGTGTATATATAGACCTATAGATATAGAATATATGTATGCATATATGTGCATATATATAGGATATACATACATACTCCTTCCATGATTGATCTCAAAATCACTCATGATCTCCTAATATTTCCAAATATAATGTATATCCTTTTTTACTGTTTATCTCCCCCAACTAAAATACAGGTGGGCCTAGTATCATTAAGGGTCACTGTAAATGCTCAACAGATATTTATAGAATAAACAAATTCATGACTATACAAATATATGCACACACGCTCTCTCTCTCTCTCTGAGTTCTGATGTGATATTTATTTCCTTTTGTAAGTTGGTAACAAAAAAAGCCATAAATGTCACTGATCAGAACCAAACGCTACGCTTTGGAAAGTCAGTTTTGTTTAAAACTGAACTCCACCCTTCCCTTCATCACCACTGGCCTCCCCTCCACCTTACTAAATCAAAACATAGTGAAGTTTCTTCTATAAAATCTACAATAATACACTGGGAAGAAATATCCAATGAGATCTCTCCACAGAGGAGAGATTAGATCCCCTGAAACTGATCACCCAAGCAGGGCCACCAAAATATGCACAAATCACCTCATTCATTCCACAGCCATGTCACAGGATAAAATTGAGAGTAGACAGCCACAGGAGGCACAGGCTTTAGAGGAGGAGAGGAAACTGAGGAAAGGCATGGAAGTACGAAAACCAGACTTAAATAGTGTTTTGGTTGCCACATCAGAATGCAGCCTTGTGGGGGCTCTTGGTGGCTCAGTTAAGCATCTGACTTTGGCTCGGGTCATGATCTCACAGAATGCAGCCTTGTGATCAGGGAAAAAATAGGAGTTGATATAACCAGTCTGAGGTACTCCAAGAGCAAATGGAGGAACAGGGAGAGGAGGAGGCAGAGAGAAATGAGACTCTGAATAGCTAAATAAAAGAAAAGGAACTGCAAGTTCTTTGTGGGGGGGCAGGGGGGCAGAAAGAAGCTTCTAGAAGATTTAAGCAGGCAAGAACACAGTTCAGATTTTTTTAACCATCATCATGCAGAAAATCTAAGGCAGGTGGGGAGGCTTTCAACCTACTGGCAAATTAGACCAGTTAGGGGAGAAAGGGATGAAGGAGGCAAACAAAATAGCAAAAAGGAGGGGATTGGAGAAATACTAAGAAATGAAAATGATAAGGATTTGAGGAGTGACTGGATGGAGGTGGGGTTAACACCAAAAGCAGATGTGAATGGAAGGATCTAGGATCACTGCAGTCTGCAGCTTGAGAGCCTGGGCCAGGATCTGTGTACGTGTCCACCTTTCCCAATAGTCAAGAGTCAAAACTGGTTCAGGGTAGTTTCACCATAAGCATCTTTGCTGCAAGTATTCGAGCCTGCACGTGTAACTGGCAGTAAAGCAAGTCTGCATTAAAATATTAAAAAAAAAAAAAAAAATAAGTTTGTTGGTCTCATCAACGGGTTGACTGTTTGGTTTCATTTCTCTGTTGAAGTAGTACTCCCATTTTTATATTATATACAACTTAGGCTTCATAATGGTCTATATGGTGGTGCCAAGTTTTGAACCCACAATTCACAAAAACCTTAAAATGTCTATCAAGAAACATGTTACAAAATCCTGAGAAAAAGAGAAGGCTTTCACAATGCAATACAGAGCTCAATTATAAATATGCATCTTGGTATTTGGAAAATGATATTTCAAAGTGGTCTTTGAAGAAGAAGGTAATTTTAACAACAACAACAAAAAATCCTAAAAGCACAATGCTGAGCTAGAAGACAAATCAACAAGGTAAGGAGAAGGAGGAGAAGGAGGGGGAGGAGGAGGAGGAGGAGACAAGAACACCACCACCACCACTACCAGCAGCAGCAGTAGCAGCAAGTCTTTGAAGACAAAGGCTTAAGTATGATCCACAAAATAAAATTAGTTTTTTGTACACCACCATGAATCTACACACATTTTAAATGTATTTAATGTTTTTAATTTCACAAAAACATCTTTTTAATTTCATTATCCATTTTCCTTGTGTCCTTTGTAATGAATGTCCCTCTTTTACTTTTCATGAGTTTATCTTTTATAGCAGAATTGCCTCATGGTCAATCAGTTATGCCGTGAAATGCTTGCAACAAAAGTGCTTGCAGCCAAGAGGCTTATGGTGAAACTTCCAGATGTGGTCAGAATTAAACTACAACATCTTGTCCATACAGTTGTATAGTTGGCCTAGGACAAACTAATGCATTGTAGTATTCCAGAAACGCTGCCCGGAACTGGGCTGAGGGAGTAAAAGGAAGTAGGTTGAATCCCCAAGACCCATACGAAAGTAGATATTAGCAGCATTACAGAATCTGCTTCAGTGCACTTATTTGATGTTCTTTCTTACCTCTATCTCTTGGTAATACTCTCACTAATCACCTCCATCCTCTCCCTGAACTTGGCAGGCCAGAATTTCAGTGCACATGCCTTTCCTCAGTTAGGACTAAGCCTTTTTTCTAAGACTGGTCTTCATTTTTTGGACTATTTATGTGAAAAGTGACCACAGTCTTCAGAAAGAGGGGGAAGCGTATACTCTTGGTGTTTGGGAATTCTGTGCAGCTCCTTTTTTTTTTTTTTTTTTTTTTTACAAAGAAACTTCCTTTGGAAGCCTTCAAATAGTTTGTGTAAAACACTATAAGATTGAAAGAGAATATTAATGCTGATTTCATCAACCTCTTAAAAGACCAAATTTGCTCCTTAAAATGTGCTCCTTAAAAATACTTTATATTAAAAAATAGTTATAAATACATGAAAGAAGATAAAGAATGACATTGATTTACCTAGTTAACCTTTCCTCCAAGCTACACGGTGAATACATATTAATTGTTTTTGTCACTTTATCATTTTTAGAATAATAAATGCAACCAATGTGAAGATATGAGAACTTAGGTGCAAAAAAGAAAAAAAAAATAATGCATTAGTCAGTCATTGAATGGTGAATGGAAACACATTCCAAATACATCGATTCATAAGATAGATTGCTTCCATTTAAAAAGTATCTCCTGAAGACCGGGCACTTCCAGGACAGATTGTTAGAAGCTTCTGTGGATGCAAGAAAAGCAACTCTGTCTCAGTCTTCTCAGGCTAATGCGCAAGCATGTGGAATTAGTTGAGAACACTGGTAATTATAATACAATATACAGTTAAGTGATGCCAGAAGAAAAGCTCCAAGTGCTGTGGGAGTACTTCAAAAACGAGATGATAAATACACTGGGGAGACTGAATAAGGCTCCATGGAGAAGGGAGAACTTGAGTTGGATTTGGAACAAAAATAGGAAGTTGGCAGGTAGTAGCAAGAGCTCTAGGTAGTAATACTGCAGCTGAAGTGTCAGTCTGGAAAGCATGGGAGTATGGAGCACAGGCCAATGATGTCATGGGAGATGAGGTTTAAAAGGTTTGAGACCCTACAGAGGAGAGGTAATTAGGGCTGTGCAGTATGAACATGGTTCTATACGGCAAGGCATTACTGGCTCCCAAGGGAGTGTAACTAAGGGATTTTCCTACTGAAACAGGTGCTGAATGAACCTTTTCATCACAACCTTGGCATGATTTTCCCTAGGGATTTACCCATTGCCTGTGAAACAGAGGTACTCATTATGGGGGGTGGGACATAACATGTGATACAGGAATACCAGAAAGGGAAATCCTCTCTCCACTTGGGTGAAGACCTGCAGAGGGTTTGGGGCATAGTCTTCACAAGACTTCTACAATTCACAAAATGCAGGAGCTTAGCTCTCATTCCAGAACATTGTAGGCACTCAATAAATAGCTTACAAACACATAATTCACCCAACTGAAAAGTATCAGTGTCGAAATCTAGTGAAGACAATATAAGTGGAAAAGAAAGCATGCTTTTTTAAAATGAAACCTAGGTTATTTCTAAACAATCACTAAATTCATTAAATGTAATCTTTAGTCCTAAAATATTTTTCTAGTAACTGACAGCTGATTTCTCCCCTGTTGAGATATTTCCATAGAGTTATTTTATTTCCAACTGCAAGTTTTGACAACAAAAAATACACACATTTTGGGGAAAACAATCTCCGTTGGTAGGATGGTCAGAAATGACTCAATAATTAATTCAGATTATTTCATGAATTTCTGGGTCATTCTGTCTGAGGAGGTATAATTAACATATCATATTTTTTTCCCCATGAAAATTTTAGAAAATGAAAAGGAAGTCAAGTATGAAATATTAAATTACCTGTTTCAAAAACCATATTCTACTTTCATTCAAGAATTACAAAAAATAAAAGCTATGCCAAAACATTAGTACAAATCTCCAATATGCTGAAGTCCTTCTGGACCATTTACAGGATGGTCATTTAGAGCATTGATAATTGGCTTAAAGAAAAATGCAACTTAGAAATATTTTTTGAAAAACAGAGAAAAGTAGAAAGAAGACAGCTCTATCTCCGGATAGAAGGAAACTAGGAATTGTGATCTTTTAGATTATGTGAAATAGATTTACTATATACATCTAATCTAACATCCAATCCAATAAATGAATCATCCCTTACACTGAAACATTGTCGTGTATCAAACTGAATTATTTCTAGCAACATCAACTGATAATTTCAAAAGACAGCCTATTTTGCCATTCAAGAGTTCAAATACAGGGATGCCTAGTTGGCTCAGTGGGTTAAGTATTTGACTTTGATTAAGGTCACGATCTCATGGTCCTTGAGTTTGAGCCCTGCATTGGGCTCTATATTGACAGTGTGAAGCCTGCCTGGGATTTTCTCTCTCTCAATATCTCTCTCTCTCTCTCTCTCTCTCTGTCCTTTCTGCTCTTCCTTCACTTGTTTACGCTCTCTTTCTCTCTCTCAAAATAAATAAGCTTAAAAAAAAGAGCTCAAATGTGTGTGTATTTGTCCTACGGTCAACTTGAATGTATGTCTTCTGCACTACAACATATTTAACCTAGGTGTGGGGTAATCGTATAATTTCTTACCTGAATAGGAACATTTCCGTAACTTAAAAACTAATTGATAATTACACAGATATAAACTGTGATTGTTCAGGAAAACATAAACATTTTATTATTTGCCTTAATTGCATCCCTTAATATCAAACACAAGTTACTCTAGGTTTCCACATGATCAACCCTGAAATATATGAAACTTTACTGGCTTTGTGTCATCTTCCCATCCATTCATCCATGGAACAATATACGAAGAAGGTTTAGAATGCCCTGCACATGGTGTGATAGGAAGTGGATACTGAAGGATTCCATTGGCCAATCATGTCACATTCTATTTTATTGATGTTCCTCTTAAAATAAGTTGCCCAATTATTTACAATAGCCAAGATGTGGAAGCAATTTAAGTGTCTATCAAAACATGAATGTTTAGGGAAGATGTAGTATGTATACACACACATACTATAAAAAAGGATGAAACTGTCCCATTTGCAACAACATGGAAGGTCCCAGAAGGCACTATGCTAAATGAAATAAGTCAGACTGAGAAAGACCAATACCATATGATTTCACTCATATGTGGAATCTAAAAAAAAACAAAACAAATGAGCAAACAAACAAAAAGGAGAATGAGACCTATAAATACATAGAAGAAACTGATGGTTGCCAGAGGAGAGCACAGGAGGGGGAGGGGTGGGCAAAACGGATGAAGGGGATGGGAGATACGGGCTCCCAGTTATAAAATAAATAAGTCATGGGAATAAAAGGCACAGCATAGAGAGCACAGCAATGATACTGTAATAGTGTTACATGATGACAGATGGTAGTTACACTTGTGCTGAGCATAGCATTCATAGTATAGAGAAGTTGAATCACAGTGGTGTACATCTGAAACTAATGTAACATTTCATGTAAACTATAGTCACATAAAAAAAAAAAGCTGCCCAGAACAAGGCACAGTTATTCCCATTATTGCTTTATAAGTGCAAAGTAAAGTGGAACTTGACATCCTAGGATCTACTGATATTAACTAATAATAGCTTATATTTCTTGGGTCCTTATATGTGTCAGGCATTGTCCTAAGCTGTATCTGTATCTCTATACATAGTTATTATCTATACATAGACATATTTTTATTTTTATGTATATAGGAAAGGTAGAGGAGAAAAGAAATTGCCTCTCTCCCTCCCTTCTTCTCTTCCCTTCCGTTCTCTCTCTCTCTCTCTCTACTTCTCTTTCTCTCTTCCACTGGTTCAGTAATAAACATTTCCTGAGTAATCATTAAGGACAAGAGTCTATGCTCAAACCTGGGAGCAGTATAAGAAAACACATTTGGGGCATCTGGGTGGCTGAGTCGGTTAAGTGTCCGACTTCGGCTCAGGTTATGATCTCACAGTCCGTGGTTCAAGCCCCGCGTTGGGCTGTGTGCTGACAGCTCAGAGTCTGGAGCCTGCTTCGGATTCTGTGTCACCCTCTCTCTCTCTCTGACCCTCTCCTGCTCTCTCTCTGTGTCTGTCTCTTAAAATAAAATAAAGACATTAAAAAAAAAAAAGGAAAACACATTCCAATTTTTTATCTGGAACATACTCGCATATATGCTTGGAAGAAATATATGCTTCATTCATTTTACTCATAGTAACTCTCCAACTTTTTCTTCTTTTAAACCATTCATAAGTGGAACACAATCACAATCCATAGTCTCTTACCATAAGGAGTGCTTCTCAAAGGGGGGTCAGAATGGAACGAGCCTCCCGGGAATCCTCAGAGTGTATGTGTGTGTGCTGGCGGTGAGGCGGTGGGGCTGGCGGGGGTGGTGGATGTACAACCAGCTAAGGTGCTAAAGTGACTCTGGGGAAAGGCATGTGGAGATGGCTGAAAAAGATCACTGGGTGATTCTAATACTCCTAATCATCCTTTATGGCAATGAGCAGATCTACTGGACTGAAAAGTCTGTCAAAGTACAGGTGAGATAAATTTGGTATGACTTATTCTTGGAAAATCCACAGAGCACCCTGGATATCATCATTTTTCTTTGAAAGGGTTTATTATTCCATTTGAGTTTCTGGCAAGGGATTGACATTAAACATATCTATCTTTTTGTAACGTTGATTTCTGCATTTTGAGAGGTGCGGGGGAGGGGGCAGGGCAACGAGAGAGAGAGAGACAGAGAGAGAGAGAGAGAGAGAGAGAGAGAATCTGAAGCAGGTCCGCACTGCTAGCGCATAGCAGGGCTAGAACTCATGACCTATGAGATCATGACAGCCAACATCAAGAGTCAGACGCTTAACCAACTGTGCCACCCAGACATCCCTGAATACCAATAATTTTGTCTGTCTTTAGTCTCCTGGCAGTCCTCCTACCCCCAGATGTTTGCAAGAATCATGAGTAATGCTTTTGCTAGTATATTGGTTTAAGTACATTTTTATATAAGCCTATAGATAAGTATATTGAAACAGTCCCGTTTTCTTATCACCTCACCTATCTTTGAGAAGACATTTATTTTTTTAAGAAATAATCTGTTCCTTGTATCTAGATGCAGAAGAATCAGTTAGTTTCCCTTGTATAGTATTTATCCCTCGGTTGGCACTTAAGATCTAAGTTGCATGTGCACACAAATGCGTGTGTAGGTGTGAAACTCAGTTCTGAGATTCTTAATCCTATTTCACAATTAGTTTTCTCCAACTGAGAGTATTGTGGTGCTGAAATCAGGCTCTGGAGCCACACCGTATGTCTTCAGAAAAATTACTTCTCAGTGCCTTGGTTTCCTCATCTGTAAAACTGGGACAGAAATACTCACTTAATTAAATGTTCTAAAGATTAAATGAGTTAATATTTGGAAAGCTCTTAGAACAGTGTCTGACATATATTAACCACCAAAAGTATTGAAACACCAACTATTGCAAGCATTTCATTGTGATAATAAAATCCATGCATGCACATCTAAAAGTTTTTAGTCGGTGACATAATGTGGTTCACAAGAAATGGTCCCGATTCAGGATTTTATAATGCCAATGGAAGATAATTTTTGACAAAGGATTACATGGTTGCACTAATTTACT
Source organism: Crocuta crocuta (assembly GCF_008692635.1). Classification (NCBI taxonomy): domain Eukaryota; kingdom Metazoa; phylum Chordata; class Mammalia; order Carnivora; family Hyaenidae; genus Crocuta; species Crocuta crocuta. The sequence goes on from NW_027532599.1 coordinate 1,428,849, forward strand.
TAGCATCAGGTACATTTCCAAATTTTAGTATGACAACTACTGGATGTTAAAACTATAGGCTTACTTGCCTTTAGTGGCATATGCTGTGTGCTTAAAAGTTATACTTATTTTTTTTTTTTTGGAGGGAATAAGATAATGTACTAAATCATGGCATTTAAATAGTATTTAAAAATAAAACAATGAAGGAACTAGACCACATATATATTCATCTATAGTTTCGATATTTTATACTTTGCATTATTTTATTAATACAATATGAAAATAAATTTAACACAGAGATGGCTGTTTTTTTCACATTCATTCAATCCTCTTATTTGCCCCTCAAGATTATTTATCAGTGAGTAATCATTTAAGTTTACCAGGTTTCCTAATAATAGCAAGTCAGAAAGTGGGTGAGAATATTCTGGAAAATAATGGTACCCACAGGAATTGGATTTCTCTAGAGTCTTTTCACATTCAGGGTTGGCTCCCAAATATCTTCCCACTGGATATGGCAATGGAGGCTAATCAAACTGTGATTCTGTTATCTTTAGTTTAATATTTCAAGGACGTTCAGTAGAGGGTCCCTGAAAACGCTGTTTCCTCACTTCATACCAAAAACAATATGTGCAGTGGTTGAGAAAAGTTAAAACTGTTTTCCAGAGCCACCATTGAGTTTTTCTCACAATAAAAGTCTAGTTTTGCTAAGAGCTTGAAGCCATTAGTTTTTAATATTTTATTCTTCTCAAATAGACTAGGAGTTAATCATGATTTGAACTGATTTCTATAGACAGAACAAGGCCTAACAACGTACCTTTTCCTTTCCAATTACATTTTTTTAAACGAGGATACATTTTATTCTATGGAATGTCTATTATGGATGACTCATGCAAGAGCTATTAAATTCTCCAAACCTTATAATCTCAGGATATAAAGCAAAATGACCAAGGGCTACTAATAATAAGTAACTCCAAAGAAAAAGTTAGGAGAATAGAATATTAGGCAGAGTTCAGGAACCAAGGAGATGAGAAGGAGCTGAAATCTGGACTGAATTTTTAAAAATCACCCTCACCAGTTTGCTCCATTACCAAGCTTGTGACAGCAGTTAATTGACAGAGGAGTTTCCTCTCCAAAAGTACAGGAGCCAGATTCACAGGAGTATATGCAGCTATACATCTGTTATTTCATCTGTTGGAACATTCTGACACCTGGGCACCCAGTTACATGTGGTAAGTATTCAGTGCATCACAGCTGAATAAACACACATCTATATTCACCTGCAGGCAAATGAGAACTGCCCAGATCTCTAGCCCATGAATGATCATGTGAGAGGATTTCATGTCAATTGTTCAATAAGGGTTGTGATAAAGAGGCAAGGGATGAAACATAGGAAAGGGGTGTTTTCCTGTGAGTAGAACATCAGTGGAGAATTTATTACTCAACAGATTGACTACTCACCCATTGCAACGTATGAAGGAAGGATACATCATGCCCAGGTTTTGCTTATTTTAAGCTCCTTATTTTTGTCCAGTCTTGCCTTTTAATGAAGACTGGGTAGGTTTGACACTAAGCTTTCCTGTGCTGGCAGACATGTGGATGTAGTATTTTTTCAGTAAAGGAAAAAAAAAACAAAACAGTTGGACAAACATTCTGCCAGCACGTTTTTAACTCATTCGCTCACTCTTGGACCTTTCTCTCGAGATCAAGACTTTTTGTACAACCAGATTCTGCTAATCCTCTGTACCTTCTTTCTAGAGATTTTCAAAACAGGACACCCCCCACCCCCTGAATGAGCTTTATATAAAATTCGGTTAAATAACATGATTGTGCAGTTTCACAGGGTGTAAGCCAAGGAATAGCTCAAGACCACTCCCAGCTTTCTCCACAATCAACAAACTGACTCGCAGTAAATTCACTTTTCCCTGCAACTTCAGTAGCAATGATGTTAGCAAGAAGGCACCTAGGATTCAATGTTTAGCATCTTGTAAACTTCCCCTTAGAGGATGAACTCCCCAGGGACCTTGGTGCCCCCAGAACGTGTAACCCATTTCTTCTCTGTGCCAAGCTCAGGGCCAGATACGTAACAGCACCTCTTTAACTCAGTACTTGGTTACTTATTCTACACTGCTATGCTTAATTGCACGAGGCAAAAAGATGGCTGCCACAATTTTAAGAATGAGAAAGGATATTAAGGCGTTTACAAAAAAATGGTTTATGGTGGTTCTCCCAAAGGACCTGTCCCAGGAAGCTCAATCTTGTAAAAGGCAGTTTTAAGGTGATTTCTTGCTGAAAGATGTTTAAAAAAATTCTTGACACATGGGGCAAAAATGAAATGAGCTACTTTGTAGATGAATTGAATTTGCTATGCAGTCACTTGTGAAGTGTTATCTTTCTCTTGATCTGAATCTTCCATTTCCTCTTTTTCTGTTGATATTCTTATGGTGATTATTTTTTAAGTGGGTTGAAATGATTTTTCTAAAAGGAGTGCTAACTATGCTATTATTTTAAATTAAACCACCACTCATTTTGACATTTTCATTTTTATTAATTAAAGGCCAACAACATCAATACAAATACCTCATGAAGACGTTCTTTATCTCTACCACACAGTGCTGGAGTGTCTCTCTGCTCTCTGCTTCCTCCCTCTCTAGGTCATCTTTGACCCTACACTCCACAAACATTCATTATAACCTTCAAGGAATTCAGGCAGGATCATGTAATGGCGGTTTCTTGAAAGCTTTCCTTTCCACCATTTTTTTAGACAAGTCACAAGATCAGGATTTCAAGCGTAAGCAAACTGTAGTGACTTCAATTTCAATGCCCCCTCAAAATGCTCTCAATTTCGTGCTTCCCCGATCAGCTTTATTTATAAGAAAATAGATCCCTATGAGCAAATATTTGGACTTGATCTGCCAAAAAATCTCAGCAATATTATTTTAGGGCATTGATAAAAATGTTGTTGTCTCTATTTTTACCAATATTTGGGGAGCAATCTAAGTGATATCTCAAAATAAAACTTAAAGAATCAATAAATATGTATTTCTGTAAAAAATTCAGGGGCTTGTTTTTCTAAAATGCATTCATATTCAGCAAAGATTTCTGGGAGTTATCACAGGAGTTCACTACGTAATTCTGAGAAGATAACTGTAAATACGATCATAAGGAAATCATACTTGCTACCTACTATTTTGTAACAATATTTTTTTTTTGTTATGAAAGACTCCTAAAGCTTTCAACATGTTAGAAAATGTCCAAGGAGAGGAATGAAAAGTAGAGCTGTTGTCAATCAGGTGTCTGCAACACAAGGGTGACCAGAAATTATGGTGATTTCAGAGATTGCAGTATTTAATATTTATTATTGAGGAAAAAGAATTGAGAACTATGCTAGAAACAAAATGATAGAAAGCTATGGAAATCTACAGTTTTGAAGTCATTAAAGCCCCAGTTTAATTTCATCCTATCATAATTATATTTCCTTGTATTGGGTAAGAAATGAATGATTTGCTGGCTGCCAACCTGGTAGAAAAACTGTGTGGAAAATCATAAAGCATTGCAGGTAAATGCCTTAGTTTAACTTTGCTACTTAAAAGTTCTATGATTCTTAAAGCAAACAAACAAACTACAACTCACTTTTGCTTTGAGTCTCATTTTCTTCTATCTCATAAGAAGGCTTAATAACACTATATCCAATCATATGAAATTATAGTTGACTCTTGAACAACGTGGGTTTGAACTACATGGGTCCACTTATACATAGATTTTTTTTTGATAAATACAGTATAGCACTATAAGTGTATTTTCTTTTCCTAATAACTTTCTTTCGTAAAAAAAAAAAAAAAAAGTTTATTTAGTTATTTGGAGGGGTGGGGGCAGAGACAGGGAGAAAGAATCCCAAGCAGGCCCACTGTCAGCACAGTGCCCAATGAGGGGCTCAATCTTATGACCTGTGAGATCACTACCAGAGTGGAAATCAAGAGTCAGACACTTAACTGTGTGAGCCACCCAGATGCTCCACTTTTCTTAATAATTTTATTAACATTTCTTCTTCTCTAGCTTTCTTTGTTGTACAAATAGAGTATATGATACATATAACATACAAAGTATATGTAAATCAACTGTTAATGTTATTTGTAAGGTTCCAGTTAATAGTAGGCTATCACTAATTAAGTTTTCAGGGAGCTAAATGTTATACACAGATTTTCAACTACACAGAGGTCTGTGTCTGTACCCCCAACTTTGTTCAAGGGTCAACTGTATCGATTTTGTGAATTTACAACAGTCAAATATCAGCAATTTCATATGGTTCAATCTATGTCTCACCAAGTAATCAAATGAGACCATGTACATGAAAATGCTAATTAATTGGAAAAGCTAATGGAAAGGTAAGGGGAAGCCATGCACTTGAAATCTGAAGTGGTGCTTAACCACATGATCAAATCTCATCTATTATTAGTGGAACTTGAAAAGGGGTTGGGGTAACAGAGCAAAGGATAGATTTTGTAAGTACAGATGATTTGAGGATAAGACACATAATGAATATTCGCAGCAGAGATATCAGGATATGTTTAAGAAGGGCTCTGTGTAAACATAATAATTAGATTATAATTCATGAATGTTTTCTCAAAGGAAGACTGCCAGAGGCCCAGATTGAGTCAGACGGCATCCTCAACTTTTTGAGTTCATTCAGCTATCTCATCTACTAAAAGAAGGGTAAAACTAGAGACATGTAATGACTTTTACGGCATTACCTCTTGTAAACTCACACTACCCACGTGTAAAGGCAGTCCTTAGAAGATTCTGTCAGTAGCATTCACTAGTGGGTCTGTTTTGATCTCCCTATGATCACTGGACTATGGAGTGTCCAGACATTTGGTCAAACATTATTTATGGGTGTGTCTGTGACAATGTTTCTGGAAGAGACTAACATTTGAACTGATAGACTGAGTAGAGCAGATTGCCCTCTCTAATGTGGTGGGCCCTGTCCAATCAAGTGAAGGACTGTCTAGAATAAAAAGGCAGACTCTCCTACCAGCAAGAGAATTTCTCCTACCTGACTGTGGACCTGAGCACCTCAGCACATTCTTGTCTTGGGACCTACACTGAAACATCAGCTCTTCTTGAGACTCCAGCATGCCAACATTCAGACTGGAATTTATCCATCATCTATTCTAGTTCTCACACCTTTGGACTCAGACTGAGCCACACACCCAGCTCTCCTGGGTCTCCAGCTTGCCGACTGTGATCTTGGAACATCTCAGCCTCTATAATCACATGATCCAATCCTTATGATAAATATCTTCCTCTCTACACATATGTATCTATCCTGTTGACTCTATTTCTCTGGAGAACCATGACTAATCCCTGCCTCCAGGGCCTAAGAATCAACATTAAATTGGCAAAGCCTGTTGTTCTGCCCTTTCCCTTGAATAAATAAGGGCAGTAGCCTCTTGCATTATATCCTTGTCAGCCCAAACACTAGTTGTTACTAGGCAGTTCCTCAATATCTTGTCACCTTACCCATCCCCTGACAGGCCTCCCAAATCTCCCTGACCCCTGCTCCTTCGCCCTGCAAGCCACATGCATGCCTGAGTGTTGCCAGCACGCAAACATTCTGCTGATATGTTGGACCTGGGTACTTTTTACATGGCCTCTTCCACGGCTCCTCTTAATGAGGACCATGGCATCTAGGTCTCAAGCATCTGATCCCACTCCTGTCTTGCCTGCTCTGAAAATTCAAGGGAGAAGTGCACAAACATTAGCCCTTGCTAGAGAGCTGAACCATATAATATCTACCTGAGATAAGATAGTTCTTAGCTATAAGTTATAGGATGCCTCAAATTAGATGGCACCTGTATTCTCTATGTTCCCAAAAGATTACGCCATACAATGAATGTGCATATTACTGAAGATACTGTAACTTTTTAATTGTATTAAGTATATAAATATATGTATGTGTGTATATACTATATATATACACACACACATATAGTATATACTATATATACTATACACACACACACACACACACTTTTCTGAATAACTGTAATGCCATCCATTAGAGCACGCATTTTGTTGGAAGACACAATAATCCTGCTGTATAATGATAATATAGATATGTGATATCCCTTACCCATTCTCTGTAATATGCCAATCAGTCACACGTTTTAAAATTATGTGAAAGTGAAGAACAAAACAATGCACAGATAGAACATTATGTTCCCGTTCTGAGAAAGAAAATAGTTCAATTTAAATTGCTCATCACCTGCATATGTACAACCAGCAGAAATTAGATTTTATGGAACAAGACATGAAAAGATGACTACACACATTCTTTTACATACTGGCAGGAAAACCAAAAAGAAAACTAACACATATAAGCCCTGGAACCAGTTATCTGATAAAAACTTCCCTGCATCCTTTACTTGGCTGAAATTCAGAGAGAAGCTACTATAGCAAATATCAGTCAAGTTTTTCGATACTGTTGAGCAAATTGTTTCCAAAAAGTTATTTTGTGATTAGAAAGTAAAGTATATGTTCATTTATTTAAAATAATTAATGCCAACTAGTCCCAGAGCTACAAGACATTAAAAGAAAATGGAAGCTGTCCCCTGAGTTTTCAATTTGCTATATATTGGGCAGGTTTCTAAACTCTTGATTGTCAAATTATATAAATTCTCCGTAAGATGCCCCAACATTGGTTTTATTTGTTAGAGAGACATATGTGAAGGTCTCTGTAGGACATGCCCTGGTTAATAGATTAAAGGAATGACAAGATCTTTGGGAGACAAGTCACTCTGTCTGTAAAGTGTGCTTATAAAAGTTGGGTTTCACTTATAAAGATTTTTTACAATTTTATTTTTAAGTAATCTCCACACCCAATGGGGACCTCGAACTTACAATCGCCAAGATGAAGAGCTGCACACTCCACAGCCCAAGCCAGCCAGGTGTCCCTCAGTTATAATTTAAAATATATTTATGTTTATGCAATGATATATTCAAATGCAGAGCTACGAAGACTCAGTAAGTGAGCAAATTAACCTCAGTATTTCAAGTACTTGATCAATTAACCACACAGCATTGAGAACACAAGCATTTAAAAAAATAACTTTCTAATTCACATAATACTTTAATGTTCTTAACTTACTGTTTTGGTTTATTCTTTTCTCATCCATCCTAATGACATCTTTTAATATTCATTTAGAAATAGAAATTTCACCATCAGTTTTAATACCTATCATAAAAATCAAAAAAGCTTTTCCATTTTTCTCTAATGCAGATTCAAAATCTAAGTGGACTCCAAGCTATGGAATATTATTAACTGACCACATCTCACATAATTTAAAAAAAAAAAAAAAAAGCCAAGCTGACCTTTCCCCTTTTCAGCCCATGACACCATGATGTAGGGTCACCTGGGTGGCTCAGTTGGTTAAGCATCTGACTTTGGCTCAGGTCATGATCTCATGGTGTGTGGGTTTGAGCCCCGCATCAGGCTCTGTGCTGACAGCTCAGAGCCTGTAGCCTGCTTCAGATTCTGTATCTCCCTCTCCCTGTCCCTCCCCAATTTGTGTTCTATCTCTCTCTCTGTCTCAAAACTAAATATAAAAGATTAAAAAAGAAAAAAAAGCATGATGTATTCTCCTAATATATTCAATGACAGACTCTGCTACAGACAGACACACTCTAAGTAGGCTCTGAATGATTCATTTCTCAAATGAGTAAGGGGGGAAATTTAAGCACAACACTTTTTAAAAATGTTCACTGTAAAATTAAATAACAACACAATCACATGGTATGCATCAAAATGAATAAAATGGTAGACAGTGAAAGTATCCCTCCACCTCTATGTCTATACTCAGTTCACATCCTTTACGACAGGAAATTGCTGTAATTTCTTACTTTCTCTCCCCAGAACTATCCTATTCATATAGAGCTAATACAGACATGTACACATAAAGTACACAAATCAAAAATGTATATATTTTCCACTTTCTCTCTTTATATGAATGGTATCATAATATACATATTTTCTGCACTTTGCTTTTTTCATTTAATATTTCAGTAGAGAGAAGCCTTTTTTATATTTGTATTGCTATTATAGAATTGCATTTTATGAATAAAAATTTAATTTAATCATCCCCCCAAATGTGGTCACTGAGGCTATTTCATATATTTTGATATTATAAACATGGTTATAAGAAATAACACCTAGACAAATATATCTGCAGAATAAATTCTAAGGAATAGAATTTTGGGGTCCAAGTATAAATTGAATTTGTAATTTTTATATATATACCACATAATCAGGATATTTTCTACCTGGCAGCCTCTAGGCTCAGTGTCTCTAAGAAATAAGTATTCACATAAAATTATTTTAGAGTCTTCAAAGTACATGTATATCTATGATATTAAATCCAAATTATTATCTAGAAAGAAATGTGAAAATTGGAATTTCAATATTCCTTTATCTTCTGTCATTGCAGTATAAATAATTTACATTCAATAAATAATTAAAGCTTGAATTGTTAGTTTCACATGGAAGAAAATAAAATAAATTTATATACTGATTTCATGATTCCAGCTTTACCAAGAATGTCACTTAACTGTATTTACTCATATATCCATTCACAAACATTTCACTAAGTATTCTGCATGCACTTTTACCATATTTGAGATTGATGCCATTTTTAAACAAATTCATAAAATCATGATGTGTAATATATATATATTAATTAAAAACAATCAAATAGCACCCCCCAATCACACATACAGAAGCTAAAATCTATTTTAAGCTCTCTAATTTTAGTTAAGATAGATGGAATTACAGTCTTTCTTCAATTGTACTCAAAGCCAATGTAATGGGCATTTGTATGCCCCTGCCTCAAAGACTGTTTTATTTCCTTTTTTAAAAGCCTAAGCACAGGGGCGCCTGGGTTGCTTAGTCGGTTAAGCGTCCGACTTTTGCTTAGGTCATGATCTTGCGGTTTGTGGGTTCAAGCCCCACGTCGGGCTCTGTGCTGACTGCCAGTTCATAGCCTGGAGCCTGTTTCGGTCTGTGACTCCCTCTCTCTCTGACCCTCCCCTGCTCACGCTATCTCTCTCTCTCTCTCTCTCCTAGAAATCAATAAAAATATTTAAAAAAATAAAAAAATAAAATAAAAGCCTAAGCACAGAACCCATGCCTGCATTATTGCATCCTTCTACATTAGACAGCGTGATCTCTTTAATATTATTTATTTGCCTTTATGAGTTATATTCAAATCAATACATGTCACAATGTCTATTTTTCCTTAGTGTTTAAACTTTTATTTCCTTCAATGAAAAGACTGTAGAGACTATTTTTATGCTCCTTGCTTATCACAACTCTTGGGACAATGTTTGTTTTCAAATATCCAACAGTTCTATTTACTAAAGGTTGTCAAACTTCTTCTCCTTATACCTACTAAATATGGATTTCTGCTCCCAAAGCTAGCTTAGTAGTAGACCTTTACTTTGAAATAATCCCTAGTAATATCCTTCATAAGGAAAAAAAGAAGTAAACATTTAAAATAATGACATTCATTTCTTATATTGCTATTTTTCAGCTTATGAACAACTAGAGTTTGTAGTTGTTCATATAAATTCTTGGAAATCGTGTAGGAATTTCCAGATAGTTTGAACTGACTTGAATTTCAGGTAAGGAAAGCATTAGGACAAGGACTCAAATACATTAAAGAACAAAGCTGTGGTTGAGATATGCCTATTTTACCTCTGTCAATTTAAGAGTAGAGCATACTTCCAACAGAAACAACATATGTAAAATCCTTTAAAAAATATACTGCTGCCTGGGTGGCTCAGTTGATGGAGCGGCCGACTTCAGCTCAGGTCATGATCTTGCAGTTCATGACCTTAAGCCCCACATTAGGCTCTGTCTTGACAGCTCAGAGCCTGGATCCTGCTTTGGATTCTGTGTCTCCCTCTCTCTGCCCTTCGCCCTCTCATACTCTGTCCCACTCTCTCTCTCTCAAAAGTAAATAAATATTAAAAATATATCTATTTATACTGTTGCCTTACATTTAACTTTTGATGTTCATAGAATATAATAATCAGTTTAGATAGCTTCTTTGGAAAGGCTATAAGGAACTCATTCAAAATTATACTATGAAACAGCAATTATGTTACTGTAATTCCTCAATTCTTATCTGTAATTCTAAAATCTAAAATCTGTGACAATCAGAAACATTTGCATTAATCCAAACGGTGTTAACTGATCATTAATTTCCATACTAATAGGATGTTACTTATAATCTATAGATCTCACAAAGAGGGAATATCCCTGTTTTATTATAGAAATATGAATACACTGCTTGACTCCACTGGGGATGTTCTATATTGCATAGACACTGAATTAACTTTCTAAAATAAAATTCTGAGCTCTACAATATATTAGATTCTTGGGGCTCTAGTTAAGCAGTTGTGAGCCTCAGTCATCCAGGGATGCAGATTCAGCATGCTATAGTTATTATCATATATAATACTTCATCTTATAATACAGATACGAAACAAAGCATCTTTTTAAAAAAAAGTCAATTCTTAATCATGTGGGCAACAATACAATTTCATAAATTGCACAACTATGCAGAATTATACCCATAAATGTGTTGAATGGTTGCAAAGTATAAAGAAGGCTATTTAGAAATAAAACAGTTCTTGGCAACTTTTGTGATTTCCTATTAGTCACATCTACTTTCTTGGCTGATCTATGAGTAATCTACATAATTGTGCATGAGCATCTCTTTAAAATAATTGGTATGTATTAGTAAGAATACTCTTTTTATCAAAAAATCCTTTTTTACAAAGAAAATGCATAATTTTAAAAAATAGTCAATTCACATATTCTTCCCTTCAAGATACAGCATTTAATAGAGGATGGCATGTTAATTTTTAGTCACAATAAGAAGAACGATATTACTGGAATATATTAAAAAAACACAATGCTATATATCTAGGCAGCCATTACTCATAATCACACTTCTTTAAAATATAAGCTTTCATAGCAACACCCTCTTTTCATGCAAAAGAAAACCATATTTTAAATAAATGGGAAAACTCCTGAGGTAAACACGTTAGTTTCTGCTTTCATTAGATAAGACGAACATGAACTGACTATTTAGCTAATAGTTCTTTGCTAACAGCTTGGGTATTATACAAAGCTCACAAAACTATTAATGGAAACTCACAGCTCTATGCCTCCTATTTAGCCAACTCCCATCTCTACTATAAATTACTAACTCTAGTATAATTGCAAATCTAAATAAATTCCCTGGTGATTACAGATTACAGTCACAAATCCAAAAAGCTACAACTACAATGTACTTTCTCCAGGAAAATTAATTATTCCAATTCTAGGCAGCTCAATAGTCAGAATTCAGCCACCAGCTGGCTAATATGTACAGTCTGAGCATTTAGCAGCAGGCTTCTGCATTAGTAACAGCAAGATTCCATTTCACAGCAGAATGCCACAAATGCTATGTATAAATGATTCGCTTGCGAAGAGTCCTCAAGGCATAAGTGTTTTATCCCCTTAAATGTTCAGGCTAACTTGCTCCACATGATGTCATCAGGATTAATTCTGAGGAAAGCAAACAAAAGGTGCAATGTAGTACACTGTGCAGAATAAGGAGAAAACAGGGATTCTAGGGTTTAGAATGTGTGTATCATAGGGCCACACGAAATTGATTGATCAATGGCTCAAATGGCCTCATTCCAGATTTCCAAAAACTGAGATTCGGAGACAGTAATGTGATTTTTCCAGACTCCAACCATCAGGGAGAAGCAGATCCTGGATTCTGGGTTACAGGTCAGGGTCTCTAACTAACATCATCTCTTTTTACAAAATGAGAGGAACTTACATTGAGAATGGGCTGCTTTGGTTAGAACTCACCAAACTATGCTATGATTTCCTATGATGTGACTGTGGATTAAAATTACTGGAATGTTTGTAAATTATACATCATAAAGTTGTTCAAAAAGCAATGGGATGGCAGGATGAACACATAAATGGACAACAGACTTGTAATGAACGAAGTTTGGTACAATGTGATAGAAGAATAATGCAGGCACCGGGTTTAGAGGGATTCACCACAAATTCTTTTCACTTTTCTGTTTGAAAACGTTCTCAATAAAATGATGGGGAAAAATGAAGAGAGGATGGACATGGTGTCTGCAACTTATTCTCCAAAAAATTCAGAAAAAGAGGGTAAATATGTTAAAACGTTAACCATTGAGGAATCTGGGTGAAGGGTATAAAGGAACTCATTGCATTATTTTTATAACATTTCTCTAAATTTGAAATTTTTTCAAACTGTAATTAACAAGGGGGAAAATAGTTGGCAGAAGTTAGTGTGTTAAGGGGCCTTGATTTTTTAAGGGAATTATATTATCGGAATATCTTGCTAAAGTATATGATCTCATGGTCTCTCCATCATACCATATGCCTTCCCTGCCTTTTTTCCCCAAACACATACTCATATACAGTAGGCTTCTAGTTACAACATTTTTTAAAAAATCACAAATCTATGGTTGGAAGGTAGGTTTATATGGACAAAAGACAATCACTATGGGCAAAATTTTGAATGAAATGTATTAAGTAAATATAAATACATACACACACACACACAAAATATCTCAATAGTCATTCTTTAAAAAAAAAAAAAAAAAAAAGCTTCCAGCATTGTGTATGCGTGTGAACAAACTGAAGGCTGCTGGAGGAGGGAGTGGGTGGGGAAATGGGTTAATCCGTGAGGGGCATTAAGGAGGGCACTTTTCAGGATGAGCACTGTGTGTCATATGTCATAGGAAAGAGATGAATCACTGCATTCTACTCCTGAAGCCAAGACCACACACTTCATGTTAACTAACTTGAAAATAAATTCTAAAAAATGGAAGAAAACTGAGTTTTCCCTCCAAGATAGATTGTATTGGTAAAAACAAACAAACAACACCCCCCCACACTTTTCATAGCTTCTTGTTATGCAAGAGTGAAGCAAAGATCCTTTTCTAGAATCCACACAATGGAGACAAAGAGATAGATGGTTTGCAAACTCACATTCTTAATCTACATTTTCTCTGGTTAGGAACACCTGCTGTTTTCCCATCTCCTTCCTCAGAGGAAGGGATCCTGAATTCCCAAGTGGGCAAAGATGCTGAAACCGATTCCTTTAAGGAGCGCTATTCTTCATCTGGGCCCGGTGGGCTACAGGCTCTGGAGAGACCTAAGAAGCAAGTAAGTTTGTGAGAAGAGCCTATGAAGTATGACTTTGCTCTCATTTTAAAGGTGGAAATGTGTGTTCTCACACCTTCTGCTGAACCGCATAAAGCATTCAAGCCTGGATTTAACTGTCTATGTAGGGGCTCCTGGGTCAGGTCCCAGAGCACCATGGGATAAAGGGGCTCTGGGAAGGCTTCTCAGCCTGAGGGGAAATCCTGGCTTGAGGCAGTAGTAAGAGAGGACCTGAAAGTCAGCCAGGCAGGGGACTAATGCAGGACTCTGGTGGGAGGTTGTGTGTAAACCTTCTTGTAAACCTCAGGAAAGATCATGGAGCAGGTGGACAGTGGCCCCTGGGATATGGAGGGGAGGTCGTGCGGTGTGCAAAAACAAGAATATGAACCATAACAAGAGAGCAAACTTTGATGAGATTTTCCACAAAAACACAGCACTATGAATCTGTCTTTCCACTCCTTCAATTAAAAAAAAAATATTAGAGCTGGAAGACATCTCAGAGTTTATCTCGATAATCTTCTCATGTTACAGATCATAATAACAGCAGTAACATACTGGTAGTGCTTATGAGACAGGAACTGTTCTATGAATTTTATATAAATTTGTTCTTATAAATCCATCCAATAACCTTGTGATATAAGGACATTATCCCTAATTTACAGATGACAAAACTGAGACACAGACAGAAGTGACTTGCCCCAGAATGCACAGCTAGAAAGTCAAAGGTAACAAAGTAAGGCACAGGCAGGTTCAATTTCTTATGCAATACACTCAGCTGCCTTTTAGGGAATCAGGTCCACAGGCCAGGAGTCTGATTCCTTCTCGAGCACCACATGTCATCCACTAATCACAGTATGAAAACCAATTAATCCCTGAGTCTATGAATCCCAACTCCCAAAATTTCACCATGAAATGTGCACACACAAATGTCTATTTCTGAAAATGCCTAATATTCAGTTATGGTAAATATTCTCTGAATGAAGAAGAGTCGTCACGTAATGGCATAGATTTCGGTGCCATATGTAAATTATAAAATTCATGCTTTATTGTGGTAAGGTCCTGGCAATTTCAAAATGCTCTTGTTTCTATGGCTTGGCAATTACTGTAATTAGATGAGTCAGAGGAAGAAATAAGGAAAACTGAAGACAAAACATTCATCCTTATTGTTCGTATTTTGTCTAAGAATCTGATATAATAGAAAGAGAAAGGCATTTCTTTCCTAGAGCGAATGATATAGCATTTCTCAGCTCTTCATTTTAAAGTGAACTGCTAGTCCAATCTCAAGGGCCTGTCCAAATTTCTTTCCCTCCCCTTGTTTATATACAAAAAATAATTTGCAAGTGCTCTTTCAAAGTCTTGTAAAGTAATGGGTGCATCTGTGTTTCTTAATCAAAGGTTTCATACTTTTCTTTAGAAGGAAACCAAAAATATCAAAGTACAGTAATGTTAGGAATAGCAAAGCCAAAGTCAAAAATTACTTATTATACAGTTTCTAAGAGAGGGAACAATTCTCAAATCTCTCAGAAAGTACTTGGCTATATAATTTTAGCATTTAAAACACGGTTGATGGGCTGAAATCCTGGGGCAAAATGAAAAGACAGCCTCTTTATATCCAGCTGAATAGCTTCTTTTTGTCAGACTGAGCAAATGTGGAAAAATTCTCAAGTTAACTGTCATTGTACAGCATCAAAGTGGGTTTTCCCCCCATAACACACACCAGGTAGAATGAATGAACACTAATATCATAAACTTCTCTGTAACCCTTTAACCTTGCTGATAAAAAGATATTTTTTTCCTTATGAGAAGAATGTTGAAAGCAACTGCCATTTTCTATTCATGATTTGGTTTTGAGCAGCAAAATGACATCATACAGTGAAATTTAAAACCAACAAAAGTTTTCCTAGAAGCACGAACACACTCTTCTAGAGTTTAGATGCTAAACTCGGAGATCAAAAATACTTTCATGATATTTCATTTGTTTCACCAAATGCCTCATTAAAGAATTAGGTTGGGCTTTAAAGTCTAAAGATAAAGGCATTCTACTTCAGGACTACAGTGTTTAAGCTTTTTGGTCATGGGACCCCTTTACGTTCTTCAAACTTGTAAACAAAACAAAACCAAAAGCTTTAAAAAATCTAAACTATATTGTATTAGAGATTACAACTGAAAAGTATATAAATATATGAACAGACAAGCACACATTCCATTATCCTTCAGAGCAATGAAGTCACACATATGGCAAAGCCTCTAGAAAACTCCATTGCTCATTCATGAGAGAATGAGAATAAAAAGGAGCAAAGGACTTCCTATCATTAGAATGAAAATAGTTTTGATCTTGCAAAATCTCTGAAAATGGTCTCTAGAACCTGCAAAGTTCCTGGAGAAGACTTTGAGAACAGTTGCTTTAGTCTATAATGTCATTTCCAATTTAAAATCAAAGCACTGAAAAATGAATGTGTCACTACTCAAAAATATTTCTACCCCCACCCTACCCATGCCATTTAATCTTTGTTTGATACTACTGTCATCCCAAAATAATTGGTGTCAACAAGGGCTCACCCCTAAGAAAGAGAACTGGCTATTTATGGTCTATTGTTTTCATTTGCCCCTATCACACTGCAACTTGTGAATTTCATCAAGGCAGAAGCCCCCCAGCACAGAACTGCATTGCCCAGAACTCTTTGCAAGTCAGTGGTGGTCATGTGACTAAGATTTGGACAAATGAAATTTGAACAAATGCACTCACTCCTGCATTGCATTATACCTTTGGAAGGACTGGGGGGGTGGTGCGGGGGGGGGTTCCTATTCCCCAATGTTTTTCCTCTCTTCCCACTGGTTGAGAGATAGGAATAAGATGAGCACAGATTTCAGATGTCAGAGCCACCACATTGGCTCCAAAATGCTCAGTCCTGGGCCCAGAAATGTGAGAGGGAATATGGATTGCCATTTTATTTTAGCTTCTTGTCTCTTAGCTTCTAACTACTGCAATCATTCCTACAGGATAGAAGAGAAGGTATCTTGCATTCATAAGGCAGTTTTATTTCTTCTCCCCCGCAACACACACACATACTATATGGTACCTTTAAATACTTTTAAAACAAAGTCAGAACCAATCAGAAGGGAACAGATAGAGAAGACTGAGTCTCAGGAGGGAGAAGAGAGAATTTAGAGCTGAGCATTAGTACTGTACATTTGTTGTTTAGATAATTAATACCTATGTTCCAAGAATCAACAGAACATCAGCAACAGAATCTCTGTTTGGGGGCACAAGTAGTGTATCAGTGGGGCACTCCTTATTTGCTAAGGTATTTATCTCAACCACTTAGCTGGGCTGCCCTTCCCTATTCAATCAAGTACAGCATTTGTTAAGGTGTGACTCTGTTAAAATCACATTATGTTAAGACTCTAAAACTTCATCTTTATGATGTCTGGGCTCTTTTTCTTTTGTTTATTTGTTTTTAGCATTTATTTACTGTATTTATGTATTTATTTATTTATTATGGAATAGTTTTTGCAAATTTTTATTATTGAAGTTTAGTTGACATACAATAGTTTCATGTGTACAGCATAGGGATTCCAAAATCCTATACATTTTTTAATTTAAATTCAGGTTAGTTAACACATAGCGTAGTTAGTCTTGGCTTCAGGAATAGAATCCAGTGGTTCATATCTAACATATGACACCCAGTGCTCAATCTGAAGGGTGCCCTCTTTAATGCCTGTCACCCATTTAACCCGCCCCCCTCCACTTACCTCGCCCACAGCAACCCTCAGTTTATTCTCTGTAATTAAGAGTCTCCTCTGGTTTGCCTCCTCCTTTCTTTTTATCTTATTTTTTCTTCCCTTCCGCTATGTTCGTCTTTAGAGTTTCTCAAATCCCACCTATGAGTAAAATCATATATCTCTGATTGACTTATTTCACTTAGTATAAAACTCTCTAGTTCGATCCACATTGTTGCAAATGGCAGGATTTCATTCTTTCTCATCCCCGAGGAGTATCCCATTGTATGTAAATACCACATCTTTATCCATTCATCAGTGGATGAACATTTAGGCTCTTTCCGTAATTTCGCTATGGCTGATAATACTGCTATAAACACTGGGGTGCATGTACTCGTTCAAATCAACACTTTTGCATCCTTTGGATAAATTCCTTAGTCGTGCAATTGTAGGATCACCAATTGCAATTGTAGTTCTATTCTGGGCTCTTTTTTGAACATCTGAAAAAATTTAGAGATATTTCCCAAGGAAAAAGGCAAAGCTCTACCTGGATGTATACTATGGAAAAGTGGACTGCCTGTCTAGAAGAGCTGAAAACAGTTCTGACTTCCACTGTTCCTGGCACAGTAGACTGAGCCCTCACCTGCCTGGCATCCAATCCACAATAATGCAGCTCTTTTCCAAGGTAAACGTGACCTAGAAGGAGGTGCTCAGAGACAGGTGTATCTATGGGTGACAGCACAAGTTCCCAAATACCAGTACTGTCAGCTCACGCCCAAGTGCTCAGCTGCCTTAGGTGAACCGAGAAAAATAAAGACAAATACAGCAAGTATTTAATCAGGCTAAATATGTTCAATGTAAAGGCCTGTTCTTTGAAAGATTATGTCCTTTCTATGAAAGGCAAGTTGACATTGTTGTAGCCTTTTCGACAATGTATTTTGTTAACAAAATTTTTAAAATGAAGAGCCCTGTGTCAGTTTCCAAATTTTGATATGGAATTTTATTGATCCCTTAGGTGTGAACACTTGGGGAGCACTTCTGTAGAGCCCCCAGTTCATTTCTCTGTCTGTCTTCTAATATCTATGACATCTTGGATGCCCGCCCCATTTTACAACAACCTCAGTTTAGGAGTAAGCAGTTTAAGGAAATAGGACATTAAGGGAAATGATGGTAATTAACATTTGCATCGCCCTTGTTATGGGCAAAAGATTTTCACTTATATTTTATTTAAAACTCAAAGCAACAATCAGAATCCTTCTAAAACATGACACTAATCATTACTCTTTACCTGCAGATAATCAGAAAGCTACAACACACTGGAACCCCCCACCCATCGACACCCAGAAAAGTTACTTTAATGTCAATGTAGTATTAAGCCCTTGACATTCATTGATAGCTTAGGTAAAAACATGCATTGAGGTAGAGGTGGTAAACACTGCAAGTCAAAATGCTCTTTCTTAGTTTCAGTTCATAATACTCTCTACAAAAGTCATACCTCCCCTCATGAATCGATACGCCTCTTCTCAATATATCCTTCTTTCTCCAGGCTTCTAGGGGCACAAGCATAGGAAGTTAGGGAGTCAGTTGCTATGCTTCTCTCCTGACATATATTCTTAACAGAACTATTTTCTTTATTTCTGCCTTACCATTGAAATTTTCGTTCTTATTATACATTACGTTGCTTTTGTTAATAAAATTATTTGTGGAGCTTATCCTAATGTTGACTTTGATACTTATTAGGAATAAAATTGACAGAAGTCATGCTTTTCTGATCTCAATGTTCTCATCTATTCAAAGGCGCAGCAATTGCAATACTTAGAGGAAACTTCTCAGGGAAGTGGGGAACTCCCAGGGGGTACAGGCATAACACAGTCTGCTTTTGTGAAATGCAGACCCTAAGTATTGACATCCATATGAAGCGTGACCTCAATGTACAGACTTGGGATTAAGTCTCATTACTACATGGTATGACCTCCAGTATCTTGCAAAATACATCTTTTAGGAATTAAAACTTCAGAAAGCAATTGTAATGACTGAAAATGGCAATTTTTCTTATTCAAAATGCTCAGTAGGGCTAATGTGAAAAATACTCTGGCTTCTTTAAGTGACATAAAAATCTAAAACACTTTTACATTTAATTATATAGTAAGTTATATATGCAGAATACCCTTTGTAAAAATGATATTTTCATGCTCTGCCATAGATGCTGGCATGAAGGGTTTCTATTTAAATGCAGATTATCGTTGTAACTTAACGCCACTCTGACTTGAGTATGAATAGGAGCTAAAATCTAACTTACATTTAATTATAAATGAAAAATTTCACTTCAAGGCCAAACTAATTTTAAAACCGGATAAATGCTAGCTAACCAAGAATAGAATGACAATGTTTTGTTTGCTTTCAGAAAAAAAAAAAATGCTGGGATGTAAATCTCCACAAAGCTATAGATGTTAGTCTGTTTTGCTCACAGATGCATCTATAACACCTGGCACATAAAAAAGGCTCCTAAGTGTCTGTGAAATGAACAGAGGCTTAAAGAAAAAGACAGATCATGACAATATTGTGAGTTCTGCCACATGCATAATGTATTCTTCAGGTGGCTGCATGCTCTCTTTCTGGTTGGTAAATACATCTGGGACAGAGCCTTTAAGAAAAAATGTGTTGGCCATCTAATAGAGAAGGAATGATAAAAACCAGCAAGGTAATTGGGGTGCCTGGGTGGCTCAGTTGGTTAAGCATCCGACTCTTGATTTCAGCTCATGTCACGATCTTGCAGTTTGTGGGTTCAAACCCTGTGTCAGGATTCTGTAGCTCCCTCTCTCTCTGCCCCTCCCCCACTCATGCTCTATCTGTCTCTCTCTCTCTTTCAATAACAAGCATTTAAAAATTGTTTTTAGGGGCGCCTGGGTGGCTCATTTGGTTAAGCGTCTGACTTCGGCTCAGGTCACGATCTCACAGTTCATGGGTTCGAGCCCCTTGTCAGGCTCTGTGCTGACAGCTAGCTCAGAGCCTGGAGCCTGCTTCAGATTCTGTGTCTCCCTCTCTCTCTGACCCTCCCCTGCTCACAGTCTCTCTCTCTCTCTCTCAGAAATAAGTAAAAACATTACAATTTTTTTAAATAATAAAAACATAAAAATTGTTTTTAATAAACAAGTTTTAAGAAAATCGGCAAGGTAAAATTGTTACTGTTAAATCGTCTAAAATATTTCAATAGCTTAAGAAAAGGAGCATTTAAAAACAAAAGTATTTTGGGGAAAGCTTTGTAGTGGCTTGTAGATCGTGAAAAACGGCAAGTGTGTAACAACGCAGAAGTACGGGACAGGGGCTCCAACGCCGACTTTCAATCTATTAGTGAGGCAGACACTCGTCTTTCCACGTCCCCACTGTAATCACGCCCTGTCTCTTCTCTTCAGCTGTTATGAACTGAGCGTATCCCCCAAATGCCTAGGTTGAAGTCCCACCCCCCAAGCAATGGTAGTTGGTGATGGGTCTTTGGGAGGTAATTAAGGTTAAATGAGGTCCTAAGGATGGTGCCCAAATTCAATAGAATTGTGTTCTTAAAAGAAGAGGAGGAGAGATCTCTCCACCCCAAGAAGGCACAGAGAGAAGGCAGCCAGGAAGAGAGCTCTCACCAGAAACTGAGTCCTGCCACACTTCACCCTGGGCTTGCAGCCTCCGGGACTGAGAAAATCAATTTCTGCTTTTTGGAGCCACCTAGTCTATGGTATTTTCTTACGGCAGCCCAATCTGGCTGAGACATAAGCTTTCAACAATTTTAATTGCCTCTTCAGATAAGAAACTTAATCACAGGCCTCAAGGGTCTTAATCAAGTCTCTTTTCTCATCCAGTCCTCCCTAGGCATTCTCAAAACACATACCCATAAAAACAAAACAAACAAACAAAAATCACAGAAGCATCATCTATGATTGTCATTTCAAGTCTAGTTAGGACAACTCTATAAAATAAGTAAGAATCAACTCTACTCTCATAGTTTATATGTTATTATTTCTTTCACCTGAAAAATCTTTTTCTCCTCTCTCTCTCTGTCTCCTACAGATACCCCAGAGCTATTTTTATAGCAAAGGTAGAGCTGGAATTCCCATGAAGTCAGTGTACTTGAGCCTTAATAGAGACGCACTAGTTCGGAACTAGTTGGGCCACTGTCATACGATCACATAGCCATATGCTTTTGTAACATTTCCAAAACGGAAGTATTAAAAAAGAATATTCTCCTTAATGTCAGATAACCTTAGAGAGCCTATGGGAATTTTTGGACTGTAAAGTAAGATAGAGTTGACTTGGAAATACTGGTGATTTGGGTTCAGTAAGTTATGTTTCTGAAGCTTCCATAACTTCTGCATAAAGTTAAGTTATTGTTAGTATAGTAATGGTGTCCCAGAAGCCTGCCAGCCCACTGGACTCAGGATGGGAAAGGTACCAGGCTATAGATCCTGCCACCATCAAACCATGTCCTTTAGTGCCCTGAAAAGAAGTTTATGGTAGTTGAGGAAAAGAAAAAGTGATTCAAATACATGGAGTTAAAGAGCTTCTGTAGAAAATTTATCCACTCATGAGATACAGCATAACATTGTAAATGAGGACTTGGTTCTTAATGATCCAATGGTCCAGTAAAAAAAAAATAAATAAAACATATCTCACCTGTGTGAAATATACTCGATAATGTAATGTGGGCAATGATCAAGGCATCATGCATCTCTCCTTCCTTGGTGGGAATTACACAAAACTCAATTTAGTAGCAGCCTTATAGTAAAATGTGAACGCTAGTAGGTGAAGTTGGGTGTTTTGTTTTACCATGATGCACTGAGTCTTATCATTGCACTATCGATAATGAGGTGTTAAGCAGAAACAAACTTTGCTGAACTCTCAGTAATAAATGACAAATTTCAATCAACCATGCTAGAGAAAAGACAATATTTACTTCCCATTGTTTGTATAAAAATATTATAAACTCCATGTCAGAGGCAGATACCATCAAAGGGTACACAGCCCAAAACTGTAAAGACAGAAAAAAGGATACAGTTATATTAGGCAAGTAATAAATAAAAGTAGTTTCTGCAGATTGTGTGAACTGTGTCTTTAATGTTATGATGAACTTATTCACCATGAATATCCACTTAATATGAAATTGTGTATTTTTTACAAAATATAAAATTCTTCTCTATTCTTTTCATTTAAAAAAGGATGTCCTCGGGGCGCCTGGGTGGCTTAGTCGGTTAAGCGTCCGACTTTCGCTTAGGTCATGATCTCACGGTTCGTGGGTTCGAGCCCCGCTTCGGGCTCTGTGCTGACTGCCAGCTCAGAGCCTGGAGCCTGTTTCAGAGTCTGTGACTCCCTCTCTCTCTGACCCTCCCCTGCTCACGCTCTCTCTCTCTCTCTCTCCTAGAAATAAATAAAACATTAAAAAAAAAAATTAAAAAAGGATGTCCTCCCTCTCCTTTCATACGTGCTTCAGACCTCACAGAATTTGGGCCTACCACTGAACAAAAGATCTGTTTTTACTGAGAAATGTTTTAACTAGTATTATTCAGTTTAAGTATTTACTCTTACTATAACAACAGATCTACAGTAGGAGCCATGATCATGGTCACACACTAAATGGAAGAAACAATACAATTCAGACTGTTTTTCCAGTTAGACTAAAGTGGGGAAAAACACACAGAAGCAAAACTTAGGTAAGGGCATGCCTATGATTCCAAGAAAATGTCATTTATTACTGAATCACTGGGGACTTTGACCAATCTGTGTGCATTTAAGAAACTGAGCCTCAGTCTAGCTTGCTGGTTGAAAAAAGAAGAAAAATCGCTCGCAATTCTCAGCAGCTTTGTAGATCTGAGACTTCCCTAAAATAGGGCAAGTGACTATGATCTCAAGAAGGCATGCAGCACAGACATGACATTAAGCTGATTGATTTTAAATTTTATCCTGCAAACCAAAAGCTCTCAGGAGATGCAATATTCCACAAAAGGCATGGATGATAGTTATCAAAACTGAAATGGAGCTTTCAAAGATGTATGCGGACTAGAGGCCACTCCGGGTTAAGAAACAGTAATCTCTCCTACTTATTATAAGTCACTGAGAAGAAGGCAGGAATTGATAGTGATGGAAAAGAAAAGAGCCCTAACACCACTAAATGTGGCCTCTGGTTAAAGGCGTGATTCTCAGAGGATGCTCCGTGGCTCAGCAGCAGCATGTGGGAACTCGTGAAGGATGCACGTTCCCGGGCCCCGCACAGGCCCACTGAATCAGAATCTTGAGAAGGCACTCTCGGCAGTTGATATTTTAACCAGTCCTCCAAGTGATTCTCATATCTGCTCAAGTTTGAGAACCACCTAATTAAACAAAACTATAGAACCGTATCTCCTTAGCCCATCCAGAGAGTTTGAAGCCCTGTAACAATGACAATTCATGTTCCCTTCCAACACTTTCTTATTGGCCAAAAGAGTGTATTAGGCACATCCCAGGGTCTGTCATTACTTGTAGGTTGTCTTTGGGGAAAATTAATTTCACATTGGAAAAAAAAAAAACAAAAAACTATACCACATGGGTTAAACTCCAGAACGTTATTCTAGTTGAAAGAAACCAGATGCAAAAAACTATGTCTGATGATTCTGTTAATATGAAATGCTCATCATAGCCAAATCTATGCGAACAGAAAGCAGAGTAGTAGTTGCCTCGGGCTGGAGGCAAACTAGAACAAAACATGTGACAAACTAATGTGAGGAACCATTCTGCTATAATGGGCAGGTTCTAAAACTCGACTGTGCTCATGGCTGCACAACTTTGTGTATCACTAAAACTCAAAGAATTGTGTACTTAAACTGTTGAATTTTATAGGATGTATATTAGATTCCTGGGGCTGCCATAATAACGTCCCACAGTCTGGGTGGCTCAAAACAACAGAAATTTATGGCTTCACATTTCCAGAGGCTAGAAGTCTGAAATCAAGGTGTCAGCAGAACCCTGTTCCCCGTGAAGCCTATAAAGGATCATCCACCCATGCTTTCCAGCTTCTGGCATTCTCTGGCATCCTTGCCGTTCCTTGCTTGGAGATATACCACTCCAATCTCTACTTCCATTGTCACAGGATCGCCTTTCCCCATGTGCCTCTACTTCTTATAAAGGTACCAATCCTATTAGATCAGGGGCCCACCCTATGCCAGTACACCCTCGTCTTAACGTATCACACCTGCAATAATCATAGTGTCAATCAAGGTCACATTCTGACATATACATCTCTTGGGGGCACATAATCCAGCCTGTGACAGTGTGCAAATTACATATCAAAACTGCATTTAAAAAACCAAACAAAACATCCACAAATATCATATGATACTTGAACATGTGCCATTCAAAACATCTCTCATAAAAACAGTATTCTTGGCAATGGATGCATGAATGCCCATTCCTTAAAGAGATACACTATGGGGATCCATGCCCCTGAACCCAATCCTGTTAGATTAGGACATCTGTACCTTACAGAACCATGGATCATGCATCAGTAGAACACATTTAATTCCCACAGCTAGCAAGAGAAATGAATGAACAAAGGAAGGGATGGGAAGGAATGGAAAACATTTTTGGTTTTTTTTGTTCTTTTTTTTGTCTGTTTGTTTGTTTGTTTTTTTTATTTTTATTTATTTCTAGGAGAGAGAGAGACAGCGTGAGCAGGGGAGGGCCAGAGAGAGAGGGAGTCACAGACTCTGAAATAGGCTCCAGGCTCTGAGCTGGCAGTCAGCACAGAGCCCGACGCGGGGCTCGAACCCACGAACCGCGAGATCATGACCTAAGCGAAAGTCGGACGCTTAACCGACTAAGCCACCCAGGCGCCCCAGGAATGGAAAACATTTTGAAAGTTTCTGTTCAGCCTCCATTAGTTTATACAGGATGCTGGGAGGAGGAGGTTCCTGTAAGAACCCCACCGCTTTATTTTTTAATATTTTTATTTATTTCTAGGAGAAAGAGAGAGAGAGAGAGACAGCGTGAGCTGGGGAAGGTCAGAGAGAGAGGGAGTCACAGACTGAAACAGGCTCCAGGCTCTGAGCTGGCAGTCAGCACAGAGCCCAATGCGGGACTCGAACCCACGAACCGCGAGATCATGACCTAAGCAAAAGTCGGACGCTTAACCGACTAAGCCACCCAGGCGCCCCAGACCACCACCACTTTTTTGCAGAAAAAAGAGCCAGAAATCACATAAAACAGGTGTCTGACTGTAAGCTGTTACTGAACTCGATCTAGTCTTACTCAGTTTAACCCAGTCTCTGACCCCTTGATTCTCTCATTTCATCCCTTTACAAACTTTCTTGGGTATCTGTTTAATTTTTGTTTTTGTTCTTATTGTCTGCTTAGTTGGTTTTAAGACTCCTACCATGTAACAGCTCCATTACCATTAAAAGAAAATTTAAATTTGGGTTTTCTTTTTATACTTTTTCCAATGTGGAACTCCATCAGGATCGGGGAATATTAGTACGTTTGGAGCCACCATACCCTCTACAAATACATTCACTGCTAACAACTGCTGAATACGTTCTGTTGAAGGAGGGTCTGTCCCATACAACTTAGCATGTGGTCAATAACATGTCTAGCTGGGATTGCAACACTATATCCCCTTTAAAGGTTTTTGTTTTATTTTTTAAGTTTATTTTATTTATGTGGAAAGAGAGAGAGAGAGAATCGCAAGCAGGCTCTGCACTATCAGTTCTGAGCCACACATAGGGCTAGATCTCGTGAACCATGAGAACCTAAAGGGCTTCTTAATGCATCTTTTCTTATTATTATTTCTTCCACAATACCATCAATTTCTAAACTATTTTATAATTGACTTATATATAAGATTTACTGCATACAATCTGTCTTCCTGAATATAATATAACCTACCAGAACAGTAGTCTTTGTCTATTTTTTTTTTTTTACTAATAAATCTCTGAAATGCCTAGAAAATTCAATGGCATAGGACACTCAATACAATACCCAAGAAATATCTATTGACTTCATTCAAAAGTCTTTCTGTTATGACACAAAACACTCTAAACTTTTCCTCTGCCTCCTCCACCACCTCGAGTAACATCTGACTCTGACCTGATGGGCACCGAGGACAATTTCTTCTTGACTGACCCGTTAACTCTTTAACGTGGTGAGCTTTCTTTTATGAGGTTCTATGCACAATTTAGTTTTCTCTCTATAGTCATGAGATATAAGGAATTTAACATAAAAGGAAGAACAAAAAACTTTTTTGAGGTCTCATAGTTCAGCATAGAGCAAAACTGTTCTGAAAATAAAAAGCTCTGGCTTAACAAAGCTTTTATTGAGATTTAAAGGTTCCTTCCAAAAGACCAAATACAAAAGACTGTCTATTCCACTAATCTTCACAAACCAATTAGATTTACTACCTCTTAGAATTTATATCTTTCGACACTTTTTATTTCTCTATGAAATAATGGTGAGTTTCTAAATACTCTGAAGCCTGAGAACATACGGCAGTGGTTCTCAAACTGTCGCCTGAATTTAAGTCATCAGGAGGGCTTGATAAAACACACACCACTGGGACTTAACCTCCAGAGCATCCAATTTAGTAAGTCTGAGGTGGGGCCCAAGAACTGGCATTTCAAAGTTCCCTAGCAATGCTGATGCTGATTAACCTGGAACTGTATTTTGAGAACCACCCGTAAAATGTCATTCTCAAGTCCTCATTTGTTTTATGTTCCCTCCTAGAACCTTCTAGATATCTCATGTGAAATAGCGTACCCTTGATGGTACTGAATCATGAGTTAGGCAACCCTCTGCAAGGTAAAAAGGAAAAGCACTACACAAGAGTCATCCATCCCTTACCGTCCTTCCCTACCCCCACCTAATCCCTTGACAGTTCACAGAAAAGCCCTTAAGGGACTTGAAAGTCTACAGGCATCTTTTCACCCTGTTTTAATCACATGGACCACATGCATGATGAAAAAACAGCAAATACCCTGGACAGCCATGAACCAGTGAACGTAGCCCCAGATGCAGATTCTGAGGGTTTTGGTCCAGCTCTGGCTTAAAGTCTCAATTATTCTGATTCCAAAATGATGGTGATAATGCAAACTTTGTAGGATGATAGTGCTGGTAAAATTAGATCATGAAAAAAGAAAGGCTATTAGATCATATTTTTTTTGAAAAGCAGTATAAAAGTGAGACCAGCGAATCAATAACTTTCTGTCATCTTGTGAATAAAGTAGATCATCTGAGGGTTGACTCAGCAGAAATTATCTTATCATCAAAAACTTTTATTCCCCTCCCTATCGCAAATATGAAGAAATACCTAAGATTAGCAAAGGTAGTGAAAAACTATTGATGAAAAGTTATGATAAAACCTATAAATTTTACACCACTCAATGATTTAGGAACCCTCAGGTGGCTTAGTCAGCTGAGCGTCTAACTCTTGATTTTGGCTCAGGTCCTGATCCCAAGATCACGGCATAGAGCTCTATGTCAGGCTCTGGGCTGAGTGTGGAGGCTGCTTGAGATTATCTCTTTCTCTATCTCTATTCATCTCCCCCTTTGATGCTCTCTCTCTCTTTCTCTCATGCGCACTCTCTCTCTCAAAAATAAATAAAATAAAATAAAAAACAACATTTAATAAATAGGCTAAATTTTACATCACTTTTTTATGCTTAAAAAATAAATTTAAGCCATTTTATTGAATCATAAGAGTTAAATGCCACCCTGCTAGTTTACTTCCTCAATGCAGATTCTGATACCAACTACAACATCCCACCTTGAAACAGTCATTGGAAAGCCAATAGATTTCTGGAAGTTATAAATTTGTAGGAGGCATAAAATTATATAAAATAAATTCTTAATATTGATTTTCTGGTATATTAAAATCTTAAGTGAACCCATTTCAACTCAGATAATAGAAACAAGATTTCTCTCCATGCAGATTTACCAGAAATCAAAACATTCTAAATTTAATTCTCATGTATGCATAGCTAATCAGTAGAATTAGGGTTTTCAAACCAAGGCAGCAATATGTGTGTGTGTTGGATGTGTGTGTGTGTGTGTGTGTGTGTGTGTGTGTGTGTGTGTTTGTGGGTTGGAGGTGAGAGACCTGAGCTTGGTGGGAGGAAATTGGAGAAAGGTGGCAGTGATGGGCTAAACTCCATCAGCTCTTTTTAGTGTTGGGCAGGGCAGTGATCATAGAAGCATATTATTACACTTTCAAAATTACTGTTTGAAAAATGTATTTGCTATGTTTATTTATAAATCTTAAATATCTAATCATATGATGACAGATGGTAGCTACATTTGTAGTCAGTGTAGCATAATGTATGTATAGACTTGTCCAATCGCTATGTTGTACACATGAAACTAATGCAATGTATGTCAACTATGTTTCAATAAAAAAAAAAAAAAAAGTCTTGGGGCATCTGGGTGGCTCAGTCAGTTAAGTATCCAACTCTTGATTTTGGCTCAGGTCATTATCTCACAGTTCATGGGTTCAAGCCCCATATAGAACTCTGTGCTGAGGGGGCAGAGCCTGCCTGGGATTCTCTCTCCCTCCTTCTCTCTGCCCCTCCCCACCAAATAAACATTTTTTTTAAAGTCTTAAGTATCTGATAAGTATAACTATAACCACAACAATTGCCATTACTAAATGGATAGATACCTAGGTAGATAAATAGACAGACAGACAGGGCTATCTTGCCCATATAAACTTTTAATCACCTCAGAAAGACCTCTAGGTCCTCTATCTAGAGGCACACACAGTAGGGGCAAATCACCTGTGCCTCTGTTTACCCTCTCACTCGCTACAGTGCAGGAATTTACTCTCTAAGGCTAATATTAACACTATTTTCCAGGGCTTCATAAGCAACTCAAATATTTGATTCAGATTTCAGGATTAAAAGAAAATCTATGCAATGAAACAAATGCTATCCACAGTGGAAAATGTTAAACCCCAGATTTTAACATACCGAGACCACATCAGGACTCTTGTTAAACCAAGGACTGACTAATTAATCAGCAATTATCATTCACATTAATTATAAAATAAATTGATTTGTATGCCCTATTGTTTCTCTGCTTCACATATATTTTGTGCTGCATTTCAAATGTTCCATTTGAAAGAACTATTTCCTATTGTAAATAATTTGAAAATTACTATTTCACATTATTCAAGAAAGAAAGACGAAGAAAATTGAGCTTCTTTGTGTGTCCAGCATCGGAAATTCGCAATTTCATGAGGCAGTGCTAACTGTGAACAAGTTCTTTGTTAGGTGTAGAAATCGTACGCTCCATAATATCCACACTTTCAGTTCTGTTTCTACTTCACCTACTTCACAGAGCAACACAGAAAAATTACTTTCCTACCACAGTCTTTAGTACCCTGTACACTCTCTAGTGCTTAGGCTTGCTCACTCTCTTAGATCTCCACATTTGCAAGTTCTTTTTTTTCACTTGGTTTTTTAAAGTTTATTTATTCATTATGAGAGAGAGAGAGAGAGAGAATGAGCAGGGGAGGGGCAAAGAGAGGGAGAGAGACAGAATCCCATGCAGACTCCATACTGCCAATGTGGAGCACGATGCAGGAATTGAACCCACAAACTGTGTGATCATGACCTGAGCCGAAAGCAAGAGCCAGACACTTAACTGACTGAGCCACCCAGGTGCCCCACATATTCAAGTTCTAAAATGACTATATGATACCAAATGATACACCCATTGCCTAAGTGTGTTTTGTAAGTCAATATCGTAATTTTGCATGATGTAGATACATCTCTACTCTTAACACTGGTGTCTTTCCATGTACTGAAAACAAGCAGATTTACTTAATGCATAGTAGGTACTCACCAGTAGTTACTGATAATAATCTCATGATCGTGTAATTAAAATTCAATCCTCCATAACCAAGAATGTATTCACTTGTACACATCTGACCTTAATTAGGTTTCTAATTAACATAGAATTATACTTTAAAAACAGATATGTATGTTTCATATTATACTGGACAGTCCTTCCCTCAAATGTAAGAAAAAGTCCAAGGCAGTTTAATGGCTAGATTTTCCTTTTAGCTGAGTTAAAGTGCACTAGAAATTTAAACATACATGAAAACCTAGCATTTCCCTAGAATTTTGTCAGTTACTTGACATTTGAAGAGCACCACCAACATATTCAGCAACATTTAATAATGTGGTATGTTTAAGGAAATAAATCTTCTAGAGACAGCCAAGAGATTAAGAATATATAATAATTAATTCAACTAATATCATTTGAGGCCCTTATCAATGTCCAACGAATACACATAAGTTTTATGTTTTAAAGCTAATTCAAACATTGGGACTTAGACCAGATACCGTACTTCATTTTCCTATGAAGTCTGAGTAAGAGATTTTTATTATTAATTTGAGTCTTCCCGTATTTTCTTTAAATTATGAGGCATATTGCCATGTTCAAAAAATGTACAATGATTATACACTGAGTGTTATGTGGAAACTAATTTGACAATAAACTATTTGTAAAAATAAATAAATAAATAAATAAATAAATAAAAAATAAAAACACAGAAATGTGAAAAAAAATAAAGAAAAAAATGTACAATGATTATAAATATAATTATGAAAACAGATTTTCCTTACTTTCTTCTTCTTGTTATGAGTCAAATTTTATACCAGAGCTAGTAAAGCAGCGAATGCTCACCTTTCATCAACAATTGTACTAAGCTCTGAAAATAACTCTGTGATTCCAGAGAACTACATTCCTCTCAGTCCTGGTATAATGAGCTCCAACCATGGGTAATGTGGTGTCCCATCGCTCTTGGTCATTGCCAACTCTTGCTTTCCAGGCTTTGAGTAGCAGAGATTAGAGAACAAGGGTTCGTGTCCTTTCCCTTTAAATTTAATCTCATGACTTTCTGCCCTCAGTTCAAGAATGGAAGAGAATAATGAATCTCTATTTAATGTTATATACATGCACTAATATATCTGTATTCTCATGATCCCAAAATGACAAATCAGAGAAATGAAATGACTTCTGAGAGTCATTTGACAACATGTTCAGGAGCTAAATTACTTACAAGCCAAAACTGAGGTTCATTCTACTATATTGCACTAACCTTCCTTTCTACTGTTTGCTAGTGTTCTATTTCATTCTTGACCCTGCACTTAATGGCAATCCTGTTCACCTTTAGCATTACAGGCATATATAACGTTCACCTCTATAATTACGGTAACTTCCTAATCCATCCTCTGTAAAGGAAAGTATCAAAAATATTTAAAATAAAATTAATTTGGGGATGTTAGGAAAGTCTTGCCTGAGGCTCTCCCCAGATTCTAAAGTGAACTTTATAAGCACACATCAGGATTAGCAGTAGGGAGACGTATGTCTAGTCCTGGCATGAGATCCTTCCTTTTTCCTGTCAAGCCTGAAATCCTACATGCTAGTCTGGGACAGAGAGTAACTTAATTGTTCTTACTCAAAAATCTCTGAAACTGTAATGAAAAAAAAAAAAAGAAAGAAAAGAAAAGAAAAGGCAGGGAAACAGGAGCCTGTCAATTCCAGTCCAAAGTTGAAAATAATCAATTAATGAAGGACAGAAACATTAGTTTCTAGAAATACCCATGAAATCAATGTTTTTAAGAAAAGCATATCATTAAACATGAACAGATGGGCCTCCTCATAATTCAGGACAGGCACTCTCAGGTTCTATTAAGTTGTAGAGATCTGCCTTTGGGATGTCCGTGGTCTCACACAGAGCTAGATTTTCATCTCTGGAAGAGCTTCTCTCTCAACTCTTGAGCTCTTGTATTTTACAATTGCTTTGGCTTCTATAGGTCCTGCCCATACTACAATTATCTTCTTTCTTTACACCTCATGGCATCTGTGTAGGTCATAGAGTCTACAAATCCTGCCCTTCCCTTCTACTCCACTATCTACTACCCTTCAATTCAACATCTCCAAGGGAGAGATTTACTCACTAATTCACTATTAAGCACAAAAGTTTTTATTGGGTCAAGCTCATGCTCAAACAAAATACTTATAAAGAAAGAGATTACTCCTCCCTATTTTATGATTCATATCAAATAGTTACAAAAAGGCATAATGAGTACTTCTAAAGTGGAATGAAATATGTAGGCAGCCTTCTAGATGGTAAGAAGTACATGTTTGGAGGAAGGAACCTCTAAATTTTTCAGAGTATAAAGATGTGTCCCTACAGATGCCTTCAAATGGCCCTACCTTCTCACTTACATCTAATTCACTTGCAGAAAGTTTCCAATGTCTGTTCTAATATCAACTAATTAAACCATATTATAAATAAATAGCATTATCAAGGCATTTGTACTGTTTACTAGTTTCTTCATCAACTGGCTATTCTTAGCTTCTTGTGGGATAACTGTATGAGCTCTGCCTATTGTTTACTGGGCTTTTGTTTCTGGCTGCTAGAGGAACAGCGAGTCTTTCTTAGAATATCTGACCAGGAACTTAAGATGACAGCTTTCTCTGGATAATAAATAAGATAGAACTTAACCAGTACTTGAAGTTCATCTAAGAAGAAATTTGCTGGGGCAGGAGATGCCTGGGTGGCTCAATGGGCTAAGCGTCGGACACTTGATTTTGGCTCCAGTCATGTTCCCATGGTTGTGAGATCAAGCCCCATGTCTGGCTCCATGCTGAGTGCGGAGCCTGCTTAAGATTCATTCTCTCTCTCTGTCTGTCTGTCTCTCACAAAACAGAATAATGAGGAGAAGAGGAGGTAGAGGAGAAGGAGGAGGAGAAATTTGCTGCAATATAAATAATATAAAAGAAGTGAAGAAGTGTAGGAAAGTCATACCTTTGTATATAGCATTTCCTCAAGAATTTCCTAGTCACAGTATATATATATTAAAACAATGTTAAAGAAAAATATGATTGCAATGATCAGATCCGATAGTCCGAAAAGTGATGGAGGTTAAAGTGTCTCCTGTGGAATCATGTGGAATCATGAAATTTTTAGATTGGGAGGAAATCTGAGGGTTTATACAGTCCAATATTTTCCATTTTGATTTTCAGTTCAACAAGAGTCTAGATTATTTTATGTCTCATAAAAAGCCATGGAAGTCAAATATATTTTTAAATGTTGCATATTTTCTCTCATCTTTCTCTACTTCAAATAGTTGCTGACTCCTTCTTCATCTAGTAAATTCTTAATCCTACGCTAAAACTCAGTATAGTCCATCAGCTCTTCTAAAAACTCCTCTGACTTAACCAATGAAAACACTCCCCATCTCCCTTCTTTCCTGAACACTGCTTACACATCTATTATAGCATGTATGGTGTCATTATTGGAGATATCTGTTAACAAAACTACCTTCAATGTGACAAGTAGTTTATTTATTTTATGAAATTCATCTTAATGTGTATCTCTGACAAGTAGGAGGGGGTCTATAAATGCAATGAATTAATAAATGCTTTCTAGAAATGCACGAGTTGAGCATTATCACTTTTAATAGAGACAAAACTCATTTGTCTTTATCCTGAAAATGCTGAGTTTCTGTAAGAAATATTCACAATTGACAACATGTTTAATTAATACAGAGTTTGAGGACTTAACATTGAAAGCATAAGATGCAGCAACATATCTCACAGAAGCAACTGAATAATATTCAGGCAACAACTGGTTTTGTAGCCATTGGTGGCTTAAAAGATGATTCCATTAGTATGTGGAGAAGTAAAACTTTACAACCCATCTCTGCCTCCCCATCCCTCGGTGCAGATGGCATCGCTGTATGCCTGGCAGGAGCCCTGCTTCCTTTAGCTACAGTCCTTGGTCAGTCATGAGTCCATCTATCTTCAGAAGGTAATTCCCCCTCATAGTTTTGTTTTTCTCTACTCTCTTCAGTCATTGAAGTAACTTCACTGGCCAGATGTGTTTTGAATGAGTCTAAGCTTATAAATATTCTCAAGGTCCCCAGATCACAAGAAATATCAATATACTTTTCAAAGCCCATTCGAGTAGTGATGTCCTTAAAAATCAACAAAACAGACACAGCTAATGAAGACAAGATCAAAATATGCACCATTATGGGAAAAAGGCAGAGAGTCGAATGAGAAGTTTAAATTTGTTAATTCAAAGGATATACATTCCTTGATCCCTGAGGAAGCTTCTTGTTAAAATGCTACCACATAAGCAATGAACCAGTACCCATTATAATTCCTTTCAGAGTTCTCCCTCCATGCTTTTCATTTCCAAAACTGCAGAGGGACCGACACCTGCCAGAGTGGAGCAGAGATATAATTGAAGTCTTAAATTGCAGAACATTACCCTGAGTGTTACTTCTTCCCACTGACAATAGAAAGAAGGACGTAGGATAATAGAAACGGAGACACAGATCAAGGGAGACACCCATCGAGGGGAGATAATGGTACTGAGGTCCTGCACATGGTCTGTGAGATTGGGGGGCATATGGGAGAAAAAGGAAAAAAAAAATAAAATATAAGGAAAAAGACATGCAAGAGAATGATAATAATTGAACATTTTGACAAAGTTGAAAAAGGAAAATCAACTGACTAAAATGTTACATTCTGATGTGAAGTTGGTCTTATGTGCATTTCTTAGGACTCAGAACAAGAAAACCTTTAAGTTTACATTTGAAACAGCATAAGAAAAGTAGGGCAATTTAAAATATTCAAGACAACAGTATAGAGTTAAGAAACAGACCAAGGATATTAATAAGGGATGAGAGAAATAAGCAATTCCCAAGACACAGGTCCTGGTTAACACCTTACTTTGTTATGCAAAATCTTTAAACATTGAATTGGCCTTTTCCTGGAATTAATTCATATGACAAAACATACTTAAAAAGGAAACAGTACAACATCCAAATGTCAAAGTCATTCACTTCTAGGAAGGTAAAAAGTGTTCTTCAGAAGAGAAAAAAACACATCTCATTGAACTTAGAAGTGTTTTATCATTGACTTTGACATGAACATAGTTACTTTTAAGTTGAGAGTAGGATGTAGGAAAACAAAAGATTCACAAGCTGCCTCTAACATCTTGTTAAGAACTAAATTTGAATATTAATGCTTTTCTTCAGCATAGTTCCATTCGTTTGTTCTTAAAAAATAATTTTGAATGGGTAATCCATATATATATAATAAAACATCAAAAAGGTACTAAAGGATATATGCATTAAAAGTCTTCCTCGGGCCACCTAAGTGGCTCAGTTGGTTAAGCATCCAACTTCAGTTCAGGTCACAATCTCACAGTTCGTGGGTTGGAGCCCTGCATCAGGCTCTGCGCTGACAGCTCAGAACCTGGAGCCTGCTTCAGATTCTGGGCCCCCCTCTCTCTCTGCCCCTCATGGGCTCATGTTCTGTTTCTCTCTCCTTCAAAAATAAATAAACATTAAAGACTTTTTAAAGTCTTCCTCTCATCCTGATTCCAGAGGCTAGTTTCACTCTCCAAATAAAACACTATTACAGTTATCAACGCATATGGCCAAATCACTCTCTGTCTCTGTGTGTCTGTCTCTCTGTCTCTTTCTGTCTCTCTGTCTCTATCTATCTATCCATATATATTACAGTCTGTTTGCATTTAAAGGAAAATCAGAGTTCATAGAAAGTTTACAGGACTATTTACTAGGAATAAGGAAGAAAAAGAAGTATCCATGAAATCAAGGATACTTTTTTTAACATTTTACAGAATCTTTAGAAGCTTTAACTATTTTACCTTTATTTTACTAGTGACATCATGAACTGTACCATTTTCTTCATGAGCTAAAGTATAAAATATATAACACAATGTCGCATTAAAACATGGTGCATGGTACACCACTGAATATAAGTCTGATAACTTGCAACTCTGTCCATGCTACGGGGGTTTGAATGCTTTCCTAATAGACTCAGCACGCCTCTTCTGCTGGCAGAATCTGTTTATTTTTGGTTCCTCATATTCCATCCTCAGGTATACGAGTGAGTCCTTTTTGACATTAGCAATGAAGGACTCAGAATTTCTAGACTCTAAGGCCAGACTTGCTACTATTTGGGATGGAATCGTGGGTACCGCTTCTGCTTGGCAGGTGGCCGCCTTTCTTGTGTCTTGTGTCTGAGACCCTGTCACCATAATGCTTGTCATATGCCATGCTTCCCGTGTGAGCTCTGACTCACTCTTCAACTGGGATCTTACCTCTGCACCCAGGTCAGGCTTTTCACCACGATCAGTTGTTCCGTTTATACCACCTATAAGTCAGTCTATCTTGGTGTGAGCAGGTCAAGCTTATCGTTAATTAGACCATATCCAAGCTTGTCCAAGTGAGAAAGTCAAAGCATAGACTTATTCACTAAATAATCTTTACCACTGAAAATATGAATCCTTCTACCAATTAGATAGAGTCCAAGGAATAACAAAAGCCACAAAGTGACGGTAGAGTCACTAGAGCTTTCCATTTTTAACACAGAAATTTTCAGTTCAGAAGCAGAGCCCAAAGACTTCATTTCAAGGTAATTTGATTTGCTTTCCTTGTGGGAGAAAGTAGAGCTTGGTACAAGGTGTAGGTTGGACTAAATCCTAGCTTTTTCTTTTACTAGCTACGTGAACTCAGCAAATTACTTATGTCTCTCAGCAAATGCTTCCTCAACAATAAAATAGCACGAATAATAGTAACACCAACCTCATAGGATCATTGCAAAAGCTAAATGGGAGAACACATACAAAGTGCTTACAAAAGTGTTTACCATGGTCCCAAATTCCACCTAGTAAGTAGTAGGTATAATGATTTGAATGTGTAGGAATTTCTGAGCAAGGAAATTAAGTCTGTGCTCAGAAGTGAAGCAAGGAAATGAACAGCCTTTTCATTTATCAGAAACACCACACAGAAGTGACATGGCTGGTGTGGTAAAAATAGTAAAAGCGAACTATGTGCCGGCTAATATAGTAGGTGATTTATGCACAGTACCTTAATGCTCTCTAATTTTGAGCATTTGAGACGGAGCATCTAGTCTGTCAGGAGCATCTAGTCTGTCAGGTGGCCAAATGCTTTGGAGGTCAAAAGCAGGCAGAACCTGGGTTTGAATGCCTGACGGTCCCTTTGCAGCTGAATCATGGGGCTGCGAAGCCAGTGCCCTCTTTGGAACCACCACATTCTCTTCCTCACCAGTCTGGGAAGGGTGATAAATGAGTCCTCTCCTCATTTTATTATGCATAACAGGGGAAAGGCTCGATCACTACCCGTGGTTTAGGTAGGAAAATAAACTTGGATTCAGCAAATTAACTTTCAGCGTAGCTTTCAATGACTGGGGTCTCAGACTATTAAATTTGGAATTTCAGAAACACGCTCTAGCAAAGAACAACAGCTGCTGTTGGACCCCAATCCACAAAGCAACAGCAGCTGCAGCATCTGGGCCAACAGCTACCAAAGCTACATCAGTAAATAAGGCGCAAGTCCCCGTACAGTCTGACCCTGTGGAAGCTTCTCCCCAAGCCCGCGATGGGTGCCTCAAAGGTACCTCCACAGGGAAGGCAAATGGCACTTTTTTTTTTTTTAATGTCTGCTCATTCAGGAGGCTGTGACCTTTGCTCTCTATTGGCGGACTGGATGCTAACACTGCCAGCTGGAAGTAAATGGAGATTTTAATTGAAACACATACAAATATCTACAACTTGGGGGAAGAGAGAGCAAACCAGAGAGTCTTTCTAAGTTACCTAATGAGCACCCAGCATGGCTGAGCTTTCAACAAATGATCCTCCATTAGCCTGTGCTTGTTTTGCAAACAAATACTCAAAACGAAAACCTTTCAGCTCTTTGTACACTTGGCACTGCCTCCCAGGACCAGCTCTATTAGCTAATGTGAAATATACAGTGTAATTCAGGATCCTGTTTAATTTTTGTTTCCTGAGGAAAATGGAAAAGAAAACAATACTGGAACAGAAGAATGGCAGTTGTTTTTTCTTAAAAAAAGAAAACAAACACGTAACGATGAGTTAGTTGATATGACATAAAGTGCAATTATTGATAGAACTGTGGACCGGTCTCGTTTAAAAATATTTTTCAAAGATACACCTTTCCCTTTACTTGTAATACTTTTTTTAACCATCCTTTATTTACTCAGATCCTCTAATTCCAGTGGAAGAAATGAATCATATTCGTTCAGTTTAGAATCTTATCACCTCACTGAAAAAAAAAAAAAGGTCTTTTTCATTTCATTTGAAATGCTGGCTATCCGGCAACATGGCTTATTCCATGTGCCAATGTTTGTTTAGAAGGCAAGCGATTTTCATGTAGAAAAAAATGTCATTAGTCCTCTCTAGTCCAGCTAATTAGCCTTCCTAAAGGTTACCAATGCTTTATTTCTTTCATTTTATTACTTATTTTAAAGAGATATTGTATGTAAAGTTAAGATATTTGACAACAATGATATATTTCTTGATTGCTGTTCAAATAGACAAGAAAGAGGTTTTAAAATGAAGCTAATGGACAAAAGAGCATAGAACAAAGCCACACTGATGGCTTTACATTAGCAAGAAGATAAACAGCTGACCTTTTTGCTTTGTTATCAAGGTAGCTTTTATTAAGCTACCGGCAAAATCATCTTGCTCTGCTGGGTATAGGGCAAAATTTGCACAAGGTAGGAAAATAGATTGTTGATTGTATTTTTTGATCATATTCCTCAACTTTGCGTAAATCTGATGGCTCTCAAAAGAGGATGAGGGAAGGAAGAGAGAAGACCTGGGTTCATCCAACAAAGGCCCCTTCGTGAAGGACTTTTGTCAGAAGACTGCTCTACTCCCTGGCATTATCTGTGTAATGAAGGAACGTTACTCATTGGAAAGAAATCCATTTAGGTGTGCAGATGACACCCAGGTAAAGTTTATTCTAAGGAATCTTAATATCTTGACCTCC
Organism: Crocuta crocuta; assembly: GCF_008692635.1. Lineage (NCBI taxonomy): Eukaryota > Metazoa > Chordata > Mammalia > Carnivora > Hyaenidae > Crocuta > Crocuta crocuta. The sequence goes on from NW_027532599.1 coordinate 1,467,672, forward strand.
TTAAAAATCCACACACATGAACTTGGTTCATATTAACTATAGTTAGTGAACTTGAGGCTGAAGAAATACCATTAGTCACCCAGGGATGCATCTTTCACTCACAGCTGGCTAAGAGGACGCCATGCTATTGTTTATCAATCACTCCATGCCCAAGAATTTGAACACTGGACATGTTAGCTGCCTTTAAGGTATGCACATTTTTAAATGAGAGTTTAAGACTGCTAAGAAGTAACTATGAAAAATCAATAGTTACTTAATAAACACTGTATAAATGTACAATAAGTAAGTATGCATATCTTTACATAATGTAGGCTTCTTAACAGAGCTCTGGAGACTCTGGAATTTTCAATGACATGAAGACTTTGAGTGCATGCAAATGTTTGTATTCATCCATTCCCAATGATCTATATACTAAATTGCGTACTAAGTTGTTAATGAGAAAATTCAATTCATTACATGAAGTGGGCAATTATCGGTTATGTGGATACCACTGTTGCCGACTGAAATATTTACATCAGGATCCTTGTTCTATAGATTTGCATGGGATTTTACTGGGGGGATCTATATGCAAGATATTTAACAGCTAAGTCAGACATTCTATGAAATAGAACATAATGTGACATTTAGCAGTTTAATTTTTTTTAATTTAATGTTTTATTTCTGAGAGAGAGAGAACAGGGGAGGGTCAAAGAGAGAGGGAGATACAGAATCCGAAACAGGCCCCAGGCTCTGACCTAACTGTCAGCACAGAGCCCAACACGGGGCTCGAACCCACGAACCGTGAGATCATGACCTGAGCCGAAGTCAGACGTTTAACCGACTGAGCCACCCAGGCGCCCCAAATTTAGCAATTTCAAAAACAAACTGGATTTTTAAATTGGGGACAGAGTTACCATGAGAAAACTTCAGCAAGGTGACTAATTTCCTAAGTGAAGGAATGGTTACATGGCAAGTCTTCGTGAGAGGTATCAAATTAATATTCATCTGCATAATCAGATGAACCATCTAACAACTGCGGTGTGATTATAAAAATAACACATATTCACTGTAGTGAGGAACATAAAAAGTAGAATAATATAAGAAAAGTCTATGCCTAAACATACTGTTCCTCACAAATCACCATGGAAATAACATTTACCAGCCTTCAAGGTAAAGAATCCTCACACATAGACCATACATGAACCACACTCAGTCATAAGATGCCTGGAAGTTTACTGTTTAAAAATATTATTATATTTAATATTCTTTGTAATATTGTCATACAGACACACACTAAAGGAAATAAGGACTGAACTGAATGCATTTTATTCTCTAATCCACGCCTGTTGTCATTCATCAATTAAACAGAAGCAACCCCACAAACTAATCTTTGCTGTTTTCAACAGGGATTTTAACTTGGCTGCATCACTTCGAAATCAACGGTCAATTCATTTTTACAAATGAAAATACATAAGAGCACCCACTGATTTTCGGAGAACAGACTGAGTGCTCCACTTAGTTAACATACTCAAGGACTTCAATATTGGTTTTACTCCTTTTTTATCCAGACACCCTTTGTGCCACAAAAGGAACTGTCCCCATATCCCTCTTGAGATCCCACGACCATGCCTCTCAGCCACATTTCTATACCCTTCCAGATGAATGTCTAAACCCTTCCCACCGTTGAAGACAGCTTTCATTCTGTCTTTTCACAAAGCCATTTAGGTCCTCTCATTGTGAAATGATTTCATTCCCTTCTAATATTTTATCTGTGTTTTGGCTCGTGCTCTTGTCTAAGTGATGGGGTAGGACTGTCCTACAAGCACTCAGGAATACTCGCCTTCTGCCGGATGCTTGTTGGGTTCCTTATGTACATTTTCAAAGCTACAATTATTACACTCATTTTGAAAAGAGAAAACATGAAGGTTTTCATGTTCAAGTTCAAGAAGCTTCTTAGGTCACTTTATCAAAAAACTGCAAATCCCACAGGAAAACTAGTATGCTGACTCCAAGGCCTGAGATGTTTACCTGGCTATTTTTTGTTTGTTTGTTTGTTTTAATGTTTATTTTTGAGAGAAAGAGAGACAGAGACAAAGGCAGTGACAGACAGCAAGCTCCGGAGCGCAGAGAGAGAAGGAGACACAGAATCTGAACCAGGCTCCAGGCTCTGAGCTGTCAGCACAGAGCCTGACACGGGGCTCGAACCCACGAACCACGAGATCATGACCTGAGCCAAAGATGGACGCTTAACCACCTGAGCCACCCATGCGCCCCTATTTGTTTATAATGGAACTTGGCATATCGTCATGAGCAAAGTAGACTTTTTCCCACCTACGGGGAATGAATGAGCAAATGAAGAAAATATACAGACTGTATTAGGTACCTAGAATCCACATGGGAAAAAAGAAAAAAAAAAAGAGAGAGAGAGAGAGAAAGAGAGATTTCTGATTTAGAAGCAGCCAAGAGAAAGATAATCTAGAACATTGACAAAAAAAAGTGACCATGTGTTTTGGGAATGCATTTAGCAATTTGAAAATATACAATGCTAATATTAATTAAAACCGCTCCACAACTTCTTCAGTTGCAGAATCCAATCTGGAGTTTTATGCACTGAAGACCAGCAAAACCTTGAAACTGATGTCAGGTTGTGTCTGATCGCTAGTCTGTTGTTCACAGGGGAACACGGAATGCTCCAGGCTTGACAATAATAGCCTTAGAAACCATTTTCCTTCCTAAAATATTCCGGGCACTGTGGGGAGAGAGAGAGAGAGAGAGCAAGTCTGGTTCACCTAATGATAAGTGAGCCAAGTCGGTAAAACTGTGAACGAGTGGTCAATAAGGGCATTAAAAGTGCTTATATCATTTTTCCTTAAATCTCTATTTTCCATAAACCTCATCATGGGAGGATCCATTGTAAGTACCTCCTTGACCTATTCTTTAATATAAATCATGATTTATTGCATCATATAAATCTTTACCACTCTGTCATAATTTGGACATAGTCTGCACTCTAAGTCAAGACCATCAACTCGATTACAGTAAAAGTGGTCAAGAGTGGTATTAAGAAAATAGTATAAAGTGTTGGGGAGAAGACCAACCCCAGAAAACAGAAAATCTTCTCCCTCTTGCAGGGATCGAGTTCTACTTTTCATTACATATTTATAAACAACTTTACACAGAAATTAATACTTCCAGTTGATTTATTTTTCAGAAGTTATTTGTATAAAGTTTCATGAGAAACCATATACTGGTTATTATTCCATTTCCTCTCAGTGTCATGAGGTTTTTCCCCCTCTATTTGGCATAAATTTTAAGAAACTTTAAACCCTTTAAAGTTAAGCTATTCAAGGTTTCTACAAAAAGTATCCGTTAATTTAGAATCAGAAAATGCTCTTAAGGAAAAGTTCCTGGGCTTCAAGAATATCATCACCACAAAAATAAATAAATAAACAAATAATAACAAAGACATGAAGAAATTAAAGTGCATTTTCTACATTGTGAAAAATAAATATCTGTTAAAGCCTATGAACTAGAAAATAAAAGACAAAAAGAAAATTTTGTAGTTCACAAATATTTGTGTAGGCACAAATAAGGTGCCTCATGTGCACCTTAACCTCTTCATATTCGTGCACATGCACAAACACACACACATGCATGTGCGTATGTGTGTGGATGCGTGTGTGACAGAGAAGTATACACTCATGCTCCCTTTTGATATAAGGGTGTCTACTTATACTGTTAAATAAAGACCACCTTAGGTCTGGGAATCCAAATTAGTTCCATTAAGTCCACCGGAATACATGCTGTTGAAATCAAATGACTCCCAGGTTTCTGGACCCTAAGAGTTAACAGATAACTAGAATTCAAAGCTTCTCATTTTCTTCTGTTGTATTTATTATCAAAACCTAAGTAATGTATGTGTCCAGTCCGTGCCCTTGGGTCTGTACAGGCCAGTGCCACAGCCAGACAACACCACAGCATTATTAACTATGCTCTGTATTAAGTCAAGCATAGGGAGGTAAAATAGAAATGAGAGACCTAATCCTTATACTTAGAGAGCTTAGCCTTCAACAAGGAATAGGCAATTGATCATACTTTTTAAAAGAACAGGAAAGGGGTACCTGAGTGGCTCACTCGGTTGAGCATCTGACTTCAGCTCAGGTCATGATCTTGTGGTTCGTGGGGTCGAGCGCCACATCAGGCTCTGTCCTGAATGCTTGCTCAGAGCCTGGAGCCTGTTTCAGATTCTGTGTCTCCTCTCTCTGCCCCTCCCCCCTCATGCTCTTACTCTCTCAAAAATAAATAAAATGTAAAATAAAATAAATAAAAGAACAGGAAATAAGTGAAAATGACTAGGTGTCAATTACATCAGCACTGAGGAGACAGAAGGGTTGAGGGAGCCAAAGCCTGTAAAGACCACAGCGCTATTCTTCTAAATGGAGAAAATATGCAAAGAAATGTTCAGAAACGAAAAAATGTGGAGAACTACAATTTCCTCAAACATGGAAAGGCCTTGGAGGCCCAATTCCCTGTTATCTGACTTCAAAAAGTTTGCTTTTCATTTTCAAGTTATTTGGATTCAATTAAACCACTAGGTAAGGAGGAAACAGCATGAAGATCATGTGCTACTATATATAGTCATCTTCAAAATAATATTTGTCCATTTAATGAATACTACAAACCTTTTGAAAGAATAATAAGTGGAAAATTCTGAAGCCGTGTTGAATGATGTCTAAAAATTTCTCAGAGTGCTGTGAACCATTCAGTCTTAGCTGGTTCCTGACTCCACCTCCATATTTGGTTTAATATTCTCTTCCTACCTAATGGAATACTTGGAACCCTACGGAATTAATTGCTTAGGCAAGCTGTCTTTTCCTTTTAATTTGCTAAAATGCCAAGTTCACGTAGGTGTTGTCATTCAACTAAAAATTACTGGGTAACTACTAAGCAACAAAGAAATGTTATTTATAATGCACTTATAACATACATTTTACATTTTCTTCTGAATCTTTCCAAATTTTGTATACGAACAGTCTGCTTGCTTGCCCTGGTGTCCATATATCATCTAAACTTGAAGTCAACATTTTGAATCACACTTAATAGAGAAATTTTTAAACAAGCCTATTCATGGGGATAAACTAGAGATGCCTTTTCTAGAAAAACAATGATAATAAAATGCTGGATGGAAGCAGAAATTAAGCAGCCTTACTCTGAGTTTGAGTCTGTGTAAGTTCTATTCATCTTTCCAATTGGAAAGTGGTACACGCTATCTAATTTACTCTTGTTAAATACACAAGACATGAATGAGAGTGACAATGACCTGCTGACGTTGTTAGTTTACCTAGAATGAATTCATGGTCTGAAAATCTCCTATCCTGTACATGCTCAAGTCAGTTTTCTCCTGTTTGTTTTTTAATGTTTAATTTTTGAGGGAAAAAGAGCACACGTGCACAGGAGCATGAGTGGGAAAGGGGCTGAGAGATGGGGAGACACAGCATCTGAAGTGGGCTCTGCACTGACAGCAGCGAGCCCGATGCAGGGCTCTAGTTCAGGAACTGGGAATCACGACCTGAGCTGAAGTCGGACACTTAACTCACTGTGCCATCCAGATGCTCCAAGTCGGTTATTTATTGTTAAACAACTCTTTGTTATTATAGAAAGTTAGAAACCAGACAAGAATGAGAATATTGTAAAACACACACACACACACACACACACACACACACACAAAACCACAGACTCATCGACTCATTCAACCATTATCACTTTCCTGCCCATCTTGTTCCTTCAATGTGCCCACCTCGGGGACTCCTGGCACGACTGGGTATGTCATTTCAGATTTTCACCTTAATTGTTTCCTTCTAAATCTTAGAACTCTCACAGCATATATGTGCTTCTTGTGCCTTTACCATGTCATTCATTTGAAAAAGGGAAACCATGTTGTTTCAGCCGAGGAGGAAAGCACAGTTTTATTCCAGTTCCCTGTCATGAAGGAAGGTCAAGAATCTTGGTGGCAAACCCCACCTAGACTGGGTGACTTCTCTTGCTTCCCACTGCACATCACACCTACCTGGAGATCATGAAATTTCCATTATCATTACATACACCATGCAGTCAACCAGTCTACATTGGGCTGAGTGTTCTCTGGTTTAGAGACAAAAATGTTTCCACTGAGCTCTAATTTACACCACCATTAAATATTTTTCTTGATTTTCATTAAAATAAGAAAATCAGTTTTCTCTATTCAGTGGCAGATCAATTTAACTGAAATAAAATTTCTCCTGTAATTTACCCATACTTACTCAAAGGATTAGTGAGTCCCTGTCAGAGAGCAGATACTTGTCTGCTCATTAACATTCATGACCAAGAACCCTTCTGGTGGGGCTGGTCTCAGCATCTGATAGAGCAATACTTAAAAGAAATTGGCTTGTCTGTGAAACAGCTGCTCAGCAAAGCCACCATGCAAGGGAATTGGTGATAATAAGATGATAATATTACCACTACACTGGGAGAAAATGTGTTTTAAGTTACTTTGAGGTGCATGGTAGGGTCTAAGAATTAGAAAAAGATTGGTAGTCCATCACAGAGGACATGAAGGTGTAAATCAGGAGTGTGCTTCCTTAGTTTGGAATGCTCNAAGGGAAGGGAAGGGAAGGGAAGGGAAGGGAAGGAAAGAAGCAAAGACAATTTCACTTGTAGAAAGATCTGAGTTCTTCATGCATTTGCATTTAAAAGACCCCTACCATGGACCACCTATTCCAACAGTGTGCAAACACAAGGCACTCATGATTTGTAAGTCTCTTCACTAGTTCTGCCACAGCTGAAATCCCTGGTTAGCTAATTCTTATTTTTGGAAAGTCTGCCCTTTGGGAAAATTGGCAGATCACTCTCCAGTGATAGAATGAGTGTTTCTAATTTCTAAAACCCAATCCAGCACAATGTGACTCACAGAGGTGTGTCCTTCAGATGAAATACATGTCATTGAGGCGGTGGCCTAGCAAAATTAAAGGAGGTGTTCAGCTAATTACTTTGTAAGATAATTAATACAATAACCCTTATGAATTACAGCTAGCTTGTTATTCTGTATGATGAACAAGAGTACTAGTAGCATAAGAAACAGAAATATCCCATCTATTTATTCTCGAAGCACACTAGGGAAGTGGTGCATGTGTGCCTGTGGTTATCCTAGCAGTTGTTGGTGTGTGAGGAGACTGAAGGTAGTGGTAAAACAGGGATGTCCATGTGTTTCATTTAGAAAATGCTTAGCCCCCTTGAATTCTAAAGAAGCCGCCCAAACAACAAATGAACCACCCTTTGCAGAACATAAAATGTTGTTTCGAGAATAGGAAGAGGAGTCAGTTCAGGACTACAGGAGTTAGGATATAGGAATATTTACTCCTCCCTAACCTTCACTTCCATGAAGTCATATAATCCCTTCTTCACTCATGTTGGGAATGACCAGATTTGCTTTCACGCACAGAACCTGGGAAGAGAGTGTGCCAATCCTCATTTAGGCATGAAGGGGCACCATGCCTCCACTAAAGAACCTTCATGTCTAAACACCATGATGAGAAGAAAACAATCGAGATAGACTCCTGAAGCCAAAGAACAGTGACATCTAGAACAGACCAGACCAAACATTGGTTTAGAGCCAAATTGAGCAGGACATCGACCAGAACAGCCAAATCTAGACAATCCAAAGATGTACTGAAGAAACATAAATACTTCTTGTTTATGCCTTGAAATTTCATTGTTGTTTGTTAATGAAACAATAGAAGACTGATGAAGGATTGAAAAGTTTCTACAGAATATCTACATGGCAGACGCACCCTAAATGTCAACAAATGAACAGTGTGGCAAAACATCAATAGCAAATATGTTTACAACATGTCCCAAGGACTTTGTAGGCATGTGTACAAAAGCTCTGGTGCCTTTGTCTCTTCTTGCCCCTTCTTTATTCCAATCTTAAGTTATTTTTTAGGGGTCCTGTCTGTCCTTTCTTCCAAAAAGTCTTCTCTGATGCCTCTAAGTAGAACACTTTATTCCATCCTTTCTACCTCCAATGGACTTCCATCATATAATACAGTCAAATCTGCCTTCTTTACTCTTGGTTTTATATTTGTCTCTCCCCAACAGGGTAATATAAACTTCATGACAGACTGTGACCATATTTTTGTCATTATTAGTCATCTTTTTTATCTACTACCCACTTGGGTAAGTGTCTTTTACATATAAGATTCTGAATAAGTGTTTCCAAACTGAAATCTCACACATGCGCGTGCACACACACACACATGCACACACACACACACACACACACACACACACACACACACCATCCATGTGACAGGAAATATAGAAGATTCTACCACATATGGAAAACTACTTAGCGGTTTTCCTTTTCAAGTGTTTTCTCTGGGAAAATTAGACCATATTTTACAGATATCATTATATTATTGTCATTTCTACAGTATATAGATGAGAAATGATATTTAAAAAGAAAACCCAAGCAGATTTGCAGCATAAAAATATTATGTCACTGTGTATAAATTATTTCCACATTCAGTAAAATGAGAATTCTGAGAGTGTCACTAAAGAATAAGTTCTTCAGAAAGATGAAAATTACTGCGCAACTTTTTTATTTTTTATTTATTTTTTTAATATTTTTTTGCTCTTAAAATGCACTTGCTGCAAAAATCTCTGGACAAATGTGTGTCATTAAAATGCATAAATAAAAATAGGAAGAAAAGTAAAATAATAAGACCAAGAAGAACAAACTAAACAATCAAACAAACAAAAACCCTCATATTGGGCTTCACATGTGAATAAAATTCAGCACTAATAAATCTGAAGAAAAAATAAGCAAAATAAAATATCCCTTCAATGAAGTTTTCCAGTCTCTCAAGAACCCATAGTCCACACATGCTTCTGGAGAATAGGGTGCTGGTGCCCACACTGAGGCAGAAGCTGTCAGGGCTTTGTGAGGTAAGGAGAATAAATGATACTATTTAACTGATTCAGTAACATTTTTGCACAAAATACTCATTCCCCTTTAGTTGACAGACAACTTCCAACTGAATACTATTTCTGCCTTTTCCAAAAATGTGGCTAGATTCTTTACCCACCAATATCACCATTGCCTTGTTAAAGGAGTATCAATAATTTTTAGCCCGTGTCCACTCAAAACACATAAAAGTTTAGTTAGAACCTCAAGCAAATGTCAAGTTCCTATTACATTGCTATTTATAAGCTGATGTAAGTCAAGAGTATTAGGCTACAGACTTGGTTTCATTCTTCTTGGTGGAAACTTGGCAAGTGACTTACCCTCTCTAGGCCCCAGGTCCCTTGGGGGCAAGACTATATTTAGGGGGGGTAATTTTCTTTTTTAAGGATTAAAAAAAATTCATTCCGCTTCCCTCTCAAAGACATCACCACCCCCTCCCCGCAATAATGGAGGCAGGGCAGGCGCGAGAGACAGAGGAGTGGATGCTGCTATTCATGAAATCTCAGTATATTTGGAGACTGGAAAGCACTAGACGGTTTATGGGGTACTGGTGAACTATGAGCAGGGCTTTAAGAGTGCTCAGTCTGGGGCTCAGTGCTGAGTCTCCCACTAAATAGCTCTGACACGCTGCACTTTGGTCGATAGGTTAACATCCATGGAGACTAAGGAATGGGGCCAGGCGTTGCCCATTATTACTATTACTAACATGAGCATTTGATTGTTGTCTATTTTCCTAGAATCCTAACAAATTAGCCACTTAGAGGCATGACAGTTGCTGCGATTTAGACACAAATGCCAATTGGACAGGTGAAATGGTCACTGAACACAAAAATCCTGGGAAAACGAGCAAGTGCACAAGGATGCCCCTCCCTTTTTAAAACATTTCTATATGATTTGTTTGTTTTGCAAACTTCTGGCTGTGGGGGGGTCTGGCAGAGGTGAGACAGGTGAGAAGCAAGGGAGTGATGCTGGGATCACTCTGCCAGGTGTACCTGATGGTCTTGGTAATTGTAACCCCTGGGGTGTGACAAAAATGTCTGGTCTTGGCTACAGAGCAAATTGGGTGCGACCCTGTATCATTCTGAGGAAATCTTTGCAGGCTAAGCCCCAGACAGTAGGGTGACAGGTTTGTAGGGGTACATAATGTGAGCCAGAGGTGGAGATTTGGTCAGAGAAAGAAGGGAAAGAAAAACTAACCAAAACCTTGTGAGCCACTTGGAAAAGTACCAGTGCCAAGAATATAATATACACTTTTATTTTATATACCTTCATAACATTTCAATTCTGTGTTTAAAAAGAAAAAGAGAGCTCCTCAGTTACAAGAAAATCCCCTGCCAAAGAACAAAAAATGTCTGCAATTGATGTTATATACTCTCTCAATTTACTGCCTCTCAGCTACAAAGTTTCAGGATAATGGGAATATGAAGCAAAGTTTGTTCATAGAGGAAAGGTGGGGAAGAATTCATATTAATTCAGGATTAGTTTCTGACCACTCAATGAATAATTATAACTTTATACAGTGTTTCTTCTGAATATTAACAAAGATATTAATAAAAACTAGGAAAGAACATGGTAAGAAACAGAATGTTATATTAAATGTTAGGGAATTTCAAATTTTAGGAGTCACCTCTGCCACAAAATGAAAAGCCAAATGGAATCAAAATATTTCTAGTATAATAAGGAAAACAACAGCTACAGATTAATGGTTAACAGTGACTGAATTTAGCCTCTTTGAATACAGTTTGGACTGAATCGTATGTATCAGGTGCAATTTTAATTGTCGCTGTACTTAAATGAAAATAAAAAAAGTAGGAAAGGGAGTGGTCACCTTCTCCTGGAATAGAGTTATTTATACAACAGAAAACATGTAGCCAACAAAAACATGCAAAATCCAGGTGACAAATCAAGATCTCTGAGAAAGTGAGACCACAGTAGAAATGCAAAAGAATGCTTTGGAGCAAGGGACCCCAGTGAGAATGCAAAATGACTCACAGAATAATAGGAAGCTACTAAAAATAAACTCCAAGTCTTTCACAGCACCATTGATTTTATCTGGGAAAATAAGGCTCAGAGGGTAACATTCCACAACTGATCCTAGATACTTCTGTGCTCACACTCACTGATACTCATCAGTATCAGTTTTTTTTTTTTTTTTTTTTTTTTTTTTGTTTTGTTTTGTTTTTTGTTTTAAAAAGGCTAATGGGGGAAATGAAATGCTGCTGCATGAATGTACCACTTTTCCAGACAGGTGACCTCACAAGATCACCTTCAAGGGATAAGACGATACATGCTACAACCCAGTGGCTGACCTTCACATAACTGCCTAAACCAGCAGCGAAAGTCAGGATGGTGACTATTACATTTCCATATTTTCATTTTTTTTTTTTTTTTAACACTGAGCTCTTCAAAAGCTGAGTTCACCAGGGTCACATTTTGATTTTTAAAAATAAGTCTGGCCGAAAGCTTCCTCGAAAAAAAATCTCAACTTCCCTCCCATCCCAACCTGAGTCGCACTATTAGAAAAGGATTCGTCAACCCCCATGCCAGATCTAATCTTAGCAAAAATTAAGGTCCTGTCAAACCGACTGACATAATCCCTCAAGTATATTACAGCAACTTAATGTATCTGGAGAGACAGAGGCTGACAGAGAGAAGGAGGTGTCTGTAGTAAAACAAAAGTAAACGTCACTGGTATGAAAAAAAAGTTATTCTTAAAAGTCATTGATATGAGAATACAAGTATCAGACTCAGTCCTTTTGAATAGCTTTACACATTAGAAAAGTAAATAAATCAGGGACACCGGGGTGGCTCAGTTGGTTGAGTGTCTGACTTGATTTCAGCTCAGCTCATGACCTCGGAGTTCATGGTTTCAAGCCCCACATTGGGCTCTGCTTCAGACTCTCTCTCTCTCTCTCTCTCTCTCACTCTCTGTCCCCCCTGCCACTCATGGTGTCTCTCTCAAAATAAATAGACTAGCATTCAAAAAAAATATTTTAAAAAAATGAAAATAAATAACTCGGCTCCCCATAAAACTATCTCACAAAAAAATATTTTTATTAAAAGGAATATACGGTGTATATCACGAATGCTGTCCCAGAATTGCCTCACCAGAATTTTGGCCTACAGCTCTGTAAAGGCACTAGAATTATTTTCCAAAGACAGGTAAAAGTCAACGGCTGCATATCACTCTCCATGCTTTCTGTAACAAACGATAAGGTGTCTCAATTTGCCTCCATGTGAAGTGATACATTACAGTTTCTCCAGCACCGAGCCTCTTCAGGCGCTCCTGAATGTCACCGAATTTGTAATCTGTCAATCAAGGGAAAGAGCTAAGTACCCCCTTGCCTCATTCAAGGGAATGACACGCAGAGCATCACTTCTAAGTAAGGAATTGTTTTCATACACCTCCACACAGAAAGCTGAACACACAGGGAGGGACAGAGAAGAAGGTGCAAATGTTCAAACACTTGGCAGAAAAGAGGAAGTCCCGTTGGCTTACAAGGAAAATGTCACATCAACTTAAGTACTGAAAACACCACCGGGTGGACCTGCCTTTTAGACCGCGGAGGGCTGATGTGAAAGGCATCGGTGTTGCTGTAATAGCTAAAAGCCGCAATGAAGCAGAACATTTTACTTACTACAGAGAAAAGGAAAGGGAAAATCAAAACTTGGGTGAGCCTTTTGTAAACTGGCTCTGCGGTGCACGGCCTGGAGAGGATAAGGGAAATGATGGTGGTCACGCCACCCAATGACAACTTTAATATGACCCAAAGGTACCACCAGGAAGGGTCACCATGATTTGAGAGTGTGGTTTACAATGAGGCACAGTGCATGCATTCATCTCTTAGTGCACTAAACACCGCGTAACCACCCAAGAATTTTAACTTTATGGTGATCATTATTAATTCAGTTTACGAAAATCAGATTGCTTGTGAATATGTTTCTCAAGTACTGATGAGAGCATTCAATGCTGCCATCCTAGTAATAATCACTTGCACTCTGTGTTTTCTCATACCAACTGTTTATTTAACAAGTAGAATATAGAAATGAAGCTGATTGCTTATGATCAGGAAATCAACAGAGGATTTAAACCTTAGGCAGAAGGCACGGTCGCTGCAGTGTAAAATGTGGCTGCATTATTGGAGGAAGAGACTCCAAAATAAAGGAGTCCATGTCCTTAGCCCTTAAAACAAGCCTGTCTTTCTCGAAAGTGTTGCTATATTTCAAATAACTTTAAATGACATTTAATTATTTTAAAGAAAATCCCCAGATGAAAAATTAAGACAAGCGATGATGTGACAAAACCTGAATTAGAATCACTCTAATCATGAGAAATTAAGCTCAATCTTTCAGAAAAAAATCTCATAGGCAAACCACAAACTCAAAACAGCTCTCTGTTAACGCAGGCTTTTCTAACATATTACTCCAAGAATTGTCAAGAAAGCTCATGCTTTTTCTAAAAATAGACGAAGTTATAAATGTTTAAGAGGGAAAGCAAAGCTCTGGCTTCAAAAAAAAAATGTTTTTCACTAAAACCAAGATCCTCAGAAAAGCACACCTCAAACAAAGTGCATCAGAAACCATTCCACCTACCGTCAAATTTCTTGTGCCTGGACACGAATGTGGTGCGTACAAAATGGCTCGTCTCTTCCACGAGGTTCTCGAACTCGAGTTTGCTCTGCTGGCTTAACTTGTCTTCCATTTCCGTGGTGCAGCATGTATATTCTTGAGGGCAGATTCTTAAGTGTTCCCCTGTGATGAGAGGCCAAATGTCAGTACAGAATGAGAAGGACTTCGCAGAATTTGCTTTTCCGACATTTCCCTCCAATCCTGGGNTGACTGTATCTGGGTCTCAGTGGATATAACATATCTGGGTCTCAGTGGATATAACAACCCAAACATTCGGGACTTCAGTTAAACCTGAAGTTGTGGTCTGAATGTTTGTGTCCCCCCCACCCCCAAACTCATATGTCGAAATCCTAATGGCCAATGTGATGGTATTAGAAGCTGGGGCCTTTGGGTGATGATTATGGCATCGATGGGATTAGTGATCTTATAAGAGACCCCGGGGAGCACATGTACCCCATGTTCATAGCGGCACTCTCAACAATAGCTAAAACGTGGAAAGAGCCTAAGTGTCCATCAACAGATNACACATGTGGGGATGAGCACTCAGTGTTATACGGAAACCAACTTGACAATAAACAATTTTAAAAAATAAAAACAAATAAAAAAATAAGAGACCCCAGGGAGCTAGCTTGCCCCTGTGCCACATGAGGGCACAGCGAGAGGATGGGGTCTGTGAACTAGGGAGCAGACGCTTGCCTAGTGGCTACCAGTGCCATGATCGTGGCTTTCCCAGCACCCCCAGAGGTTTGAGAAGTAAGTGTCTTTTGTTTATAATCCACCCAGTTTATGATATTTGTGACAGCAGCCCAAACAGTCTAAGACACCTGGTACTTAGATCCTGTCCATGCCATGTAAGTGAAAGTAGATTAAAGACCTCCGAAGACCATGACAATGTTCCTGATTTAATTTGAAACATGCCCAGTAACACCAGGTGACAAGAGACATCGTACAGTTGTAAGCGTGCTTGTCCTTGGAAACCTTAAGCTACACAAAAGATGCTCAGTCTCATTACCAGTCTGGATGGCGGCAAGGGCAAGAAAAGATGGGAATCATTCCTGGTGTTCTGCCTTTGCCTGTCCGTCTATCAGAATGTGTCAGCTCTTCTCTCGGTGAAAGTGAGTGGGTTTTTAGTGTCAGGTCTCATATGCCACAGATTACCCCCATTGACATGTCTTGTCAGAAATAAAATGTTCTCCTGAAAGGAGGAAGGTGCTGATGGGTCTAACTAATGTGTATGCTACATGGAAATATAAAGCAAAAGGTAATGAAAGTCAGGTATTTAATTCAACATATTCATATATATCTGGATATACCAGGCCACTTCTTTGGGCAATATCGCTTTCCTCAGTGCTATTTGCAAGTAGGAGCCAAGGCTTTGCTTCATGAAATTAAAATGGTCTTTAATGCAGAAAATGTGAATTTCCAGTTGATGCAGCTCTGTTAGCGTCAAAACGTTCAGCAGAGCCTGTGGAGGGAAGGAGGAGAATCCAGCCTACATCTTGGAAAATAAAACCCACAAATTGCCCCTGTGATCAACGTCACCATAGGGCACTGAAAACCAAGTGTGCAAAGTACTTGATGGGGAGATTAAAACCCATTTATAATGCTTAACGGTACTTCTATAAAATTACGTCCTGTGGCCCCATGTACAGTATAGGGTGTTTCCTGTTCATGCCGCTTGATGCTTCAGTGCCTACTTGAAACAACGCCAGAATAAAAAATGCCCACAAATGTGAGTGAAAGTCAGATCTTATATAATTCCTGGAAGGAAGGGAGACCATAAAATAGCATATGTATACTTTAAAAAAGGGAAATGAAAATGCATTGTACTTGAGAATGATAAATATCAAATTCAAGAAAACAGTTCACTTCCAGGAAAAATTAGGATTTGAGAGAGATACTCAAATCCTTGTATCTACAATCGTTTACTTAAGTTGTTTGATGGAAGCATGATGTGTATCGTACTATTATCTTGGCTTTTTCTGTACATTTAAGATACTTTGTCATAAAAACTTGGAAATGTGTCACTAAAAAGTAGTAGTCACTACAGCTGTGCTAGAGAGGAGAGCGGGGGACAGATATTAAGAAAGAAAAACAGGCTGCCCTTGACATTCAGAAGCCAGCAATGGCAACTCACAGCTAGGTCATGATAGTCTATTACACTTAAACAATCTCACAGAATACCAACCCCAGACAAAATTACTCTGAGACCATGATAAATGAGACAAACCGAAGCCACTTCAAAATTTTATCTAAGTACAGACAAAAACAAGGCCCTATGCTATCCAGAAAGTACTGTGGACCACCTCTCTGAGGGAAAATGAGTATACTTCTTTACCTTGTACAGGCTGATCTTCACAACTTTCCTTCCTTATTGATCAGATTTATTGAGATACCTTTTTGTGGATTTACCTCTGTTTTCTGACAGCATCCAATCTAAGGGGAAGTCTTGCTTCTCTGAAGCCCTCCCCCAAACCAGGCAACCAAATTTCCAGTCCTATAATAGATTATTTCCAAGTCCCTGTCACTGAGAAACTCCATGGCTCTCCATCATGTATTCCTGCTTGCTGCAGTCGCTGATACCTTGTTTAACCACAGGTATGTTCCTAACAGGTTCCCATTTGAAGGTACTGACAATACCAAAAGAGGGAAAGATAGAACAATACGATTTTTGAGATTTTTCTCCAAGTCATTCTGATACTTACATTCCAATAAGAAGCAGAGTTCCAGAGGTTAAGGCATAGGTAAAGATTAAAAATAACTTTATCCAAAGCAAATGACCTGTAAATCTCTAATTTGCTTCTTATAAAATATGAAAACTCACTGATAAGGATAAAACTCTGTATCCAGAGTGAATGGACATTTAGCATTAACAATTTTGCATAACGCTCCTTTCTCTGACCTGGTATAAACCATTTTCAAAAATCTCCCTAGTCTATTTCCCCTCCCTATTGTGAGCAAATGGAATGTCCACTTCTCAAGATTTAGTACATCAGGGCTACATTCTATTTCTCAATCATTACAAATGAGTTTTCAGCAAAATGCACTGGACTTTTGGTGACAAGCTAACCAAAAGGGAATAAACATTGTATGACCTCAGGGAAATAGTTATACTTGGGATATTTGTGGAAGAAACTCCATGGTTTCAGAAATTAGATTGGAACGGAAGCATGGTAATTTCTAATCACTCCACGAAAATCAGTATTTTGTATGTCAAGTGATAAGTAAAAACAGGAAGATACTTACTTCTTCATAGGATGACTTTATTTTTTTTTTATTTTTTTAATGTTTATTATTATTGAGACAGAGAGAAACACAGCATGAGTGGGGAAAGGGCAGAGAGAGAGGGAGACACAGAATCTGAAGCAGGCTCCAGGCTCTGAGTTGTCAGCACAGAGACTGATGCAGGTCTCGAACCCACAAACTATGAGATCATGACTTGAGCCTAAGTCGGACGCTCAACCGACTGAGCCACCCAGGTGCCCCTTCATAGGATGACTTTAAACCAAGCTGGGGTGTGTGTGTGCATGTGGGGGGGGGGTAGGGTGTGCGTGTGTGCGTGCGTGTGTGTGTGTGTGTGTGTGTGTAGGGCCATGGAGGCATTGTGTAAGTGGCTGCTGTTCTAATTCAATGCTGTATTAGATACTTTACAGAACTGGAAGCATCCCCAAGAAGTCAACGCCATTATGCGGGCCTGGAAGAGATGAAGAAACAGACAAGCATGTAGAAAGTAAGAAGATGGACAGACGACCAGAGTGTTGAAGAATCCTGCTGTAGGAAGAGTAAATCTTTCGTGCAAAGTGCTTGTTAGAGTGTCTAAGTAGAGACCATGGTGATGTCCCCCAGCATACAAGATCAGGGATGTAAAACATATGGTTGAATCTAGGGTGGGATTTGTTTTCTTTCTAACATATACTAGAAAAGGTTTGTGGAAGAACTGACCTATTGAAGTACCGTTCCTTTCTCCCCCAATCTGAGGGCACCGAAATTTGCCAAAGCAACCTCATAATTTCAAATGGCTGGAAAGACTTAGGACAATTGCATAATTTGTTCTAACTAGGTTTGTTGGTTTATTTTGTTTTTTGGCCCTAGGAGAGGGTTTCTAAACCATGGCCTCTGGGCCAAATCTGCCCCACCATTTGTATTTATAGGACCTGAGAGCAAAATGCTTGGAGAAATAAATCCAAAGAATGATATTTTGCATAATATGAAGATTTTATGAAATTCAAATTCAATTGTCCATAAATAAAGTTTTATCAAAAAACAGTCACACCTCTTCATTTATATACGTCTATGGATGCTTTACTATTCAAACAGCAGAGTGGTCATGACAGAGACCACAGGGACCTGCAACTTGAACTACTTAGAGTCTGAAATCCTACATGGCCTACTCCGCTATACAAAGAATTAGCTCTAGCCCTTCCTGTTCCAATTTCTCCAAATAGCAAGAATATGATAGTTTTCTCAGCTTACATACTTCCTAACGCTTATGAGCATCTGATATCATAATGAGACCTTTCCAAAGCTGTAACTCATGAAGCAGAAGACAGTGTTATCCTTTAAAAGCTTCCCACACACTCTTTCAAATTCCCTTAGGTTCTCTATGTTATTTATTACACAATTAGATACAACTTTTAGCTCAATTGGAGTGCCACTATATACCTCCAAGATCACTAATATACAACATTTAGCTCAACTGGAGTGCCAATAGATACCTCCAAGATCATTAATATTATCACTAGTAGTAAATAGTTCATTCCAGGTGATCAGAATAAGTGACCATAAATGCAGAAAATGTGGGACTGAAACAATGATGAAGGCATCTTCACTCATCAAACACTTATTGAAACTTACATGCAACTCACGATGATAGGTTCCCATCCATCAAGATCAGGTGCAGGTTCGTGCACTCAGCCTACACAGGTACGTGTTTTCTTAGGGCACTTGAAGTTCACGCAAGTAAATCCCCAGGTCCCTGCATTTTTATAGAACTCATCACTAGCTCTAAAATAAATAAGGGAAATTATAGATGCGGAAGAAGGGAGTTCCACCAAGAAGTTAGAGAATGAGCAAAGGCTGAGGGACATACAATCAGGCCATAAATTGTCACATTTTCTAAGAAAGAAGAGACGGGCTCTTCTCCCTTTACATGCCTCTTTTAACTGTGTGTCACTCTTTACAACCTCTTTCCCCAAATGCCTGCCCAGATGTTTGTTTTCATTCCAAGACACAGAGGTGACAGCAGAAATGTGATTCTGCCACATCGCGCTCTCTCCAGGGATGGCCCCGGGTCTGAACACCGCCAGGAATAGACTTGGTGAGTGGCATGGTGGGAAAGAGCAGGAGACAGGAGGACCTTGTTAGCCACAGAAGCCAGCCTCTGTGGGTTCGTGCAACAGAATCTCTGCCCTCGGAGGTGACACATGGGGACCTCAGAATGCACAGTCCAAACAAACAACCAAGATGAAGTGACCCAAATGCATCACATTTTACAGACTAAAGCCAGACAAATTCTTGGCTTTTGCAGAGATTTGGAGTATGAAAGGAGATTACTAACCTCACCTTTCCTAAAAGGTAGGTAGGAAATCAAAAACTAACCATACAAAGAAGATGGTAACATTTCCCAAAAAGGAGCACTTTAATTTCTGAACTTCCAGATTCCATTTGATTACAGTGCGGTATTTGTTTCAGACTTGGCCTTCTTCAGAGTGCACGGTGTATGCCAAAGTTCGCTCATCCTTGAGCTATTAAAATCCCCACAGTCAATTAGCCATGTCTGGGACCAAGCTAGATTCTCCTTTTCTTTGTATACGTCGCCTCAAATAACCATTCAGTTTGTTCATCTGGTGCCTCAGAAGTTGACTGGAGAAAATCATCTAAGGAAATGGGCTTAGGGAGGTAAAATACACTAGAATAAGTGAACTTTTACCCAGAGTTTCTGATAGCTAAAAGAATTTAAATTGGAGTTAATAGTCCTGGACTGTTCTCAGTCTCATGAAGCTCCTCTACCAGCTCATCAGAAGTGGCAGAGTATGAGAGAGCAGTAGTTTTTAAATGTAGGTTTTAGTTCATTCCTCTAAGTTCACATTTCCAAAACCTCCAAATAAGCACTTCTGCAACAGTTTTCAGTGGGAAGCGTTATTATCAATGATCCTTTCATATTTTTAAGGGCTGCTTGTCTTTACCGAAATTGTTCAGTACCATAATCAGAATGCTTAAACTTTCCCAGAAGTTTTAAAAAATTCAGTGAACATTCTACTTCAGTGGATCTTATCACTCAAATAATCTATATTAGTGTCGTCCTTTGATTTGTCAACTTCCCAATAAAGACTTTAAATACTAATTCTTTTAGTTATAAAATTTGTACTCCGTATTTTGCAAAAGTAATTCTTCTGGAGGAAAGCAATAAGCTCATTGTGTAAATCTGTTCCAACAATTGAACAGAGATGATTTCAAACATGCTACTCTAGACGGTGGAGACCTCAGGTCCAAACTGCCAATGTGTTTGGTCTTTACCATCACCTTGTATTTTTCTTTCAGAGAAACTTTGGTTGGGTATCTGGAAGGACACAGAAGGTGTGGACAGAATTAACAAGAGATGAGAAGTGTGGGAGATGGGGTGTGGGCAGAGCTTGAAGGCAGGATAGTCCTGGAGAGCAGAAGGCAGCTGGAGCAAGAAAAGTGAGGAAGGGAACTTCCTCACATCTTACTTTGGCGCTAATATATTATAGAAGTAGTAACCTTGTAAATACTCTCATCATTTTTAAATAAAGGGAATTTCTCCTTGTCTTCAAATGAATACATCTAACTTATTATTTAATTCATACATGTAAAACTTAGAGACATTTGGGGCACCTGGGTGACTCAGTCGGTTAAGCATCCAACTTCTGCTTGGGTCATGATCTCACAGTTTGTGAGTTCGAGCCTCACATCGGAATCACTGCTATCAGCATAGCACCTGCTTTGGATCCTCTGTCCCCTTCTCTCTCTGCCCCTCTCCCACCTCCTCCCTTCCCCCACCTCTCAAAAATAAACATTGAAAAAAAACTTTGAGACGTTTAACAAAAGCACTGCTTTAACACAAATGATTATTAGTAACTTGTATGGACAGGTACACACACACACACACACCACACACACACACTATATATATATATATATGTATATAGTTATATATACATATAGTTATATATATAGTTACATATATATAGTTATATATATATAGTATATTGCCTCTCAGTATTTAAAAAAAAAAACAAAATAAAGACTAGAGAGATCTCGGAAGAAAATTTGAACCGCTACAACCTTTCTTCTTCTATATAGCAAACAGCCCAGCAAAATTGTGATTAAACATCACAGGGTCAACAGCAAATCACAACAATGTGATTCCATGATCCAAAATATGCCACAAACCAGTGACTGAAGATATTAAAACATTTTTGTAAAAAATGAATGAGAACCCAAAGTAGAATATAATCTCAAAGGCAACTGATGAATCACAGTAATGCAACTGATTATTCTATACCCGTAAGAGGAAGAGCCCTTAATGATGCTAAAAGATTTTTGTAGAACATAGGGAACAAAAGAGAAGTAGTTATTTTGTTTTTCTTTGGAGCTTTCAAGCCTCTTCTTGTCATATCTCTGTGTTTTGCTCGTTAAAGTGTTTCTAGAATCCAAAAACATTAGAAATAAAAGTGATCCCAAGGCGTTTTGCTCGTTAAAGTGTTTCTAGAATCCAGAAACATTAGAAATAAAAGTGATCCCAAGGCCACACGTACCCCAGCCCAGAGGGTCATTGAAATTGGACTAGGGGAAGATGTACAGTGGGGCATTCCTGGGCAATCTTTTCCAAAAGTTCTTCCTGCAGCTATTCCGATAAACTCAGCAACGGCCCGTGGAGGCCTTTCCCTCTTCACTTCTTTCACAATAAGCCTCACCAAGTTTGTATTTCAGCATAAAATGTTTATATGGAAAGTAGTCAAATGATAACCAAATCTCTTCAACATGCAAAATGTTCATTTGTTGACCTCAAGACAGTCCTTCAAGACCTAAGACAGTAGAGAAATCTGGCTCTCATTATTTCTGTATTTCAGAATCAAAATGAAAGCTATACAAGCACAGACAACTTCAGTTATCACATCCTGGTGTCTGGGAACAGGATAAGCAAAATGCAGTGGCACGTCACCACACCCCCTACGAGGTACTCTGTCTATCTGCCCAGCATTTTCTTTATTTTATTTTACTTTACTTCTATTTTATTTTATTTTATTTTAATTTTATTTTATTTTATTTATTTTATTTTATTTTATTATTTTTGAGAGAGAGATAGAGACAGCATGAGCAGGGGGGAGGGTCAAAGAGAGAGGGAGACACAGAATCAGAAGCAGGCTCCAGGCTCTGAGCTAGCTGTCAGCACAGAGCCCGACGTGGGGCTCAAACCCACGAACTGTGAGATCATGACCTGAGCTGAAGTCGGACCCTTAACTGACTGCGCCACCCAGGCGCTCCAGCATTTTCTGAGCTTATGTCAGGGACTGTGAAGGGTCTATACTGTCTTTATTTGACAAACTAGGAAACGGAATCATACAAAGATTAAGTAGCTTCATCCTTAAGCTAGGGAAGATCTGTCCCCAAAGCTTACCCTTGTCACCAGTCTCACTTGTGACAAGATCCACGAGACCACAGCAGCAAAACAGAGACATCAATGAATATTTTACGTTTTCAGAGAAACTCAACATTCGTAGGAAACTGCAAAAAATAACTGTTGGAAGGAGTTCAAGTTTCAGCATCAGATTTTACTACATGCTTTCAATGATGTCGTACCTTTGTGAAGCTGGGTTTTTCACTAATTTCTCTTAACTTCCTTTATTTGCACATGGATAGCATGTGAAAAAATCAGTATGAAACAGGAAATGATGGC
Source organism: Crocuta crocuta (assembly GCF_008692635.1). Taxonomy (NCBI): domain Eukaryota; kingdom Metazoa; phylum Chordata; class Mammalia; order Carnivora; family Hyaenidae; genus Crocuta; species Crocuta crocuta. The sequence continues at coordinate 1,490,204 of NW_027532599.1, forward strand.
GATGATGCCCAATTTTACTCTAGGCTTTGAGAAGTTGTGCACTGCCCATTAGTAAATAGTTGTGACTGTTTAAAACTTGATGTTTAATGTTTATTTAGAGAAGAGAGAGACAGAGTGTAAGTGGGAGAAGAGCAGAGAGAGGAAGACACAGAATCTGAAGCAGGCTCCAGGCTCTGAGCTCTCAGCACAGAGCTGGATGCAGAGCTTGAAGCCATAAACCATGAGATCATGACCCGAGCTGAAGTCAGACACTGAGCCACCCAAGTACCCCAAGAACTATATTTTTTAAATGTTCCTATAATATATATGTAGTATTTACAATTGCCTACTAAGCTTTTTATGATGTAAATTCCCAACTGTTCAGATTAAATTAAGAAATAGCAAGTATTTCTTCTTCTGGCCGAGGGGTATCGAGGACTCATTTTAGAGGGACGGTGACAAATTTGGGTCCCAGTGCCAGTAATTTAGTGAAACACTTATCACCGCGTTGCTATAAGGTGTATTATAGACAGGGTTAAGATGTATAACTGAAGTAAAAGATAATACTCTCAATAATATGGGTGGGCCTCATCCAATCAGTTGAAAGCCCCTGAGAGCAAAAACAGAGGTTTCTTTGAGAAGAAGAAACTGCCTTAAGACAGCAGCCTCCGCACTGGAGTTTTCCTCCTGCCAGCCTGACCATGCGCTGCATGAGTCATGACTTTAAAAAGATGCCGTGTGCGTGTGTGTGTGTGTGTGTGTGTGTGTGTGTGTGTTAGCAGTTCTGTTCCTCTGAAGAACACTGACACCAAGGCCTCCATGAACAGAGAACGTATGGGCATCTCTGCACTAGCTCCTCGGGCACCTGCAGCTGTGTATATTACAAGAGCCGTGATTTATCTCTTTTACCCAAAGTTTAGCATCATTGCTTATTCAAATTTTTTTTTTTTTTGCCCCTTTCAGTGCCTATCAATCTCAGTATCTAAGTTATTGTAGACGGAGGAAGCATTCTGGTGTTAAATGTTTGACAACTAGCGCTCCAGTTTTGAGGAGGAGCCCTGATTTCTGTTGCTTGCCAATTCCCATGGTATAAATACTCCCACCATGGCTGGTTTCCAGCTTCCAAAATGGTGTTCCTGAATGGTAAGCTGTGAAAGCTACGCAGCATGACAGAAACCCTCAGCAAAGAAGGTTGTGAGGGAACATGCCTCAAATAATACAGGCCTTCTATGAAAAACCCACAGCTGACATCTTGCTAAATGGTGAAAAACTGAGAGGTTTGTCCCTAAGGTCAGGACAAAACAAGGAGACCCACTCTCACTACTTTTACTCCACAAGGTATTGGAAGTCCAAGCCACAGTACTTAGACAACAAAAAGAAATAAAAGACATCCAAACTGGTAAGGAAGAGGTAAAACTTTCATTATTTGCACATGGCATGATGCACTACGCAGAAAATCTTAAAGACTTCACCAAAAAAATACTAGAACTGATAAATCAATTCAGTAAAGTCACAAGATACAGAATCAACATGCAGAAATCTGTTGCATTCCTACACACTAACAATGAAGCAGCAGAAAGTGAAACTCGGAAAGCAATCTCATTTACAATTGTACCAAAAACAATAAACCATCTAGGAATAAACTTAAACAAGCAGGTAAAAGACGCTGTACTATGAAAATAAAATCTGGATGAGAGAAAATCAAGACAATGCAAATATACAAAAAGACATTCCATGCTCATGGCTGGAGGAATATTGTTAAAACATCTATACTACCAGGGCGCCTGGGTGGCTCAGTCGGTTAAGTGTCTGACTTCAGCTCAGGTCATGATCTCACCACGTCGGGCTCTGTGCTGACAGCCAGCTCAGAGCCTGGAGCCTGTTTTGATTCTGTTGTCTCCCACTCTCTCTGACCCTCCCCTGTTCACGCGGTCTCTCTCTCTCAGAAATAAATTTAAAAAAAAATCTATACTACTGAAAGCAATCTACACTTTTAAGCCAATCCCTATCACAATAACAACAGCATTTCTCACAGAACTAGAACAAACAATCCTACAATTGTGTGGAATCACGAAAGACACTGAATAGCCAAAGCGATACTGAAAAAGAAAAAACAAAGTTGGGGATAAAACAATTCCAGACTTCAAGTTATATTACAAAGCTGTAATAATCATCGCAGTATTGTACTAGCATAAAAATAAACATGTATGTCAATGGAACAGAATAGAAAACACAGAAAGGAACCCACAATTATACAGTAAATTGATTTTCATCAAAGGAAGAAAGACTATATAATGAGAGAACGATATTTGTTCTTCAACAAATGGAGTTGGGAAAACCAGACAGCTATAGGTAATAAGAGAATGAAACTGGACCACTTTCTTATACATACATAAAAATAAACTCAAAAAGGACTAAAGATCTAAATGTGAGATACAAAATCATAAAAATCTTAGAAGGCAGCAAGGACAGTAACTTCTCTGACATCAGCCATAGCAACTTTTTTTCTAGATAGGTCCCCTAAGGTAGGAAAAATAAAAGAATACATAAACTATTGGGACTATATTGTAATAAAAAAGCTTCTGCACAGTGAAGGAAACAATCTACAAAACTAAAAGGCAACCTATTGAATGGAAGAAGATGTTTGTAAAGGACATACCCAAAAAAGGATTAGTATCCAAAATACACAAAATACTTACACAACTCAACACCCCCCCCCAAAATAATAATCCTATTAAAAATGGGCAGAAGACATGAACAGATATTTCTCCAACACATACAGATGGCCAACAGACACATGAAAAGATGCTCGACATAACTAAACATGAGGGAAACACAAAGCAAGTCTACAATGAGATATTACCTCACATCTGTCAGAATGACTAAAATCATAACACCAGAAACAACAGGTATTGGCTAGAATGTGGAGAAAAAGCAACTCTCATACACAGTTCGCACGAATGCAAACCGGCGCAACCACTCGGGACACCAGTATGGAGGTTCCTCAGAAAGTTAAAAATAGAACTACCCTACAATCCAGCAATCACACTGCTGGGTATTTATCACACAACTGGGTATTTATCTGAAGAATATAAAAACACTAATTCAAAGGAATCCATGTACCCCCTATGTTTATATCAGCATTATTTACAATAGCCAAATTATGGCAGTAGCCCAACTGTCTATCGATTGATAAATGGACAAAGAAATGGCATACATATATAATAGAGTATTATTCAGCCATTAATAGGAATGAAATATTGTTATTTGCAATGACATGCATGGAGCTAGAAAGTATAGTGCTAAGTGAAATAAGTCACTCACAGAAAGACAAATACCAGATGATTTCACTCATATGTGAAATTAAAGAAACAAAACAAATGAACAGAGAAAAAAGAGAGAGAGAGAGAGAGAGAGAGAAAGAGAGAGACTAACTGAAAAACAGACTTTTAACTATATAGAACCAACTTACGGTTACCAGAGCAGGGGGTGCTGGGGAGGGGAAATGGGTGAAAGAGACGAAGGGGATTGAAGAGTGCACTTATCCTGATGAGCACTGAGTGATGTACAGAACTGCTGAATCACTATATTGTACACCTGAAGCTAATATAACACTGTATGTTAAATATGCTGGAATTAAAATTAAAAACTTAATTAAAAAAAGAAAGGCTGTGGAGCAGCACACAACCACAAAACATGTCCTCCACATGGCTACAAAAACCCCCAAGAGTACAACTAATAATGAAATAATTAGAAAGTGATGAGTTTTGAGTATTTACTACCTTAGTTTTCAATATAATCTATTTAATTGTAAATTATACAATTTAAATTTTAATCATGCCTGTGCTTAACAACAGGTTCACAAAAGTCTTAAAAACTATAATAATCAGTTCTTGTAGGCTTGGAATGTGCCGGTGCTAATGCACCACTACCTGAAGCTACTGGTACTGTATGTTGTTAGTTGGCTTCTTCTTCAATTAGCTGGGTTCCCAAATTCAATTAAAAAACCCCTAGACCAACAGAATCTGCCATTTCCACAGCCTACATTTAGGTCTATGGGTCTATTTGCCTCAAAGGAAAATTTGTTCTTCACAGTCATTTCTGACTGCCAAAGTAGAGTAAAGAATTCCCCTGAGAGAGATGAGGAGGCGTGCCAGAGAGTAGTTATTTTAAGAATGGCAGACAGTGTGGACCATTGCTAAACTGTGTGCTTAAAGGAAAAGTCAGCACTAGTCTACAAGCAAAGTTATCACCCAACATGGTGAACCAAGGTGGTTGACCCATGTTTTGCAGGAATTAGGGAGAGATCTGAGTGGGAAGCTGCTACGCTATGCTACTGTTATGAAAGACCTAAGGTTCATTATACCATCACCACCTACTCATACCCACTGCTAATACACGCATAACCAATAACTATAAGCCCTGTCTTATTTACCTTTGAAATAAGGTTGCCTTAGCATAGCTCTTCGCACATGCAAGGTTCTGTATAAATACTGAATTGGATGCATCTGACTCTTTTGGCTCTCTTCAGCCATTCATTCATTCATCCATCCCCTTCTTTAATCACCCCTCAACAGCACACAAACAGCAGGCCATGCTTGTTGCTACTGGAAAAGAAACTCAGCATCCAGGATGGGAAGGTGCACCTATGTGCTAAAGTCCACCTTCCAGAAAGGCAGAGAATCCTCACCATCTGCATACCTCCCAGACTCTCACGGCTTTGCAAGAACAGTAGTAATCACAGGAGCCCTTTGATTGTAGCTGACCTCCTTGGTTGTAGCTCACCTACTTGATTTCTAGGCAAGAGTAGTATTGCCCATGTATTCAAGTTTCAATGATAAGCAGGAATATCAAAGTAAAGGATTCACCTGTTTCTTTCACCTCATGCTGGCTCAGGTATCTTTCAAACTAGAGGACCTAAAATCATTTAGCTGGTGTTCACAAAGCATTCATGTTTCAGTGTTATAGAGTATTTCTGAGCTCATCGTATGAATTAAGCACAACTGTTTCTTGTGAAAGTTTTCTTACCGTTGTGTATATTATGTAGGGATTACGTTGTGATGAACAATGGTATTTCTTATAGCCATTTGTGGGCAAACGTTTGTAAGTCAAAGTTTGATATTGTACCTTAGAGGTGACAGAAAGGACAAAGAGCCCACTTCTTAATGCATACTTGTGAAATCATAAATAGCCAACACTCCTTTACATAGGTTGGACTGATTTTATGCATGCTTTCTTCTCCAATAATATTATGATGTCTCGTCTGGAAGAATTCTTAGAGATGTCTAATCTTGGGGCACCTGGGTGGCTCAGTCGGTTAAGCGTCCAACTTCGGCTCAGGTCATGATCTCACGTGAGTTCATGGGTTCAAGCCTCGCGTCGGGCTCTGTGCTGACAGCTAGCTCAGAGCCTGGAGCCTGCTTCAGATTCTGTATCTCACTCTCTCTCTAACCCTCCCCTGATCATGCTGTGTCTCTCTCTCTCTCGCTCTCAGAAATCAATAAAACATTTAAAAAAAAAAAAAGAGAGTGATGTCTAATCTTTACCAAGCTTCCTCAAAAATTTTTACACAGGCTTCTTTTCCACTTGTGTTTCATAAACATGCTGTCCTGGGGCCTATAAGACAGTCTAATTGCTAGCCTGGAACTGGAGGATTAAAGTAATATTCATAACATTATGGCAACCTTCATGACTGCTCACAATTCACTTGCCATTTGTCTTAGAAATTTCCAAAAATGCATATTCAACTGTTCAGAGAGGTCTATAATCCTACAGCCTGACTGGCAACTTTACGGGCAGGCTTGGGCAGATCTAGTTAAGCTGCTCCAGCACTGCTTGCCAAATCCAGGCAAACAGTAATTCACCAGGTCTCAGTGACCTTCTGCAAGTCGGCTGACCAGAGATGCTGACTTACATCTCTTCTTTCTTTGATCCATATTGCATAAATCAAACCAACTGCCTCCCATAAATTCAACCACAGATGATGATCAATTTCAAGTTTATTGCAGTTGTAATCTCACAACCTTCTTTGCTTACTCAAAGTTAGCCATTCTTACAATTGAATTTGGTTTATTGTGTATCGCCACAGGATCACTGATCTACAAAGTGCTTGTTTTTGACCCTGATAACAGCAAATCAGCATTCTTACTAAATTGTCTGACAGCTCACTTGCAAATTTAGAATTTACTGCTCAAAGTCCAGTGACTGTAAACTAGTGGAGAAAAATTCAGTAAAGGGGCCGGGGCCAGGTGAGAGTGATTGAGAACCTAATCAAATTGAACTTCACGTAAGCCTTTATGAAAAATTATTTTTATTCCTCATAAAATACTTCAATTTTAGTAGGCATCCATAAAACCATGATTGCAACACTGACCATACCATATAGGGTAAAGTAATAAAAGGCAAAGTGGCTAGAAATGTTTCAAGATCTATGGTACAGTCTAGAGGTGTAGATTTCCTTAATTGTCTTCCTCCATGACAATGAAACTCCATAATATCTAACCTTTTACAACTCATAGAGCCATTAATTTATCATAATTACTCTAATTCCCACTAATCATTTAAGATGGATGCCCATAGGTAAATATCACTCACTCTCTGTTCTACTGATGAGTGATGGGAGGTCCACAGGAAGGAGATGGTCCTTTCCCCCCGGGCATCACATTTGCAATTAATAAAGGGCAAGAGGTCTCTCTCTAAAATTTGTGTATGGGGACCTGAATTTTTAAATGAGAATACCTGAAATGCTATAATAAATTCTAGCATCCTTTCCAACCTGGGGCTTTAAAATGTCAGTGTTCAGGTGACAAAAGTATAGGCAAGCATTATCATTCAAAAATCTGTGATTAAAGCTCAGCCATGGTTTTAAACCAAAAGGACTCCAGAACCTCAGAAGAGAGTGGAAGAAAAACTCTCCTGAAATTAAAGTACATATCCCCACGCATTTAAAAGAGCAATGAAAGGCCACATTGAATTTTAAAGAACGTGCTGCATAAAGATGATTTAAAAATGTTTTGACACAGAACATAATGTTTTAAAAGAATGCCTCTTTTTAAGACTCAAATCTCAGAGCACCTGAGTGGCTAAGTTGCTTAAGCATCCAACTTCGGCTCAGGTCATGATCTCATGGCTCCTTGAATTCAAGCCCCGCGAAGGGCTCTATGCTGACACCTGAGAGCCTGCTTCGGATTCTGTGTCTCCCTCACTTTCTGCCCTTCTCCCACTCACACTTCTGTCTGTCCCTCTCTCTCTCAAAATAAATAAACATTAAAATAATTTAATAAATAAATAAAACTTAAATCTCAGTAGGAATAAAAACCAAATATTTAGGGGGCACTAGAGTAATCACAGTGGTTTTTTTCTTCATAATCTCTCAGGATATATTTCTTAGACCGCTTCAAAGTAGGCAGAATCAATGGTCACTTATAACCTATAACGCAGATGAGAATCATGTGTAACTTTGCTTTTACCCAGCACTTAAAATCCCTATGTCCAAAATAAGTGATTAAGTCAGTATCATTTAACCCAAGGAAATAATTGATTTCTCACAGTGACTCTTTCAGAATAAGACATTAATGGAACGTCTCAGAAGCCAAGTCCTAGTTTTGATGGGAAGGCAGAGGGTGATGCCATTCCATTTTGGGGGTGCAGATGCTGCTTCAGAAAATTCACTCCAGCCTGCTTCTGTGCACCTCCTCAGAGTTGTCATTACAAGCTACACACTCTGTGGATGGATTTGCTGTATTCAGTCCATTAGGGCATGACAAAATATACGTAAAGATATGTGTAGACAATTGATTGAACACAAAGAAGCTAAAGGTCCAGCTTAGCCCAATTTATAGGATCTGATCTGATTTACTGAAGTTGTCTTCAGGACTTCTGCACGGTTCCTTGAGTAATCAGTATTTGGGGTTCACATTCTTAATCCTTGAAAAAGTCCCCTGAATTGAAATAAATTTCCCCTCCAAGAAACTTGCACTGATCAACTTAGTTGAGGTTAACTCTACATGATCCACATGACTGTATTACTTTTGGTCTGGGTATTCATTATGGTGTTCATTCCAATGTGTCTGAATTAAAGTTATTCATGGAGAAGCCTGTATTTCCATTCATCTCTTGCTACACCTTAAGACATGTGTCAAGCAGAACTACTGGCAGCAGAACTTACCAGTTTCGATTATACTCTTGACCTTGGTAATGCTATTGTCTCTACATGGAAAGCTAAGAGAGCTTCTCCTCTGCCCCTCTACCCTTCCCCTCCATCTCCCTTCTCATCCTTTGGTCTCAGCTTAAACACCACTTCTCTTGAGTCTTCCTAGATCCACAAGTCTAGGTCAGGTGCCACTCCATTTGCCACTGACCCATTAGCTCTGCACTTGGCCTTTCCTTACATGCATCACTGCACTGCAATGACCAGTCTATTCATCTATGTCCCTCACAGCAGAACAGCATGATTGAGGGCCAGGACTGTGTTCATCACCAGTACCTAACTTAGCTCCCAGCCTATAATGATGCTCTCTATATTCTGATCCAGCCAATAAATAAAATAAAAATGAATTGATACAACAGTGCAAGTAATAGACTTTGCACTAAGTAGAATACAAGGAGAATATTAAGTTTCTCAGAAACAACCAACTGAAGAGAAAGATTGCTGCATCATGACATATCCAGAAGGCAGCAAAGCTGGCAAGGGTCCAGGAACTCTGTCAGACAAAGTTTATAGTGTTCCTCACACTGATTAGAATTCAAATTTTAAAATAATGAATTTGAGGGATGCCTGGGTGGCTCAGTCAGTTAAGCGTCTGACTTCAGCTCAGGTCATGATCTCACGGTTCGTGGGTTTGAGCCCCGCTTTGGGCTTTGTGCTGATGGCTGGCTCAGAGCCTGGAGCCTGTTTCAGATTCTGTGTCTCCCTCTCTCTCTCACCCTCCCCTGCTTGTGCTCTCTCTCTCTCTCTCTTAGAAATAAATTTAAAAAAATTTTTTTAAATTTTAATAATAAAATTAAATAAATAAAATAATGAATTTGAAATCCCAACTACATTGCTTTAAAGAAATTCTCCTGGTAGTCTAATCACCCATACACATATTTTTAAAAAGAAAATCATACCGCAACTATATATAAAAAAAGACATATTAAAAGTATGTCATCATGAATAACAGGCATATTAATAATATGTAAATGCTTGTACAATGGCTAAATTGGGGGCAAAACAAGTAGTCAGTTATTTGGCCGATATATCCTATCTCCATGAGCACAACAGCTATACACACAGGCTAAGAGAAGTGTGTGGGACTGCCACATCAGTGATGAGATTTTCTGGGGAAAAAAAAACTTATCAACTCCCAGTATCAAGTGAAACAAACATAATTTTTTTCTTGACTTACATAATAGTCGTACTTCCAGAAAATTCAAAGTATACTGATGTTGTGCAACGATATTTTAAGTGTAGGGTAAAATGGAGCTGGATTCTAGGCTCATCTCATTGTAAGAGGGTTTTGTTTTGTTTTGTTTTCACCTATCAAAGAATCAGCAAGAACATTTAAAGTCATGCAGGATGCTGGATAAGTCTTCACTTTGTGGGTAAGTAGGTCTCACTCATGGCGGGATATCTTGCTTCCTTCGTAAGGACCTGCCAATTGCCATGGTTAGAATGTGCTTTCAGAAGAGGTATCTGCCCTGGAAGAGAGGTGGACTAAAGGAACTCTAGGATCCTACGATGTGATGCAGTCACTATCTAAAGATATTTATAGCAAATACATAAATGTGAGTAGACTGAGAGCCATTGAGCTGAAACCATCGATTGATTATCCATTCATTGATTCACAACACCCGTACATTCACCTCATCTATTCGGTCATGCATTGGGTGTCTACTGTTACAAGGGGGTCGCTCTGGCACTTACAAATAATTAACCACCATGAAATTTTCCCCAGAAGATCAGCCATGTACTGTATTTTGGAAATCCCATTGATTGACCTCAAGCGCAACCACACTCCCAGGTATATTTTTGTTAGTGCTCTGAAGCAGGTGGAAAAAAAGAATGCGTCCAGAACAGCCCAAGAATCAGCTCAGTTTCCCTTTAAAGTGCTCAGGAGAGTCCAAGCCCTTATACTGCATAATACTCCCAAATTTCTGGAGAAATTCCCAGAAATAAGACAGAGAGTCAGAGGTGAGGGAACCTGTACAAACCTATTAGAAGAACATCTGACAGTTTTCCCAGACACACTCCTAGAAGCTCTTCTATTTCTCTGACACTCAGGTTCACTCTCTTTTCCAAACTCATGCTCTTAGACAACTGGTTTTACATAGCGCATTTTCTGAGAAGAATCTTTAGCTACCTCTTGGGGGGCAATGTTCCTGACACTTTGCCCAATGCGCTGTGGGGAGCAAATGGTATGGTAAGGATTTGTTTCATCACATCACTGTGCAAATGGCTGTAATTTACAAGTTTGGAGGTGCGCGTCCTCTTGGGACTCACGGTAAATTCTCCTCTCTTCTCCCTCCAAATTAATTTTGCTTTCCATGATTGCTCTGCCATAGGACAGAGACATTGTATGCGCGAGGAGCGGTGCAGTCTAGGCAGATTTGCAGGTTCTGTAGGATTGGTCCCTAAACGAATCCTGCCTGGAGTCTACATTTCCAAGTTGAGCCAACAGCCAGATACGGATTTTACTATTAAGAAGGGTCTAGGCCATTTAGGACAAAAAAATGACTTTTAATTGCCTGTTCCTGGTTCCCCTGAAGGAGGTTTCTGCAGAATCACCGCCTCCTGCAGAATGACTATAACTACAATCCCACCAGCACATGACGACGGACATTCACATACAGTGCCGACTTGAGTAGAGGTGCCCTGTCACTTCCTACTGCAGGAAAGAATTACAGACATGGGCAAGGCTTTGGGCCTTGAAGAGCTGGAATGGCACAGTTTCACTCCCATTTTGTAGAAGTGCACATGCAGCTGGGCTCATTTTATTTTCCAGCTTAAAGCACCATGGCTCCTCTTCCCCTCAAACACCCTTTGGGTGTAAAAGAAGTCTCAAACCTTAAAGACTGTCTCAAAAGCTAAGAAGAATCTGTGGATGGCTTCTGTGGCTTAACTAAACGCTGTATATGAACATGTAAGCATGGATGCTGCGCTCCATAGTAAAGGATAGACCAATGTAAACTTGTCCGAGGCTATGTTGAGGAAAGGTTAACATCAGGGCTGGGGGGGATAATACAATAAATGATAATACAATTAATAATAATAAATAGTATTATAAAGGCAATGATACACAGTCTGCTTCACAACTGCAAGCTTCTCTGATTTAATCCTTGAGCTACACTCCAAGGTAGGTGTAATTACACCAACTGACATGCATGTAGAGGGGATGCAACTTACTGCCAATGCCCACCCCTTCTTGAAACTTTCACTTAGCAAGCACACTACGTTTTTCTTCTTCGAAAAACCTATTTTGGGTGATTTGTGGTTAAAGGGGCGGATGACGTTTCTGGGACCTAGGCAGGGTAAGTCGAAGCTACCAGTTAGGGTTGTTGCTAGTTATTTTAGGCCCTCCTTGCCTGAAAGAGTTGGGTATTTTTATCTTTAATTTCTACTGGATGAAAAAGTGAGGTTCAAGCTCACAGAGCTCCTGTGCAGTGAACCCAAATTCAAATGAAACTGGTTTGCGCTCACAGGAGCACTCTCTCTACACCCAAGTCTAACCAAGTCTAACCCAAGTCTACAACCAACTCTAACTCTCTTGGGTTCCCACACTGTCTCGCTCTGGGTTTGCCACAGGCTTGTTCCAGATTCAAACCCATCTGCATCCCTCTCTCCCCTGTCCAGTCCTACAGTGCACCTAGTCTGGGGGGAACCCATGAACCCCACAGGAATTTTGAGAAAAAAATATTGAAAAGGAGACAAGGTAAAAAGTTTTTAGGGCCAATTTGTTAACAGAAAAGAATAGAAGAAAAATACCAAAGAAATAGGAACGTTTTCATAAATCAGCATTAAAACTTTTGGTCTTTGAAAGCACAGAGGAATGAGTATGAACTCTTGTACTTCAGTGTGACATATAACATCAGGCATGACCAAAGTCCCACAACCCCAGCCTTGCAGAGAAGATGAAAGAGAATAGCCTCTAGGAAAGTGCCTGATTATTGGTATACAATAATTATTATATATATCTTTTCTTTTCCTTTTTAACCAAAATTAGAGAAACACTAAATACGTAAGTTTCTCAATGTCAAACCCCTTGTTCCTTTCACTTCCTTCCACCCTGATATTAAAAGAAACCACTGGAATGTTCTACCAAGTAGCAACTGAGATGTGAAAGATCAGCTCCTCCCATTTTAGGCTACCGCATATTTCTCCTACAATGTCACATGACAAAGCATAGAATCGGCTCAGAGATGCTAAGTTCAAATTTGAAAGCAAATGCCTCCAAATTTCCACCTACTTGTAGAACACAGGGAAGGGCTGGATAAGAACTGATGTCACCCACACTTCCTACATCCACAAATTTCCTTTCAATGTCTTAGCACTCATTTCCCTGGAGCATGGTCTTTCAAAAAGCTAGGTTCTCATCAATTAGTGGCACAATCAATGTACAATAAACAGGCAATAAAACACATACTAAAAATCTCCACCACAAATATAATATTGTTAGGGGTCCCTGGGTGGCTCAGTCAGTTAAGTGTCCAACTTTGCCTCAGGTCACGATGTCACAGTTCGTGGATTCATGTCCCTCGTAGGGCTCCATGCTGACAGTGCAGAGCCTGCATGGGATTCTCTCTCTCTCTCTCTGTCTCTGCCCCTCCCCGACTTGCACTTTCTCCCTTTCTCAAAATAAATAAACTTAAAAAGAATAATATTGTTAAAGAATAACTTTGAAAAGAGGGTATATTCATAATTCCTACAAATATAAGATAAACATTTGCCAAGGATCTAATTTAATTAGTTCACACATTAGAGACTCAGCAAGATTTTAGGGGTTCAAAAGTGACTTGAAAGAACCACACATCTATTAGCGTAAAGGGATGTTGAAATAATTACCGAGAAAGTGAACACTGGCTTTTTTTAGGAAGATGGGTAGGGATAAGACTAAAAGCTAAAAATCAATTGTATTTCCACGAGACAAAATTAATTTGTGTGTCTCTGGACAAGAATTATTTGCATTATGCCAACTACCTAAAACATACAGAGCTTATAAGAGGGCAAAGAGGATAATAAGAGCAGAGATCCCACAGAATCAGGTAACCCAGAAGTGCAAGCCTAGATATAGCCTGGTCTTCCACCAAAAATACTCAATAATTATTTTGGTCCATTTACACTTATTTTGCAACCTCTTCATAAAATATACATTTTTTAAAAAGTTAAACAGGACAGTAGGAGGTAATTGAGACTAATTTCAAAAGGAATGTTAAGGGCAAAGACAACTTTCACGAAACCTAATCATTCTATCAGCATCTAGTCCAGATTAAGAAATGAAAACATGCGGGACGCCTGGGTGGCTTAGTCGGTTAAGCGTCCGACTTTCGCTTAGGTCATGATCACGCGGTTCGTGGGTTCGGGCCCTGCGTCGGGCTCTGTGCTGACTGCCAGCTCAGAGCCTGGAGCCTGTTTCAGTCTGTGACTCCCTCTCTCTCTGACCCTCCCCTGCTCACGCTGTCTCTCTCTCTCTCTCTCTCTCCCCTAGAAATAAAAAAAAAAAAATGAAAACATGGAAAACGGGGTGCCCCCGCCAAAAGCTGACAGGTGATAAAATAAACTGCACTTCCCATCTTCTTCCCAACTTTTGGAGTTAGCCTACCGTTAACAGCTGCCTGAAAACATATCCCCATATATGTCATTATTCTTTTTAGCATGCAACTGGGCAATGAGCCCAGCTCCACTGGAGAACTAAATGAGGAGCATATCAAATACAACTGTGCCACCAATCACCCCATATAACCACACTGCCATGTATTATCTTAGTATTTGTCACTATGTATTAACATTTTTCAAGGCTGGCCATGTTGGATTAGGAGCCGTGGAGGCCCATGGGGTCCCCTCCTGCAGAAATAAGGCAGGTGTGGTAGGCAGTTCAAAGTAGAAGTGACAACTGTAAAAGCAATAGTTAATCAGCCTGCAGTGTAGTCCACCAGCACACACAGGCACCTGCCAACTTAAGGAAGTTCTAAAACATTAATCGGTTCCAAATAGTGCACTGCGAGAAAATCCAAGGACTGTCCTCATTTAAGTAAATGGAATTAGCTTATTGAGTAGCTTTACTAAGTTTACCGATCTACCAGCATCAAGAGAAGTCTATTTAGTAGATATATTTTCTCTTTAAAAATAAAACTTGGGATGCCTGGGTGACTCAGTTGGTTAAGGGTCCAACTCTGGGTTTCAACTCAGGTCATGATTTCACGGGTTCATGAATTCGAGCCTCTCATCGGGCTCTGTGCTGACATGCAGAGCCTGCTTGGGATTTTCTCTCTGCCTCTACCTTGCTTGAGTGCTCGCGCTCTCTCTCTCTCTCTCAAAATTAAATAAAATAAAATAAAATAAAAATAATAAAATAAAATAAATAAAATAAATAAAAATAAAATAAAATAAAATATATCTCTCCCTGGATTGAATTCTTAGACTTTTAACCTCTCTTAGAAAGGAAATGCAATATCATTCCAGTTGAGGACTCATGAAATAGACTCAACAAATTCTTAAAACCTCTTCAACAAGATGCTCTATAGGTGACTATTTTCAGAGTGAGTTGTATTCGGCTAAAATATTTCCTTCAATTTCCTGAAATTTCATGTCCTAACGCAAGTTTTTCACAAGTACAAAATTTAAAATATATGTAAGCACATATTTATGATATATCCATTAACAAACAAATCAAATTTTAAAACTCTGGTATGTTAAATGAAAGACAATGGAGAAATTTCTTCATGGGACCTCCACGCTATACAGATAAAACCCTGGGGTCCAATTTCTCCTAAGAAGACATACAGATGGCCAGCAGATACATGAAAAGATGCTCATCATCACTTCTCATCAGGGAAATGCAAATCAAAATTACAATGAAATGTCACCTCACACCTGTCAGAATGGCTAAAATCAACAACACACAAAACAACAGGTGTTGGCTAGGATGTGGGAAAAAAGGAACCCTCCTGTACTGTTGATGGTAATGTAAACTGGTGCAGCCATGCTGGAAAAGAGGATGGAGGTTCCTCGAAAAGTTAGAAATAGAACTACCCTACGATCCAGCAATCACACTACTGGTTATTTACCCAAAGGAAAAAAAAAATACGAATTTGAAGTGTTACATGCACCCCCATATTTATAGCAGCATGTATTTACATTATATTACATTACAGCAGAATTACTTACATTATTCAGGATAAGGAAGCAGCCCAAGCGTTCACTGACTGATGAGTGGATACAAAAGAAGTGAGACATCTATATCTATATAGATATAGATATAGAGATAGGTATAGATAGATATTCAGCCATTAAAAATGAATGAAATCTTGCCCATTTGCAACAACATGGATGGAGCTGGAAAGTATAATGCTAACTGAAATAAGTCAGCCAGAGAAAGACAAATACCATATAATTTCACTCATATGTATAACAAAGCAAACAGGCAATGGGGGGTGGGAAGGAGGGAGGGAGGGAGGGAGAGAGAGAGAGAGAGAGAGAGAGAGAGAGACCAAGAAACAAACTTGACAATAGAGAACAACTGATGGTTACTGGGGGGAGGGGCAGCAGGGGTGTATGATGGAAGGGTTAAGTAGGTGACGGGGATTAAGGAGTGCACTTGTGATGAGCAATGGGTGATTAAAATAAAAAATGGGAGACAGGGCGCCTGGGTGGCTTAGTCGGTTAAGCGTTCGACTTTCGCTTAGGTCATGATCTCGCGGTTCGTGGGTTCGAGCCCCGCATCGGGCTCTGTGCTGACTGCCAGCTCAGAGCCTGGGGCCTGTTTCAGTCTGTGACTCCCTCTCTCTCTGACCCTCCCCTGCTCACGCTGTCTCTCTCTGTCTCCTAGAAATAAATAAAACATAAAAAAAAAAAAAAATGGGAGACAAAAGCACAGTCATCAGGTAACACTGCTTTGACAGTAAGCCCTTAATCTTCTAACTAATGTCGGCCCACGCCCTTGTCAGTGAACTAGGAGACGACTACCAGAATCAACCAAATGTTGGCCTGACTGACCTATGGTTTTCAATACAGGAAAACCCCTTTATAGCACCAACAGTGACAGATCAAATAAAAATAAAATCCTGAGGTTCAACTCATTAGCTCCTAAGCCACAGGCAGACAGGTGAGGTTCTTGATCCCAGTGTGCCTTCTACACATCTGCATCCTTTGTCTCACCCACATAGGTCACCTGCTACGACAGATTCCCAAATTAATGGCATGTTTTCTACTGTGCGTATGTTACATACACGCTACTCATTTACATAAAGGCACATGCCTTCAAAGAAGGATTAAAACATGAGGAGTCTTTATGCCTTTTGTTGACTTTAAAAAGAAAGAATTTTTTTCCCAAAATTTAAATGTTTTTAAAATTTCTCAAGTTTTTAAAAAGCCTACTTTGGCAAATTGGCCTGTGAGGATCCTTACTGATTTCTTCCAAGCAAGACTAGTTTTTATTAAAATGTTATTTCACTTGCAACCGGTGGATTAAAGAAAATTAATGAATTTTTTTGAGAAAGTGCCGTGGTAACATTTCTATTTGTCACCTGGCATAGACTTTAAAGAATCGAAAGCTGAGACTTCAATTGTTAAAAAGAAAAAGTAAAGCCCAGGCAGCAAGTAAAATTTGTAGTCACCCAGCGCTCCTCAAATCAAGGGAGATGGACCATCTGGTTCCTGGATTGGACAATGCTATAATTTTACACAGTCACCAGTAATATATCAGCTGTGCTTTGCAAGTTGGTGGTATTCTGATAATATTTTAACTTGCTTCTAACAGCTGCAAGTCAAAGCTTTTTATGGTTCTTGCAAATGAAAGCTAGAGTCTTCCCAGTTGGCCTGGTGTGTCTTAATCATTCATCATAAGCTTACATACTAAAGTTTAGTAAAAGCTCTGTGATGAATGAAGAGCTGATATTTTCTATGTTAGAATAGGCAAGAAATTAAGATGTCAAATACGTCCTTCAGAGGGTGGTTACATTGTTTCATTTTATAAAATTCAATTAAATACATTTCAGTTTTAGCTGATGAAAAGATATATTTCAGTTAGGAAAAAACCCTCTATAGCAAGGTGTTCTTTAAAAGACTGAATTTTCGCTTTTTGTTCTTTGTATTTCACAAGGAATATAGGGTGACTTAGAGATGTATCTTTCAGATTCTTTCTTTTAATTACAATCTGAATTGGGAATGACTCTAACAGACACCATTGATCTGTTAGACTGTTAGACTGTACAACTAAGAAGCACATGTCATTACCCCTCAGAGTCCATCAGACTAGAATGCAGTTAAACTAAAACATTTACCATGATATTAAGATATACTTTGGTGTATGTACTATTTTAACTTTCATAATCATACAAGAAAATAATCTACACAAGTGCAATTAAAGTATTTTCACTTTACTTTTTATCCCTCTATCAACTAAGATACTATAATGAAGACAGTAATTTTGAGGTTGAAAATTGAAGTTTTGTACAGTGTTTACATAGTATCCTTGAACTACCAAAATGTCATTTAAGCCTTTTGACACTGCAACGTATGGAAGTTTTCCGCCTTACACAGGGGAATGATTTGGTGTCTGCCTAGCCAGGGTGTACACATGTGTGTGTACACGCAAAAACACATAGATGCACATATATGCACACATCAGGTAGCATATAGAAAAAAAGTGAAAATAGATCAAATTCCAAAATGCGTTCCATACTTCAATTTTGTAATTTAATTTGATCTCACAAACCGTGAGATCATGACCTGAGCTGAAGTCGGACGCTTAACCAACCGAGCCACTTGGTGGTTCTATAATTTAAATTGATGAGTGGTCAGTAAGAGTCTCTAAGGATACCCAGAAAGTTACAATTTTGTTGCTAGTTGTCTTAGGCAGAGGTTGGCAAACTGTTTGCAAAAGGACATATAGTAAATATTTGAGGCTTTGTGGTGCATAAAGTCCCTACCACAACTACTTGACTTTGCCATGCACCCTGAGTGAAAGCAGCCATACTCTTATCTATAAACAAATGGGTGTGGATATGTTCCAATAAAGCTTTATTTACTAAAACAGGGATCAGGTTTAGGTTTAGCCCACTGGGCCTCGTTTGACAACTTTTGGTAGGCATAAAAATATGCCTATTTTACAATAATGTCTCATACTTAATTACTAATCAACACAATCCTTAATAATAAATATACTTTATAGTACTACTTGGAAAACAAAGTATTGTAGCCTCTTTTATCTTTTTTAAGCATCCCAGTGAGATTCTTTGAGATTCTGTGTGAAAGGCCCTATTATATTCCCTACTTGCAGATGAGGAAACTGAGGCTCAAAGAAACTTACCTAAACACCCAACAAGGTCCCAAGACAAGTGTGAGCTCCCATCTGCCAGCATTACTTTGCGGCTCACTGTGAGGAAAGTCAGTGCTTACTAAGATACTTGTTGATGGGGCGCTTGGGTGGCTCATCTGACCTCGGCTCAGGTCATGATCTCACGGTTCGTGGGTTTGAGCCCCGCGTAGGGCTCTGTGCTGGCGGCTAGCTTAGAGCCTGGAGCCTGCTTTGGATTCTGTGTCTCCCTCTCTTTCTGACTCTGCCCTGCTCACGCTGCCTGTCTCTGTCTCTCTCTCTGTCTCTCTCTCTCTCTCTCTCTCTCTCGGAAATAAATAAAAACATTTAAAAATTTTTATAAGAAGAAAAGATACTTGCTGGGGAGTTTCCAGTGATACATAATTTAATTATTATATTGTGTCCCAGTCAGGATGCCAATAGGTCTCTTTTCAAGAAGCTAAGCAAGGGGGAAAGAGATGTCAAAGTGGGTGGTGGGATTTGCTTAATGGAGCCAGCAGTGCTGTCACGCAGAGATTGGAAATACAGAGGAGAGGGGAGGAGAGATTATAGGTCAAGATGATGGTCAATCTGTGCTCAAGAGAAAGGGCAGACATAGGTATAAAGTGGAAGGTAGGCACATAAAGGGAATAAAGAAGCCAGGAAGCCTCCAAAAGAGATACAAAGTAATGATAAAAACTCTGTGTGGGGAGGTCTTCAGAGAGGAGGGAGCATCTAGCCACCACCATTTTCCCTCTCACAGAAAACTCTATAGGCTCCTGTATCTTTGGACTCCCTTAAAAAATTTTTTTGTATCCCAGGCAGACTTAAAACTGTTCAGTAAATGAAAGAATTTGACATTCAAAACTCCATGGATTTACCACTTGGCTGTAACAAGTATTTTACAGTTTTGCTGTATCTCTCTCTTTATGTGGTACCCTCCTCACCAACACACAGAGACTACTCTGTGAGGTCAAGGCTGTATTAATTAGCTTGATTGTGGTAATCATTTCACAATGTATACATATATCAAGTCATCATATCATACACCTTAAATAATATACTTCTTATTTGTTAATTATACATCAATAAAGATGGGGGAAAGAACAATAGTAAAATAAAAGTATCTTCAACTGAATCCCTGAGTATTATTGAAAACTAAAGTTAGGAAAGAGAGGAATTTGCTAGGGGCACCTGGGTGGCTCAGTTGGTTAAATGTCCAACTATGGCTCAGGTCATGATCTCACAGTGTGTAGGTTTGAGCCCTGCATCGGACTCTGTGCTGACAGCTCAGAGCCTGGAGCCTGCTTCAGCTGTTTCCCTCTCTGCTCCCCCTCCACTCACACTCTTTCTGCTTAGATAATAAATAAATAAATAAATAAATAAATAAATAAATAAATAAATAAATAAACAAACATTAAAAATATTTTAAAAAAGGGAAGAGGGGCGTTTGCTGAAAAACAAAAATATCCACTGAAATGCATTAAGTAGATTAAAATTGCTGACTTGCATCTCATTTAAAGACAAAGCTTACCTAACTATAAGATGTTTTCATGCCACTCCTTACCACTGTACCCAAAGAAAGGTGCTTACCACTCATCTGAGTTATCAAGAACTCTTGTTCAAGTACAGGGACAGCTGAAAACTCATGATATGTTGATGGTTGGAACAAAAGTATGAAATGGTCTTTTTTTTTATATTTATATTTGAGCAAGCACAAGTGGGGGAGGGGCAGAGAGAGAGGATGGAAGATTGAAAGTGGGCTCTGTGCTGACAGCAGCGAGCCTGATGTGGGGATCAAGCTCATGAATTGCAAGATCATGACCTGAGCTGCAGTCAGACACTCAATTGACTGAGCCACCAAGTGCCCCAGAAGTAGTCATTTTGTAAATGACGCTCTGGGCTGGTGTGACTAAAAAATAACCACCACCACTAAAGTCTAGTTGGAGTTAATTCTTCTCCAAATTAATTCCCCAAAATGAAACATAAAGAACATAAAAATGCAAAGAGTACCAAATGTGAATGAATTAATTACGGCAAATGGAAAAAATCTAATTCCAAACAAATGACTAACAAAACCTCCACAGAGTGATTCACATCATCTGAAAATTACAGTCATAAACTTTAAGATTAAATCCAAAGCAATTACAATCTAAAACAGATTAATTTTTCCAAGTTGAGGATATGAAAATTTAGGACATCTTATCATCAAGTTGTCTGAAAGGAGAGTTAGCCTTGAAAACACATTGCTTTCAAAGTGCCATGGAAATTAAATGCAGGGCAGGGAATAATTTATTATCTTACATTTTGTTCCTCCAAAGACTGTATCCATTCTTCTGTAGATACTCCATCAACCTTGTGATGAAAGAAGATGTTTCTAAGATATGAAGTACAGTCAGAAAAGTAGCAGGTGATGTTCGCTGCCTTATTAAAGCTCATGTTTCCCTTTGGAGTTTGGTGACAATGGTACACAGTAATTCTCTCTGCCTGTGAATGCAGCCAAAACTAACAACAGGTGAGCTCAAAGTGCTTTTTATTTAAAACCCACATTTACCATTGCAAGTGTAGGAGAGTTATGCACTGGCTGCTATAGGAGATTAATTCAAAAGTCTTGTACTGGTGGCTTAGTCAGTTAAGCATCTGACTTCGGCTCAGGTCATGACCTCACGGTTCGTGAGTTCAAGTCCCACATTGGGCCTCTGTGCTGACAGCTCAGAGCCTTGAGTCTGCTTTGGATTCCTGTGTCTCCCTCTCTCTGCCCCACCCCCTGCTTGCGCTCTGTTTCCGTCTCTCAAAAATGAATAAATGTTTAAAAAAAAGTTAAAGTCTCCTTGTACTAATGGTTGGTTTTGGCCCAACTACGTATGTCCTCATTGATCTACTGATGGCCATGTCCTCCCATTCCAATGAGACTTCTGGAAAAACCATCTACCAACCTCTTTAATGGCCATTCCTATCCATCCACTCCAAACACTGCAGGAGACTTTATAATTTAGGGTTTCAGAGGGGGCCAGAGGCAGCTAAACTACCAACTTCCCCATTCCATATTTCATGTCCCTCTCCACCTGCTGTTCTTAGTGGATAAGGAAATACAAAACTGAGAAATAAACATCTATTTCGCTGTAGACAGTTTTGTGCATGATAGCGTATCCCATGTTGTTCTATCCTGAAAGCATTCTTCTCTTCTTATTTTTATAACTTTCTTCCCCCAAAACCAGTTCCTCCTGCTGTTTTCTAGTTTTTTTTTTTTTCTTTCCCAGGAATCTTTTACCGGCATTGACAAACTGTAATTGTCCCTTAGAAAATGTATTCAGGATGTTTCCAATTACCTATGCTCTCCTTCCAACCAAACGGTCCTGGTAATTAGGCAGCGTAAGAATTGCACTGTCTGGAGTGTTTCTCCCTGCGTACTCTAGAATGCCTTGACTCCAAGACCAGAGCCGATGAATAGGTTGGGCTCAGTGACTTCATTACTAGGGTCCTTCCTCCCGCATTTGATGTGAAGGGTAAGACACAAGGCTGCTAATGAAACATGAAGAAATGGGTGCAGTGTGGATCACAGTGCGTGTGGAGAGGGCTGACAACATCAGAGCTGCACAGATTTCTCCTTTGATGTGAAACCTTCAGTCTACTCCAGATACTGCTGGGCTGGCCACTCTTCTAAAAGACATAATGCTTTTAAGATTTCAAACCCACTGCTGATGAATTTTTCACATGGCAAGCTTCCATAGTAACAAAGTTCTAAAAGGGCTTTTACCAGTGTTGAAAGTAAGTAAAACTGTTGATATCTGGATGGATTTTGATGGAGCCAGCTAAAAAGAAATAGCTTGGGATTTCTTTAGAAAATGACTTACTACTTAACACTGAGTTCTGCTCCTCAGTCTTTTCCTTGTTTTCCTTTCTCTGTTTCTCTCTCTCTCTCTCTTTTTATAATTTATTTTATATTTTTCTATAATTTATTTCTTTTATTTTCGTGTGGATGTTTCTGGCTTTTGGTGATTTCTAAATAGGTTTACTATCGATACAGCATCATCAGGGAATTCAGGCACTTCATTTTTGCTTCCTAAATAGCAAGTTTGACACTGCATTACATGTGGGGTTACCTGTATCTATATTCTCTCCTATAAGACATTTGAGGACAAGAGTATTCATTTCACATGACACCTCAAACTCTCAGCAGGCAATATTTAACAGAGGGAAGGGTAAGAATAAACATATTTTGCATGTTCATTTTGCTTTGGGAATTTTGCTTGGTGAATTACATACAATAAACCTGTGCTGTAAGTGGTATCACCCTCATTTGCAACTGAAGACACTGAAGTTTCAAAAAGCTCAAATAATTTGCCCAAGGTTCTGAAACTAGAACCTTGGGCAAAGTATTTATTATTTATCTATTTACTATTTATTTAATATTATTTATTATTTATCCCTTTATTAATAGAGGTAGATACAAACTGTATTCCATCTCTAAAAGAAGTCACTGGATACATATTTATTAAATGTATTGTAAAACTAAAATTGATCATTCTTTGGTAACATGTTATTTTATACAATTTTAAAAAGCTATAGAAAAATAGTAATAGCCAGGATAACCTATGTAATTTCCAGATCACAAACGGCCCCGAAGGGTCTATGATCAGTGTGGGTTGATAGGGGGCTCGGCCCATCATAATCCCTAAGGAATTCAGGCTGACTGGTTCCCTTCTCAAGGCAAAATCACAGTCTGGCTCTTGAATCTCTCATCTGGAAGAAAGACACTTCATTTCCACTCACATTTCATAGAGAAATATGTCACATAGCCATACCTAACTTAAGAAAGGAAACTGAAATAAAATTCTACCATGTGCCCATAAGGAAGATAACCAACACACTGTGAGCAGCTCTGATGACCACTGCATGTGTCTAACTATGATGCGAAATGCACTGGAAAGATAAATTATACTCATGTGTTTACATTCCTGTCTCGAAAGTTACTTGTATCAAGTAGCTTGTGGCTTCTTGTAGCCTCTTGCGCTAAGACATCTGGAGTCTCTTTATTCTTGGTCAACAAGGTTATGGAGTGGTTGTGGACGTTATTGGGCTTTGGGAGCATCTTTTAAAAAGGTGAGGGGAGCCTGGAAGCCTCAGTCAGTCCGGCCTCGGCTCGCGTCATGATCTCACAGTTCATGGGTTTGAGCCCCGCGTCAGGCCCTGTGCTGACAGCCAGCTCAGAGCCTGGAGCCTGCTTCAGATTCTGTATCTCCCTCTCTCTCTGACCCACCCCTGCTCTCTCTCGCTCGCTCTCTCTCTCTCTCTCTCTCAAAAATAAATAAAAACCTCAAAAAAATTTTTTTAATAAAAATAAATAAAAAAGGTGAAATAGACCTTGGGACTGTCAATAGTTGACCCTTTTTTGTATTCTGTGATTCAGTGCACTAAATCTCTCTAAATCCACGGAGTATCTACGGCTTCCCTCCTGCACACAGATCTCTGTTAGACCCATCTGCTCAAAGAATCCAAGCCTCTGTTGTTACTACTTGCAAGATGAATGAGTCATCACTCAGCAAAGGATTAATTCCCTATTTTTGTCATTTTGTCTGATATTTGGGAAAATCACCAGTAAGGATGATTCTTAATACATAGGAGGACTTTACTGAAGGACTGATTATAAAGATATTAAGATTAAATGGAGTCGAACTGAATCCGATGAGCCCAGCATCAGACAAACCACACAACTGTGCTCTTGCAGTGACTTTAGAGATGACCAGAGGGCAGAAATTCTGGAATAATGACCTAAAGCCCAAACCTGGGCTTCTACTCTGAATCTCTAGGCTGCATTGAAACGAACACATCAGAGCAAAACATGACAAAGTTCACTCTGTAAACACCAACATTTACTAATTACCAGGCACAAAAGTAAAACCTGGAATTAGAGCATTATGAGATGACAATAATAAAATTGCATGAGATTTTCAGAGCAAAGGACACCAATTTTCTTTAGCGACATTTATGCTGAACACATGAATCTTACAATCAAACAACAGAATGAAGGCAGGAGGTCAAGCAAAGACAAAAGCGCAAAGGTAAAGTAGTTAGTGTCTAAATCCCAGGGACATTGGAGGACTGGGGTGGGTGGCAAAAACTATTCTACTGAGATCTGATTATAGACTAAAAGGCTTAACTTCATTAGAAAGAAGGAGGTCAATACACAAAGTGTTCATCTTGCCCCTCTTTACTCCCAGGACAGTCTAGATCCAGGACAAAACCAATGAAAAGATCCACCATTGCCCTAGGGAATCAACTTTGTAATGTCATCTCAAGCAATGGCTCAGTTTTCCCAAGAACAATAGCTAGCAAAATCAGATGCTATTGGCATCTAATGCAGATCAGCCAGGAGCATCTCATGTAGCTAATTCACTCAAGTTAAATGGACAGGTTACATTGTAACCGTTCTTTTTTTAATTTGATTTCCAAACATGCCTTAGAAAAGGTAGTTCCCTGTTCTTACATCTATAAGATATGTCTGATAATACAGACACCTGCTTTCTCGTGTATAGGAAATCCTTCCAGCATGTTATTGTCTAACATCTGGATAATGCCAATTTTTTTAAACAACCTAACCATTTAGCTACAAATTTAATTTCCTCCTAAAATTGATCCACTTATGGTAACCACACAACCTCAAAAATAACTAGCGTGTTCTTCTTTCTCCGAACCAAAATTATGCCAAAATACGTTTGAGGGGAGCAAAAAAAAAAAAAAAAAAAAGGATTTTCTTTAATTTCAGGAGAACTGAAAAGAAACATGGTTTATTAACAAAAATATGCCTTAAAGTATAAATTACCTTCTCATGAAAAGAATTCAATTTATGATTCAACAGAAAAATATGTGCGCTGGGTAATCTGAGAAATCTGCATCTGCACAGGCTCCTAAGAATCAGAAACCAAACCGAGCTGTCGGAACTATTATGCAAAGCAAAAATGAC
Organism: Crocuta crocuta; assembly: GCF_008692635.1. Taxonomy (NCBI): domain Eukaryota; kingdom Metazoa; phylum Chordata; class Mammalia; order Carnivora; family Hyaenidae; genus Crocuta; species Crocuta crocuta. The sequence continues at coordinate 1,515,635 of NW_027532599.1, forward strand.
TCACAAAGTAGGCAATTTCCTACAGCAAATTAAAATGCAATAGCAGGCATTTCATGAATATTTGAGAGTTCTCTTTTTCTCAATGACAAGCACCTGCATATCTTTCACTCCTTTTGCTGTTCAAACCACACTGAATAAATGGTGCTAAACCTTTACTCCAAAGGTGCCTGTGAAGCACAACAGGGACTCATGTTTGAGGCAAGTTGTCGCGGTATTTCCAAAGATATTTCGACAGAAGCATTGAGAAAAAAAATAATCGTCATGAATAAGCAAATGCTCTTCTTGAGCATACGAATGGCATCAATGGAAGGCAGTATGTTTACTTGTGATATTGTTCTAGACTTTCACAAAGGGTTGACTCTCTGATCGTGTGCTGAGTTAAATGAAGGTTCACCCCTTCTTTTGTACTCAATGGCATTTTCGGTCAAGGAAAGCATCAGCAGGGGCATCTGGGTGGCTCAGTCAGTTAACCTCGCTCTTGATTTCAGCTCAGGTCATGATCTTACAGTTTTATGAGTTCGAGCCCCATATCAGACTTCTGTGCTGATGGTGCAGAGCCTGCTTGGGATTCTCTGTCTCTGTCTCTCTCTCTCTCTCTCTCTCTCTCTCTCTCTCTGCCCCAGCCCACTCACACTGTCTCTGTTTCTCGCAAAAATAAATAAACTTAAGAAAAAAATCAGCAGCCCAGTGCGTGGGTCCATGTTAACCACAGTATGTTATCTGGAGAGGCAACAGTAACCCAGCTCTCATAGCTTTAATAACTACTATATTCATTTGGTATTTATGCTAAATAAAAACAAATACTTCATTTTTGGAAGCGGCTTTTAACATGTCAGTCCAAGATCTGGTGCCTAGTAAGCAACAGCCACTAATGTTTTTTCCACCTTTAAAGGTATGCTCTTTCAATGAACTCATAGCATGTTCTTTTAGTCTTAAGGTCTAACTCAAATGACTTGGACCAGTAGACACCTTCTAAATTAAATACACCTGTACAGACTTCTCCTTTTCTGTCCACTCCACCGGGCACGTGCTGGCTGCACTTGGGACCCCTGCCTCCCTCCTGCCCCCGAGGTTTGGCTCTGTCATCATTCATTCTCCACCTTCCTAGTGAAGCCATCTTCCTACAGGTGACCACGCAGCTCCCTCGCTTTCAAGTCTTCAGCGGGTCCACAAAATTAGTGGGGCGAACCCCAGACATACACACTCTCTAGCCTCAGCACAGGCCGGGACCCGAACTCAGGTTTTATGCTAAAAACTAAAGTTTTAGCCCAGATTTCCCCCCACTCCCCACCTGGAATGCTTTCTTCTACTTTTCCCATCAAAGTCTATGAAGATACTTCTCCCCCAGCCTCAGAAAGGTTAGCTCACCACCCCTTGACCACTTCTGATGGGGCTCGATTGTTGTATACCTTACATGCAGTACATCTCAGCACAGCAGCCAAATCATTTCCGTCCTTCACTCAAGACTTTCAAAGGCTTTCCCTCGGTCTCAGAATAAAATCCAGCCTCGGTGGCTCAATGTGATTCCAGCCCCTGCTTCTCCTCGGACTTCCTCTTGTATCATGCCATCCTCTCTATTTCCTTCTGCCACACCAAGCCTCCCCACCCTGGCTTCACCATACCAAGCACATTCCCACTCACCCTGGGCAACATATACCCCCATTGCCAGAAAGGCTCTTCTCCAGATACTGACTTGCTTTCCACTTCCCTGTGTTTTTTATTGACATGTCACCCCTTGGCAAGGCCTTTCCTGACCACCCAAGTCTAAATTACAATCCCTACTTCCCTGCCCTGTGCTTTTGACCATTGCACTATTGCCTAGTGGTGTCATATTTTCCACTCTCGACTATGCCTTCTAAATTTACACCCCCAGGGACGCCTGGATGGCTCAGTCGGTTGAGCATCCGACTGTTGATTTTAGCTCAGGTCATAATCTCACGGTCATGGGATCAAGCCCTGTGTTGAGCTCTACACTGAGGGTGGAGACTGACTGAGATTCTCTCTCCCTCTCCCTCTCCCTCTCTACCCTGCTCTCACATTCTCTCTCTCTCTCTCTCTCTCAGAGAGGAAAAAAAAATTTACACTCCCCATCACTCTTTATTCTCTTATGCTGCTTATTTCTTCATACTTTTTATCACCAGCTGACAATTCTATATGACTCACTTAATTTGTTTTTCTCTCTCCCCCTCCCAGAATATAAGCCTCTGAGTCCAAAAGCTATATTCCTAGCTTGTTAGAACAGTGTATAGCACATAGTAGCCACTCAATTCATATTTGTCAAATGAACAACTACTATTATTTCTCAAGTTTGCTGTCTCCTGACTAACTCACTTAGACTTCTAACATACAGAGAACATTATTTTTTCATATACTCAATGATATACATAGTAGTTGGGAGAGAGAAGAGATTTAATCAGTGTTCTTATTAAACACAAAAACATTTCAGATCTTGGTCACTCCCCCCTAAAAAGGAGAAGTGATCATTTTTTTATATAGTTCTGAAAATATTCCACATATTAGAGCAGAAAAAAGCAATCTTTGAGAATACAAATTCAGACAAATACTGAATTTGTCTACTCTACTGGCCTTTGTCAAAAATGACTAACCAAAAAGAAAAAAAGGTAAACAAATCATAACATAAAGATCTGTAACACTTACATATTTCATATCCATTCATATGATTGTGCATAATATTGAAACCCCACCAACTGAAGCTGCTCATTAGAGTAAAAGTATTTAGTGAATTGAGCAATGGGGTTTTTAAAATAGCTATTTCAAAGGGGTTTCATCATAATACCAAGGATCTCACAGTATTTAGGGAAATGAGGAATTTGTTTTCACTTTCTTTGACTAAATTTGGGTGTAGTACCTAAGCTCTGATATGTGACAAGAAATAAACTGTCACCAAATTAAGGAATAATCAATGGAGGCAAAAGAGGAAGGAGAAGGAGACTCTAACCCAACCCTCACGTCAATCTAAAAAGCCAGAAAATTGCTCAAGGTGTCCAAGTAGTCAATGGCAGAGATGCTCTTGGACTTCAGTTTCCTACCTTTCTACTATGCTTCTTATGCTTCTCAGGGATACTTCACACAGAGGGCTATAAACCGACCAGCCCTAGCCTGGAGTTCTGAACACACTCTAGGCTTCTAAAAGCACATTTACTACAGTCTGAATGAAAAGAAATTTAGAGCCAGGGTATTTAAATAGAAACCACCATCCTTATAAAATGGGTTATGGAACCATTAATTGTCTGCTTAGAGCCTCAATTATAAGACCTCTAGGGTACCATTTCAAAAATTAAAGCTTAAAAGATGCACTGGTGGCCTGGAAAAGTTATTGTAGCCTCCAGAAATGCCTAACCTTCCCACAGGGAAACGAGAGTGCACACGGAAGTACACTTTTCATATAGAAAAGTAATCTTTTACCTCTTCCTTGCTTCTGGACATGTCAGTTTAATGATGCTTTGAGCAATCTCCTAATAGCTACCTACTTAGTGAACTCTTAGTTTTTCCTATTGGAATAAATCCTACTGGAATAAGATAAATGCAATATTTCCCAAGAGGAAATACATGATTTTTTTTATTGGCTAGCTGAAAGTCTTTAAAACCATCTACCAACTCCACCACATAATGAATTTTGCAAATCCCAAAACGAATGAACTCCTTATGGAATACATTCTGTAGGCTTAACTGAGACCTCCTAACCTTTACCTAACACCATTACTGACAGTTCCCACCAGGCCCTGGGTGGGCTTGGAGTCATGCAAACAAGCAAAGCTGCCAAACTACAGCCAATAAACAGGTTTGTCCCATCTGAACAAACTGCCTACTAAGGGCCGACTGGCTACAGGAAACAGCCCGGACAGTAACTGCACCCAGTAACAACTGGAAAAAGACAACAAGATAAAGGAGAGGAACCACAAGGTGCAAATTTCAGGAACAGGAATAGTGGGGCTATTTTATAATTCAAACACAGTCGATCCTCACTGGATGCATCGGTTTTTGCGAATTTGTGTCATTGTGAACATAAATCAGTGCCCACCACACTTAGGGTCACCCACACACATGCACAGAACGGCAAAATTTTGAGTTACCGCACATTCATGTTTCCAGCTGAGCTTGTACAAGGCAACTCTGCCTTGTTTTAGCTCTCATGACATAAATTAGTGACCTTTAAAGTTCTATCTAGTGCCAACTTTTTATTTATTTATTGTTTGCATTTTGTGCTTTTTGGTGATCTGGCTGTTTCACATGGCCCTCAAGTGCAGTGTTGGGAGGCTGCTGTCTGGTGCCCTAGAGTAAGAAGGCTGATGTGCCTTACTGGGAAATCACGTGTGTTGCCTAAGCTTCATTCACACTTGGGTTATTATGCTGTAGACTGTGAGTTCAGTGTTAATGAATTAAATATATATGGTATCTATAAATACACAAACCAAAAAAAAAAGTTGGCGGTTGATAAAATGTTGAGAGCAGAGGCTTACTGAACCTAACCTGCATTTCCCCCAGGACAGAAGTTCAATGTTCACTGATCAGGGTGCACAGATACTTTACAGAACATAACTATCACGTATAATGAGGTTGAGTCAAGGCCAAAGGATTTTTCTAGGCCACGGCTAATATGAAATGGTAGCTAGCTACTATGTTACTGTATTAATTGTATCACTATAAAAATGTTATTAAAATTATAGTTTGTTGTAGTGAAATCTTAATTCCAGTTCAACTCCCTTTGGCTTCCTTTCAAATCTCTTTCCATCAAATGTGTCTTGGAATAAACTATAGAACAAAACACATTATGAGACTGGTCTGTTATTCTGTTACCTAATTAACTATCAGGATTCACTTCCCACACAGTGAGATACAGATTGATAGTGTAAAAAAAGAAAACTGAATTAGGGTAGACATAACTGGGCTTTGTGCTCTGGCTGTATATTTACTAGTTACATGAATCTCAACAAATAACTTGACTTCTCTGATCCTCAGCTTCCCAAAGTTGTCTGAGGAACAAATTAAATACTGTACAGAAAACTGCACATGAGTAGCATATAGTAGGAGCTCAAAGTTCTTTTCTTTTAGTTTATAATTAGTAATATTGTTTTTACCTTTCTTGTTAAGAATAACTGGTTTTTATTTCCAACTCAAGACTTCTGTCCTTTTTTTTTTTACTCTTCCAACTTTTGAGTGAGCGTTCACTGATGAACAAATTTTAATGGAATTCCTATTCTCTACATACTATGGGCTCATCACCAAAGGGACACATTGTTGAGTAAGGCACAGTTTTTACCAATCAAAAGGATATAAGCCGCTAAGGGAAAGAAAAAAAAGTAGATATTATTTCTTAAAAGAGATGGGATCACGTTAAGAGATGCACAGAATGCTATAAATCGTACAAAATGGGCAGAAGGGGTTGGGGAAATACGGTTAAAAAAATCTTTGTATAAAAAGCCAATTTAACAGATCTTGATGTGTGAGTAGAAAACAATCAGGGAAGTCAAGAGGCATTTCAAACAAGGTAGGAGCCTACACAAAGACCAGGGGGCCAGAAAGAAAAGGTTAGTCTGGAGTACGAGAACTTCACCATGGTTATAAGAAAGAGCTGAAAAATGAGGGTGAAGGAGCCTTAAAATTCTCATGGCACCAGCATTTTCTGTGTCAGTACTTCCACTTGTGAAGCAATAAAGGAATAAATTCAGTAAAAAAAAAAAAGTTC